>NC_139257.1:45563969-46042405 GCF_977018435.1 Lepisma saccharinum | reverse complement strand
TATCACTCTCTCACTAACTCTCACTCTCTCTCACTCACTCACTATCACTCTCTCTCTCACTCACTCACTAACTCTCACTCTCTCTCTCTCACTCACTCACTAACTCTCACTCTCTCTCTCAATTATCAAATAATTCAATTATATTATAAAATATACAATATATTATATACATTATCCTTCATTCAAAATTCGCTTTCAAATTGAAGATTTTACTGCACTGCTAATGCTATGAACAATGATTTGCGTGAGTAGGGGGAGTGACCAAAATGAAGAGACATTAAGAAGATAATAGTTGCCAATATAAAAATCACATAAAAGCTAATAAGTTTTTTATTTATATATTTACATACTTTGCGGTAGCTGACGGACTGCGATGAGAAATGGAGAAGAAATAACAAATCGGGCTAATTTCTGTTTTCTGGGGATTGCTGGGTTGAGTTTCCTGAGAGACGAGGCTCTGTTGTTAGTTTCTGTGTGTTTTTTCGATATTATTCCCGTGAAGTATATTCAACTTCAAAACTAATTGTTTATCTTTTGTTGTTAGAACAAAAAAAAGTCTCCCCCCTTGGAAAAGTTGGGTGGGGGGATGATTTTAGGACAAGATCGTTGGTGGGGGGAATTCACCCCTGTCCCCCCCTGGGATTTCGCAACCTGCTTTATAGCAACCAGTATCGCTGAAATTAATAGGTAATGAAAGTCCTTTTTCTAAGGAACATGCACTTGATTGCATTACTTGGAGTTAATATTACAGGATTATTGTTATTATTTCTAGGAAGAATACTCATCATTTGAGTCTGCTCTGCAGCAAGTTAAAGATGCTAATGCAGCTGCAGTTATCAATATTCCAATAAACTTCACTCAAACTTTCAATCACTGGAAAGATTATTTTATATTCTTGACAGCGACCGAGATGATTGAAGACATTCAAAACATACAAATTGAAATCACAATGGACGAATCAGGTATAATTTATCATTTCAAATTTTCTTTCTCTTTTCAATATTCTTTAGCAACTGCAAATAATTTATCTTATTGTCTACAGTTCTTACAAGCATGAAGACACAGTTTTAGTTGCGACGTTTCAGGAGAGCACAAGCTCCTTTCATCAGACATTTATTTTTACTTTGATTAAAAGATACAGTTATAGATGGTTAAATTTTTTTAACAAAAAAGAATCAGTTATACAATGGATTTTGTTGTTGTAACATAGCAACTTAACTGTGAAACAAGCAGTCTGTTTTTTTTTTAATTTTAGGTGAAGATTTTTATCACATTTTTTATTATAGATACCAAACATCATCAGGCAATTCAAAATCATTATCTCTTTTACAGAGATTCTTAAATTAAATTAAATTTTAAAGATGGTGGCTTACCCCACTTGTGAAAAAGAAAACTCCATAGTGGGTCTATGTTGCAATTCTCATTATTTAATTTCTTCCACCATTCTTTTGCAATGAATGAAGCTTCCCAAACATTCAAACTTATGCCTCCCGTCACTCTTTTAATAAATAAATAAATAAAATGGCAGAAGACACAGATTTGAATGTCTGGGAAGCTTTTTGATTGCCTGATGATATTTGGGATCTTTCATTAAAAATGTGATAAAAATCTTTGGATATAATAATAATAAAAACAGACTGCTTGTTTGACAGTTAAGTTGCTATGTTACAACAACAAAATCCATTGTATAACTGATACTTTTTTGTTAAAAAAATTTAACCATCTATAACTGTATCTTTAATCAAAGTAAAAATTAATGTCTGGTGAAGGGAATGTGTGTTCTCCTGATACGTCACAACAAAAAACTGTGTTTTTATGCTTGTAATAACCATAGACAACAAGAGAAATACAAGGGTCATCCAGAAAATAAAGACCGTTTGGTTATACAAAATGAAAAACACAATATTTATTGGAAAAAAACAATTGTTACATACCTGAAGCTTCCTTCACTTCTCTACATCATCACCTCCTACATTTAAACATTTGTCATATCTGGGCATGAGCTTCAAAATTCCCATGTTATACTTTTCTGCCGCCAGTTCATTAAGCCAGGTGGTCACTGCATTCTCCAACTCTTCATCAGTTCCAAAACGTTTACCACCCAGAAACTCTTTCAGCTTAGGGAAAAGGTGGAAATAGCTAGGAGCAAGGTCTGGACTATAGGGTGGATAATCAAAAATTTCCCATCCGAATTGATCCAGCAATTCTTGAGTTGCACCAGCAGTGTGAGGGCGGGCATTGTCGTGCAGAAGCACAATTCCTCCAGAAAGCATTCCTCGCCTCCTGTTTTGGATGGCTCGCTGTAGTTTTCTTAGTCTCTCACAATGACGATTTGCATTGATCGTAGTGCCTTTTGGCATGAAATCCACCAAAAGAACACCTTTACGATCCCAAAAGACGGTTGCCATGACCTTAATGAACTGGCGGCAGAAGAGTATAACATGGGAATTCTGAAGCTCCTGCCCAGATACGACAAATGTTTAAATGTAGAAGGTGATTATGTAGAGAAGTGAAGGAAGCTTCAGGTATGTAACAGAATTGTTTTTTCCAATAAATATTGTGTTTTTCATTTTGTATATCCAAATGGTCTTTATTTTCTGGATGACCCTCGTAATTCTACTATGCAAGCAATGTGTTCATGCAAGAAAAAACAGGAAATAAGTTCAGTGTTATGTCTTCAGACGGATGCAATTAGTAGTTTTAGATCTTTGAGCTCACTGATACTATCTTGAGATTCTCACATGGTTGTATTTTAGTCTGGAAATAAAATAGTAAATTATTATTCACAGCCAGCAAAGTAGTAAAAATTATTAACAGTTTTACCAACATGTCATCAACAAATAAATCAAAAACTGAAAGGAAGAATTTCATAGAGTTAGCAACCCTGTAATTACAGTTACTCTCAACACAAAAATGGCATCATGATCACCTGTCTTTGACTTTCCTCTCCATACTGCTCTTTCGGGAATTGTGGAAAAGGAATCTAAGTATCTGATAGATAGACTTAAAACATAGGCACAGAAGCAAGCAACCAGAGAATAACCTTTTGCCCCACAGCAGGCTATAACTATTGAAAAAGGGGGGGGGGGGTTCTAGTCACAATTCATAGTTGTATTTATACTACCTCCTTTTGTTTCCAGAGAAACAGACAGAATTATACCTGACAGGAATTTTATTAAAAGCTTATGAGAATTTTGGACTACAAATGAGCAATTATTTCCTTGAAGATCTTGGTGTTGAGAAAACAGTAAATTTGAGTGACTTGGAGATAATATATGTAAGTATATTATACAGGGTGATTCTTATAGAACCAACCCAACAAAATGAGCTGTAATATAAAATATATCACATAGATAGTAACGTAATTTATACATGACGTACCTTGGATAGTGTGCCATTGATTGTGATCAGAGTATGTGTTGAAAGTGTCTGCTGTTTTCAAGAAGGCACATCCCCACCTGTATTTGCATATTCGCCGTGACTCGCTGCAGTGTTTCTCCAGTGATGTTCCCGATTTCGGTAGAAATGTTGTCCTTTAAAGATTGTAACGTATGTGGTTTGTTTGCATACACCCTGTCCTTCAGTAAACCCCACAGAAAAAATCCAGGCTGGTAAGGTCGGGGGATCTTGGTTAACCCATTAATGCATAAAGTTTACAAACCCCTTTCATGAAATTTTTTTCATGGTTTTGGTATCAGTACAATTCAAATAAGACACAATATACGATACATTTTTATTTTTACAATGTATGTAAGAGATACAGTGTGTCCGATAAATCGGACACTTTGCACAATTACCACTTTCATGCTTTGTCTATAAATAGCTGTCCCAAGGAAAAAGTATTGCTGTGGATAATATGTAACCAAAAGAAAATGAAACGCTTAAGATCAGTCATGTGCAGTGGCGGATATTGGTTTCCAAAATGGGTGGGGGGCAAGGCGCCAATGCCAAATGTAGGAGGCAAAGACAATATATACGTATTTCCCTTTGTAGAGAAGATCTATCATAGTGCGGGTGCAAAAGTGACGAAAAATGGGGATGGCAACTGCCCCCCCCCCCCCTAATCACTGCCACTGGTCATGTATATGTTTGCATGCATACATAAATACATACACATATTTCGAAGAAACAATACAAAAGGAAACATTTGGAATAGAAATCAACTAATTACACAAAATTATTATTATTATTATAGTACAGAACACAATCGTCCGTTATCAGTTTGTATCTGTGTACAACTGGAAATCTATCACGTAACCACTACTAGAGCTTTTTTGCCCAGTTCTTGAACCTAAAACGGATCAGCTTTCCTCTAATGAACTGTTTTGCGTAGTGCCTCCCGTAGTACGGAATCATACTCTCGTCGATGGAAAGCCTTCCGTCCACACCCCCATGCTGTTTGAAAGATGAGGAAAGTTTCTCCAAATATGACCGTATCTTGTACAGACGATAGGACTCATCTATTTGTGTATTGTCATTCAAATGAATATTATGCAGAATATTCTCAAACCGACCACAACGAATGCTTTCAGAAAGTATCGAAGGAGTATCTTTTTCTTTTGACCAAAACATACATTTGTTTGAATATTTTGTATAACCTGACAACAAGAGACCACCAAGAACAAGAAGTTCTTCTTTTTTCAAATCAAGATCAATATTTTTGTGCGAAGCATACATTTTGGATTGATTTGTTATAAGATTTAGCATGTCCTCATCAAAAAATAAATTACAAAAGTCTAATGGTGATTCACAGTTTCGTGCTTCTTCAGATGGTTCAATAGCGCAGCATTAAATTTTTAATTAGAATGAAGGTAAACTTTTCTTCCACAAGGGTCTTGATTTTGTCTGAAGACTTTTTTTTTTTTTTTTCACCAGTGTTATGTGTAGTGGTAGATGTAGACTCTACATTACTGGATGAACCTTCACAATCAACACAACTTCGTATCTTAGTTTGCACCTCACAAACGCTCATTAGCGTATTTTGCCAAAAATTGTTTAGATTGGCCGCATGCTCACCATCAGATTTATCACTGTCTTCGTCTGTATCCTTGCCATCCACTGGCGGTGTAACATAAATGAGTTGTTCCTCCTCCCCCTCCACATCTTCATTCTCCAAAGTAGTCAAAATTTGATCACACACACACACGCAGGCACATATACACACACATACACACACTAATGCACAAACACGCACACATTCACACTAATGCATAAACATGCACACATTCACACACTAATGCATAAACATGCACACATACACGCATATATGCATACACATGCAGATACACACACACTAATGCGCACACACATAAACACTCACACATACACACATACACACACTAATGCACAAACACACACATACATACACATATATACATTGACAATGTGTAAACATCAAAGGTATCGAAAATTTTACAGAAAATGGAAAATATGCATAAAGTGCTCAATGTGCATAGAGTCCGATATATCGGACACTATATTTTCTCTCGCAATAGCAGCTCAGGGATGAAACTAATGCACAAATTATTGTTACATATCTGATTACTAATGTTTCTTACGCATATTTGTCAAAACACATCTCGGATAAATGTCAACTACTACATATGAATTGAAATTAGCTTTCCCGTTACGCAGACATGCAGTACAGCTCTCTCTCCATGTTTCACTCCCTTACAATTTGGCGGGAAATTTACGATGTTTCCAAGCTCGTGGGGTAACATATGCATCACAGAGGTGCCAAAGAACTAGATTTGATAAATATAACCAATTAAAGTAAAACAGTGTTACAGAAAATGCAAATATGTCAATGTCCGATTAATCGGACACCATGCATTAATGGGTTAATGGCGTGCCCATGATTTTCAAAAGGGAGGGGTTATGTATACATTTTTTTAGTAGTCTGTCCTCTTTTAGCCATTTTTCCTGCCTTAAACGTTCTTTTCTTAGGAATCCTGGGCCAAAGAGGAGGGTAAACCCCACCACCACCCCCCTTGGGCATGCCATCGATCTTGGGGGACTATCACCTGGGCACTGCAAACACGTTCGTACGTGCACTGCTACGTGTCCTCGAACCTTGCAGCATAAGTGCTGCGACCTGTCGGACCATCCGCACACAATTCAACTGAGCATGGCCCTAGAATTATTATGTCGTAATCAGTCATGGCTCAAGGGGGAGAGCCGCCTAACCATAGCACTACCCTCAGAAGAAATGCATACCTCACCCAAGTATTGTTAAATTAATACATTGATAGTTTACAGACAAGGAGATCCGAATCTTGCAATCGGTCATGCTGACGACCGCCCTAACCTCCTCACTGCATCACCAGCTGTTTCGTAACCTTGCGAGGCATCGGTTCGAGCTGCCCAAGAGCTGGTCTAACCAAGTTGACACACGTGCAGAGGATTGAAGTCGTCTCAGCGGGAAACACTTCCACCATGAGCGGAGAACAAGGTGGCAGTGGGCAGGGTTAACCCATAAGAAACCAGCCGAGCCCGTTTTCGCTGGGCATGGTGAGGGAACTTTCGCAGTGTTGACACAGTTGCTACCTTCGATAAGTCGCTAAATACGACTGATTTGTAAGACCCGTTGGGGAAGTAATTCGTGAGAAAGGTACTATCTACTGTTCTGCCTAATTTTGGAGAAATGAGCATAGTATTTTTCCAAAGTTAAATTAACATTTTGATAATAGATAGATGCACCTAAAGGGCCATCCTGACTTTATTAAAAATATAAAAATAAGAAATCCTATGGTGATGAGAGTTTCCTTAGGATTTCGACAATTTTTTTTTACAACAAATTTCTAGGATATTTTCAACATCCAGTTGGAATACGTGTGCATGGGAGAGGAGAAGGTAAAAGGTTATTTTCCCTTCCTCTTGTAATTGTTGTGTTTTTAGATAAGTGTCCTCTTGTGTTAAAAGATAGGTTAGTGAATGAAGATAAATCGGATTAGTGTGTTATTAATTATTACACACACTGTTTTCCACGTTACCAAACGAGGATAATCATCTTGGTCAGTGGCGCAACCTCTTGCACGGGGTGGGGGATGGGCATTGTGGAGTTTTTTTTATTATTATTATTATTATTATTTATATCTTGATCACATTGGCACTACCCATCATAGTTGCCGCCAGCTGCCACTGGTCATAATTGTGAGCGGTTATATGCATCACATGCAGCATTATTAGCAAAATTCATCAGGCCAGTTCTATAAGAATCAACCTGTATTACATAAATGTATTTTCTTGGTGGTTTCATATTTTGGAATAGTTGATATTTCCACAGGTATGTCAGATATATAGCTCAGGATTTCAGTACCCAGGGTGAGAATAGAATTTGGCACTTGCTGCAAAAATTTGGCACCCAATTTTTACATTTAATTCTAAGTTTAACTTTGTTAGTTAATAATAAATGCATGATTGTATTTGGTTTGTTGGGTGTATTTTTTTTTTGTCATTGTTATGCTCTACTGATTTCTTCCTTTCTTTTTTGCCAGTACACAAAACCAATTTACGGAGGAGACGATATGACATTCACAGATTTTATAGCACCTGGAGTTTTAGGAACGTAAGACTACTTAATAAAATTAATAATTAACTTAGTAAAAACATAATATGAACTTAAGTTTTCATCATGAACATATCAATCTACACAGTATGCAGTAGAACTTCTATTTTACATTTTTGAGGGGACCAAGCTGAAAAAAACTTAAAATACGGGAAAATGATCGAGGAAAATTTTATAACATTTTGCTACAAAGGCTGTCGCAGAGAAGGTGAGACTAAGTCCTGTATAGGAAAACAGTGACCTCCATTGGCTAGAAAATGTACTAGGGTGAAAATTTGGTTCATTAGCTGATGATTGAGACCAAAATGAGCGCAATACGTCAAAAAGTCATTACTGCGTAGCAGTTAAAAGACAAGCATGTACATGGACCCCTCCAGGAGTCATTAAAATGAAACGAAAAAATTAGAAACCACAAAATTTTTATTCAGAATCAGCCATATTGAGTAGACGTACATCTTTTTCAAAATAGGCACCATTGACAGCTAAGCAAGTGTCGATATGCTCCTTCCACTTTGTGAATGTCTTTGAAAATTCGTCGTCAGGTTGCGAACTGAAGAAAACTTGCGCTGCGGTGATCACTTCTTTGTTCGTCATGAAATGACGACCACATAAAGTGGTCTTTAAAAGTGGAAATAGCCAAAAGTCGCAGGGTGCAAGGTCCAGGCTGTATGCTACATGCGGGAAAATTTCTATTTTTCTCTTTGTCGCGTAATCCTGAAAAGCCCACGCGGTATGCAGGCGTGAGTTATAGTGGTGCAATATGAAGGAGTTCTTCAAATGCAGCCTCTTTTTTGCTACATGCTGGCACAGAGTCTCAATGACTCCTTGGTAATACTGTGGCTCTACTCAGTCTTTCTTGATTGGCATATGCCTGTTGGAACATTGCATTTGTTTCCGCAACACTTTTCCCTAAATGCCAACAGAAGTTTATGGCATGTCGCTGTTCATCTTGAATACTCATCGCGAAAAGCAATGTTATACACAAAAACCTGGAGGGGTAAACGAAACACGTTCCATGTAAATCAACACAGCTGCTCACTAACGTGGTTTTGCAACATGTGACAACAGAATGAGTCATCCTACACGACGCGACTATTGCCGAAACCATAGGCAGTGTTGCCAAGCCAGGAAAAAATCTGTCTCACCTTCTCTGTGACAGCTTTTGTATTTTGGGACCATCAACATTGAATGTATAATGCAGGAAAATGTAAAATCAGGATTCCACTGCATAAAGTTTGTATTTTCGTTATTAACATCACTTTTAAGCTACTTTTGGTTAATTGTGATGACTAGGATGATAGAAGATTAGATGAAATTGATGAAGAGAAATCACAAATAACCCCCATGTACAAGTCGAAACTCAAACTGAGAAACTTTGGTGGCAAGTTTGTAAGTCAACCATTAACATGTGCTGCCACCGAGCAGGCAAAGATATAAAGTCAAACCAGAGCAGATGTAGTGACAAATCTAGCACAATCAATGATGACATAATAATTACTAGAGCCCGGATTTATAAGCGAAATGCATATTCTTTTCCAGACTTCTAATGGTAAGATGAAAGGCTATACTTCATATTACATACCTTGATGAGCTATTTAAGTAAGGTTGAAAGTGCTTATAAATGCTTATTTCTGCAGGAAATGGTTATGCTTGCTTATTTTATGATTTTGGTTTAAAAATAGCTTCTAAATAGCTGCAAAGGAGAAACGGCATCCAAGAAAAGATACAGTACATCCATAATCATTTTTCCAAATTACCTGATATTATAACACAGTTGAAAGCTTGAAATAATGCATTGTAACATACACTTTCTCTGATTGATGAAATTTCAGTAACATTGTCTTCAGAAACTCACAGTGTTGCTAAAATTGTGTTTGACAAGATCAGTCAGGTATTTATGAAAAATAGCGGTTACAAAGCACTGTGTCAAATTTATAAAAATATTTCTGGTGAAGAAACAGACATTGAAGAGGAATTCACCGAAGAAGAACTGTGGTGTTTTTCACATGCGCCTGTGATGCCATGCGATGTGGAAAGAACATTTTCACTGTACAAATCATTCTTCACAGACAGACGCAGGAGCTTCACACAAGAAAATCTCAGGACAACCTTCCTTACATACTGTAACAGCTTTGAATAAGGTAATAGATCTAATAAACAAATTTTTTTTCAGATTTTCCTGTTTTTGTTTATGCTTATTTTGGTACTTATTTTTTTCATTTTTTGTGCTTATTAACTTGCTTATTTTACTGTTTGATTGTGCTTATAAATCCGGGCTCTAATAATTACTATACTTTTAGTGACTGCCTTTTTAATTCTTCACATTTCTTGACAAAGGTTTGTGCATATTATTTGAAAACGTTAAGAGTTACACAGCAATGTTATCTACTGTGGCTTCAAGCATGTAGCAACTAAAACATGTTATCAAAAGAAAACCACGTTTTCATTAATTAATTCAATTTGATTTAGAATGAAAAGTTGACAGTAGAAATTTGTATATTTATTAACTAATTTGTGATCCTTCTCCTTACCAGCATAGTGTATTTTCTCTCCATTGGTCTAACAACATTAGCGTTTATAGTGGAGCAAAGACAAGGATTACTTAATCGGTTGTATGTGGCAGGTATGTACTTTTTTAACACTCAGAAGTAACGTTCCTGGCACAATAGAGACATTCTGGTCCACTATCAATGCATTTTTCTAAATATTTGTTATTATAATTTTAAGTAGGGCCGAACCGATCCCGATGCTGATGTATCGGTATCAACCGATACCAGTGGTATCAAAAATGGAAATTATTGGTTGCAATTCATCTACCGATACCAGTCGATACTTTTCCGGCATATTGGTCTTTCGCGGGGTCTGCAAAAATGTCGCGCAAGACTTTCGCAGGGTCTAATTATCCTGGAAATTATGCAAAATTCAAACTTTCTATTTATTTTGCATCAATTTTGCATGAAAACTATATTTTGTGATTACATAATATCTATTTTGATATTCTGATACAATTCTTGAATATTCTAAAGCAAATTTCTTGGTAACTTGGAACATATAATTGGAGAAGAATATTTACACACTAATATTAATCAATATTTTGAACAAATTTTAATTATTGCAATTTTCAAGTATCGGTGGGAATCTGTAAGAGTATCGGTATCGGTCCAAAGTGGTATCGGGTCACCCCTAATTTTAAGCAATGCATTTTCTTTATATGATGCCTTTGCACATTAAAACATATAAATACAGGGAGGTTATTTCAGTCGTTCACCGCCAGAGTGACGGCCGTTCGGCGGACTCTTCATGCAACAGGTCCCGGCAAATTGCGTTCAGGAAGTCCGTAACAGAAACTGCTTGTTTTGTAATGTTTCCACTTTTCACAATTACAGTTACAATTACAATTGAAATAAGCACGTACCTTGTCGCAAGGATACTGTGTGTGTGTGGAAAAGGTGTCCTCCCAAATACAAATATTTCTGGCACCTTATTTCTGACAGAAAATCTTAGATTAGACATCGTTACTTTATCGTCAGTTGTCAGAAAGGGAAGACAGCATCCCGGCGCATAAAGCAAACCGAAAGCGTAAAATGATATTTAAAAGTAATAATAATGATGATCACTAACCTCCTGTGTTATAAGAGATGTTGAAAATGACCTCCTTTAACAGCAATACAACACGTTTCTTAGGTTCAAGAGATCCTGTCTATCGTAATTCCCTGACCACTTTTCTGCAAGAATTCGTTTTCACGTAATTATCGTACATAAAAACTCTCTGTTCAAGACTATATTTGTTTAACGACATAACTAATGAATGAATAACAATTAACACACAATGAAGCACTGGCCATGAGTAGCACATTACAATAACACAGTATAAGCAACACGTGTACTGATAAACGCAAACAGAAGTGAACATGAACGTACACTGACGTCTGGTAGCCGACAGTGTTGCTAACCATTTTTCGGCAATGTCCCTACAGACGTAGTCAAAATGTCCCTACAACTGACCAAATGTCCCTACGCCAAGTAAAGCGACTAAAAAAATTATCACCTCATGAGCATGCAAAACAGAAAATAAAATATACACATTTACTTACCAAGTCTTTCTGCTCGGTGCTTCCACAATTAATGAAGGAGCGAATTTACATTTGCCTATCCTAACTTAACCTAACCGTACCTGGAAGCGGCCCCGGCGCCTACCCAGCGTCGAATAACATGGGTACCTGGGGGAAACCCTAGGGGGTAAAGGCGGTCAGGGGCGTGATGCTGATCACATCACCCCCACTCACGACCGGATCAAGAAAGTGTGGGGCGTTACCCTCACACCCCCTATACGCCTTCATGGCATGGTGCTATGCACAGGGGAACACTTTACCTTTTTTGTACCTGAATGGTTCGTGGGGCTATCCGTCAATGGTTTGTTGGGCTACCCGTTTTTCGAGCCCAAATTTTAACTATGTTTGCCTTGCCTAACCTAACTTAACCTAACCTTACCGAGAATGCTCAGTGGGGCTATTCCTGAATGGTTTTGCGGTAATTGTGATTACGAACCGATAAAAAATATTTTTTTCGTAGCACTTTAACATCATTGAAGATGCCATTTTAGTATCCTGCAATTTTATGATTGATGTAATGTTGCCAAATTTACCTGTAATCAAATCAGTTCTTCTACATCGTGATTGTCGCTGTCACATGTAAGCACGTTCTTTGGGCAATATACTGAAATGAATAAGTTTATTAATTAGCCCTCCTGCACACTCCACCTAACAATCTGTATAACATTAACAACTTTTTTACTGTTCTCTTCTGCTATTCTTACACAATCCATGCTCTCCAAGTATGAAATCAACAGTGTGGCAACGCTGTAGACAGCGTAACTAATTGTAATTTGTTCATATCAACAAATATGGCTACCATACTTGTATACGGAGAATCATTGCGAGAATTGAAATGCTTATTTTACAACTTCTACACGTTAATTAACATTTTTTCCCCTCACCCCAACATGTTAACTTGAGATAAATCATCACGAATAATTATTTCGTGAGTATAAGACGTAGCATAGAAATTACAGAAGGGTCCGGTATTGTAAATTCTTGCCTTAATGAATAATAGGGGTGTGCGGGACAGAATTTTTTGGGTCGGGACGGGATCGGGACGGTAATTTTTTTAAATCCCGACATTCGGGACTGAAAAATTTGCAATTTCCCGACCAAGTCGGAAAATTTTCGGGACGGGAAATGTTCGAAATTTCCCGAAGCACTGGAAATCTCGAATTTTACAAGTCATTTTCACTTTAAGTGATTGTTTTTGCATTTCTAGAATAAAAACTTACAATTTTCGATAAGTTCCAGAAACTTACAAGGCAGAAAACGTCGAGAATTAACGACTTTTTAAAGTAAAGGATCCCGCACACCCCTAATGAATAACGTTGAGTCGTTTACTGTTGATTATGTTATTTGAAGTCATACATGCTGCTGCTGTGCAGAGATAGATGTTGGTTGGTGATGCTGTATTTCCTGCAGTCTTTAACAATTCTGGTCCCATTTTATTTCCCTTTTTTGTTTTTGTATCACTTAACATTGAAAATATTCTTTCCGTTTCCGCTTTAGAATGTGGCAATGTTAGCACTATTTTCGCGAGAGTGGAAATGTTTTCAAAAAGGAACTTGCCTTGAAAGTTTTTGGTAACCGATAACATGTTCCAAAATTCTGATGGAGATTTGTTAGTTAGTTCTTTTTTCTCCTCTTCGCTAAAGTATCCAGATAAACTAATTCATAAAATGTCATTTACCAAGATTGAAAAAAGTACCTACGTTTTCCCTCATTTGGCAAAATCTGTCCCTACGTTCCTACACGGGCGAAATTTAGTGAAAAGTCCCTATGCTTAGGGACATGTCCCTACGGTTGGCATCACTGCCGACACGTGCAGTATGAAGCGCCCTCTCGCGGCTGACAACTCACCCAACCCCCGATAAGCTGCCGGCGCTGTCGTGACAACTGAGGATAAAGTAGCGATGACTAATCTAAGATTAGATTATTTTCCTGTAGTTTACGGTTATTACAAGCATAAGAAAACAGTTTTTTCTTTGTGACGTTTCAGGAGAACACACGCTCCTTTCATCAGACATTTATTTTCATTTTGACTAAAGATACAGTTATAACAATGGTTAGTAATTTTTAAACAAAAAGAATCTGTTATATAATGGATGTTGTCAATGGTACATTGTTGTAATATAGCAACTTAACTGTGAAAAAAGCAGTCTATTTTTTTTTTTTTTTTTTTTTTTTTTTTTTTTTTTTAATTATGAATGCCAAATATCATCAGGTAATTCAAATTCATCATTGTTTTCACAAAGTCTCTTGATGTTTTCTGTTACATTAAATTTTAAAGATGGTGGCTTACTCCATTTGTGAAAAAGAAAACTCCACACTGGATCTATGTTACCATTTTCATTATTTAATTTATTCCAGTGTTCTTCTGCAATGAACGAGGCTTCCCAGACATTCAACTCTGTGTTTCCCGTTAATCTTTTTAAAACCCTTCTCTTTTTAATCAAATGCTTCTCTTCGATGATATGAGTTGACAAACCTGTTCTTGGGTTTAGATTTATAATGTCCAAATCATGTTCGTGCCATCTTATTGCCATTTTCCTTGCTGTTTGTCCCACATAGTCTTTTGAACATGAACAACTTATATTATATATTCCTGTGGTTTCCACATCTGGTAGCGAGTTTCTCATTTTGAATTCATTAAATGTACATTCCAAACTTCTTGGTGATTTAAAAACAATTTTGAAATTAAAACTTCTAAAAATTTTTGCAATTTTATGTGAGAATCCCTTGTGGAATGGAATGCACACAAATTTCTTTTCAACAGATTTTTCATCTTTGTCTGTATTTCTCTTTTCCTTTAGTTTTCTTGCAAGTTGTTTTTTGATTTGGTTTATTCTGTTAGTGTGAAAGCCATTTTCTTTTGCTATATTAAAGAGCCTTTCTTCTTCATTTTTGATATCCTCATTATTAGAACATAGTCTTTGTGCTCTCAGGAAAAAATTTAAAAATATGTTATCCATTGTTATACGCGAATGTTCTGATTTGGCATGGATGTATTTTTCCCCCGCTAATTTTTTTCTATGGACTGATGTTTGAATTGTTGAGTCAGTTGTCTTAATTTGCAGATCAAGGAAAGAAATTACATTGTTATTCATGGGTTCGCAAGTGAATTTTATGCGACGATGTGATTCATTTAACGATTTAAATACGTCCATGATGGTGTTCTCATTTTTAGCAATAATTAGCACATCATCTACATATCTGATGTAGAGAATGATATCCGCACCTATCTCATTAACAATTGGAGATTCTATGTAATGAATCTTTTACTAACCATTGTTATAACTGTATCTTTAGTCAAAATGAAAATAAATGTCTGATGAAAGGAGCGTGTGTTCTCCTGAAACGTCACAAAGAAAAAACTGTTTTCTTATGCTTGTAATAACCGTAAACTACAGGAAAATAATTGTATCATGCAAGCAATGCGTACATACAAGAAAAACTATTATTCATCTATTACGGGGAGAGAGGTACGTACATTCCAGAAATATCAAATCAAGATTCAAACGACACTTCAGAGAATCAGATTTTTGAGAAGATGCAAGTTAAACAATATAGTGCCAAATTTTTTGAAGTGGAAAGTTCGAACTCGTAATACCTACACCAGTGATTTTAAAGGAAAGCTACAAATGTTAATGATAGGACGCCTAATCAGGGACTCGTACTCAGAATTGGACAGCCTTTCTCGAAAGACATATGATCTCCACATAACATTGTCAAATTCTTTGCACCCACTCATATGGGATAAAGTAAACAGAGCTACAGAACAAGTTGTAGAACACTACAGCAAGCTTTCAGAAAGGAGACTTGATAGGAAATTCTACCAGCTAATTCAAGAAGAACAAGTTATATACAACAACAATGAAAGAAGGGAAGCAGTTAATGTCACTGGTAAAATAGAAACTAAGAACATTGACAACAGATTATTTATAAATCTTACGGATATTGAGGTACCTGATGAGTATATAGAAATTTTTCAATTCGGAATGAAATTTTCAGTTGGTAGTGCTTATATACACAAGGAAGATTTCGTGATTTCAATAGAGAAAGCACTGAATTTCTTAGATGATGAGGAGGAAAAAAGAAAATTACGAAGTCTCACACATGATGCTCTTGATGAACGTTTAAGTTTTGAATACAACAGAAGAACTAACAGAGGTCCAAAATACACAGAACGGGAGAAAGAGCATATAAGGTTGGGAAAAAAAGTTCATGGTTTCAAGATCTGGTTGAAAGAAAACGACATTTTCTTAATAAAATCGGACAAGGAAAATAAACCTGTCCTTATCCGAATTAAGGACTATAAAGAAAAAATGGAAGAATGTTTCAAATTAAACAATTTCACAGAAACCTCTCGAAACCCTATAACTAAAATAATAAATGAGGTAAAGAAAGTAATTGAAAGCAGTATCACGATACCAAGAGAAATGAAGAAAAAACTCATTGTCAAAAATTCAACCCTGCCGATTGCCTTTGGACTACCAAAAACTCACAAACCGGGAACTCCAATACGACCCATCATTGCAACTTTCACACATCCTGCATACAAACTATCCAAATATTTAGTTGAAAGACTTGCTATAATTAAACAACAAACACCATTCAGTGTTAAAAATGCATATGAAGTGAAACAGAAACTAAAAAATATTGTTTGGAATAGTGAGTATCATATTGCAAGTTTTGATGTTGAAAATTTATATCCTAGTGTCCCAATAGAAGGTGCCACAGATGCATTACACAGATGGCTTATTGAGATGAAGGTTAACCCAGTAGAATCATGGGAAATGGTTCGATGGTTTACTGTATGTGCAAATTACAATTACTTTATATTTGATGGCAAAATCTATCAGCAAAATAATGGTCTATCAATGGGAAACCCAGTATCCGGAATCATCTCCAGCATTTTCCTTCATTACATAGAATCTCCAATTGTTAATGAGATAGGTGCGGATATCATTCTCTACATCAGATATGTAGATGATGTGCTAATTATTGCTAAAAATGAGAACACCATCATGGACGTATTTAAATCGTTAAATGAATCACATCGTCGCATAAAATTCACTTGCGAACCCATGAATAACAATGTAATTTCTTTCCTTGATCTGCAAATTAAGACAACTGACTCAACAATTCAAACATCAGTCCATAGAAAAAAATTAGCGGGGGAAAAATACATCCATGCCAAATCAGAACATTCGCGTATAACAATGGATAACATATTTTTAAATTTTTTCCTGAGAGCACAAAGACTATGTTCTAATAATGAGGATATCAAAAATGAAGAAGAAAGGCTCTTTAATATAGCAAAAGAAAATGGCTTTCACACTAACAGAATAAACCAAATCAAAAAACAACTTGCAAGAAAACTAAAGGAAAAGAGAAATACAGACAAAGATGAAAAATCTGTTGAAAAGAAATTTGTGTGCATTCCATTCCACAAGGGATTCTCACATAAAATTGCAAAAATTTTTAGAAGTTTTAATTTCAAAATTGTTTTTAAATCACCAAGAAGTTTGGAATGTACATTTAATGAATTCAAAATGAGAAACTCGCTACCAGATGTGGAAACCACAGGAATATATAATATAAGTTGTTCATGTTCAAAAGACTATGTGGGACAAACAGCAAGGAAAATGGCAATAAGATGGCACGAACATGATTTGGACATTATAAATCTAAACCCAAGAACAGGTTTGTCAACTCATATCATCGAAGAGAAGCATTTGATTAAAAAGAGAAGGGTTTTAAAAAGATTAACGGGAAACACAGAGTTGAATGTCTGGGAAGCCTCGTTCATTGCAGAAGAACACTGGAATAAATTAAATAATGAAAATGGTAACATAGATCCAGTGTGGAGTTTTCTTTTTCACAAATGGAGTAAGCCACCATCTTTAAAATTTAATGTAACAGAAAACATCAAGAGACTTTGTGAAAACAATGATGAATTTGAATTACCTGATGATATTTGGCATTCATAATTTAAAAAAAAAAAATAAAAAAAAAAAAAAAAAAAAAATAGACTGCTTTTTTCACAGTTAAGTTGCTATATTACAACAATGTACCATTGACAACATCCATTATATAACAGATTCTTTTTGTTTAAAAATTACTAACCATTGTTATAACTGTATCTTTAGTCAAAATGAAAATAAATGTCTGATGAAAGGAGCGTGTGTTCTCCTGAAACGTCACAAAGAAAAAACTGTTTTCTTATGCTTGTAATAACCGTAAACTACAGGAAAATAATTGTATCATGCAAGCAATGCGTACATACAAGAAAAACTATTAAGATTAGATGTCAGAAATATGGTGCCAGAAATATTTGTATTTGAGAGGACACCTTTTCCAGCATACTTGCGACAAGGTACGTGCTTATTTCAATTGTAATTGTAACTGTAATTGTGAAAAGTGGAAACATTAGAAAACAAGCGGTTTCTGTTACGGACTTCCTGTAATGCAATTTGCCGGGACCTGTTGCATGAAGAGTCCGCCGAACGGCCGTCACTCTGGCGGTGAACGACTGAAATAACCTCCCTGTATATTCACTAACAGGGTTCAAGAGTACTGGCATGAACTATTTCCGTACTTTTCTTTCTTAAAATATATATACAGGGTGTTACTAAAGTTTGTTTCCAATGCTTAGGAGGTGATTCTACAAGTGAAAATGAACACAAAAGTTCATGTGACGAAATGCCAAAAACGGCACCCATTCGGAGTTATTGAAGTGGGAAAAAGTGTGAACATTATGTTTACAAGCAAATAGTGGCACAACGGCCAGCCATATGACTGCGGTGAAGGGCGTTCCACAAAGAAATGTGGCATGCTCTATTCAAAAAAGCACCTGGCAGATGTGTGAAGTTGATGCGCAAGGGATTCCCCAAAGGAAGCGAATGAGTCTGTTGAAGTCATGGGGATAGGGAAGGGTTTAGCGAGATGTGTTATCCACGGAAAGTGATATGTGGAGACTGACAACCAAGAAGAAAGCGAATGTCCGTAGTGGACATCACCATTACGTAGAAAAGCAAAGATGGTGGTGGTGCTGCGCTAGGTTGCATATGTGTCGACATGTTCACTGCATGCAGAGTGGAGGTGCCGAGGGAACCATATCACAGACCATGTTCAAACTGTCTGCCATTAACTTCCACGCAGAGATGACAACGCCGAATCAATGATTGTCTAGTGCGAGCAAACAACCCCGCGATGTCTGCTATCGTCGCTGCGGCGACATTAATGCATGCAATGAAATCCTCGGCCGACACGACAGGTGTTTCGTTGTGCCACTATTTGCTTGTAAACATAATTTTCACACATTTTCCCACTTCAATAAGTCCAAATGGGTGCCGTTTTCGGCATTTCATCACATGAACTTTTGTGTTTATTTTCACTTGTAGAATCACCTCCTAAGCGTTGGAAACGAACTTTAGTAACACCCTGTAATGATTTACAATTTTGGTTTTGACCCAGTACTGACCTCACAATAGTGAGGACAATTGGACAATTGGAGAGCACCTTGAAAAGAAGTACAGAGGACTCTTTGTAATTTGAACTTGGATTATTCGAATTACTCGGTAATTTAACACAAGTTTATTCCCCTTGAAATCATCTACATTGACTTTCACGGCCAAGTCTTCTGCGGAGTGTCAGCTATTACACTGGGCAGCATGAGCGTGTCTGCCAGCAAACTGAATGCTACATCAGCGTAAATGGAACCAATAGCTATGTAATGAAAGAAGCTCGTACAATTACACGGACAGTTAAAATTAAAATGAGCACGTACCTTGTTACAAGAGGTGTTGAAAATGATGTCCTCTTGCTTCCACAGATTTACGGCATTTTTTAAGGCAATTTTCACTAACAAGTATTAGTTCCTCTCCCGAAATTGCTTTAATTACTCTCCTGATATTTTCTTTCAATTCTTCTAATGCATGGCTTCAGGTTTAAAAGTTTGGTAGCTTGCCATGCAGACGTCATGCAAATGTCTGTTTCTTGTGCATGGCGCTGGAGAGATTTTTGAAAAGTGTGTTCCAATCATGCCCCAACGTTGTCTAGTTTCTCCCCAGTAATCACACGCAGTTTCAACCCTTTGCTTCTTATCAAGAACAGACACTGTCTCCCTAAATTGGCTCATAAGTTCTCGAACATTGTCTCTGTGTGGAACAGGAACATCTGGGAATTCTGTTGCCAAATGCCTTCTGACTTACCTACAAGAATTCGTAATGACGTAAGAGTCGTACATAAAAATGCATTGTTTTAAATTGTACGTGGCATTATTAGACAGCAGTAAACTAAAACAAAACAATCTAAAACACTTGTTAACACCTTAACACTTCACAAACACGTGCAAACTGGACACCAGCTATCTGGATAATGAAGCACTGAAGCATCCAGTGCCAAGGTCAGCAGTCAGCATACAGCTGTGGGTCTAAATGCCAGCAGACGCCCTCCCACCACCCAGCATGTTAGCCGCTGCTTCACGGAAGACTCAACAGTGAAAGGCACTGTATAATGATGCATGTTTTTGTTAGTTCGAATTGTTTTCGTGTCTCTTTGGAGTTTGAATTAAAAAGAGTCCGCTGTAGTATAGGTGATGGGACTCTATACACTGACCACATATTGCCTAAGGGAAAGCTCGTTGATATGGAAATTTGGGTTTGTCAGCACCCATTTATATGTGCATAGCTAAAATCAATACTTCTTTCTGAAGTATAGGTATGCCCAAATGAAAAGGAGACTACGGTTATATCTAAAGAATATTATATTACAGAATATTTGCAGTACATAATATGTGAATTACAGTTAATGTGTAACATGATACCTACACATAATTGCCATTGATATTGATGCACTGATCCCAGTGCGTAGGAAGGGAGTGGATGGCTTCAGTGTCAAAACTCCTGGGTTGCTTACGGATCCAGTTCCTCGGTATTCTGCACTTCCTCGTCACAGGTGAACAGTTGACCTTTCAGTAATTGTTTTAAGGGGCCGAGGATATGGGAGTCACATGGGGAAATATCGGAGCTGTATGGAGGATGTGTGAGGACTTCCCATTGAAATGTTCTCAGCAGGTCGAGGGTCTTCTTGGCCACGTGGCCTAGCATTGTCCTGGAGCAGCACTATCCCCCTGTTTAAGGCTCAACAATGTGTTGCAGTACCTTTCAGGATTCACTGTTTCACCCCGTTCCAGCCAGTCGATGAGTAGAGGTCCTTCATCGTTGCCTTCTGCGTGAAGAAATTGGATTACAGTTCTCAGCACTTATCTGGAGGAATCCATAATGCACCCGTCCGCGCAAAACAACTCTCGCCAACTGAGGAAACAGCAGGCGAAGCCGTTCGCTTCATGCAAACTGGGACAAACACCGCCCCATCTATCGGCAAACATATTTACCTTCTTCGATTAGATACAACGCTGCTACAGCAAAGGTCTCCTTTTCATTTGGGCATACTAATATTAACCGAGCCAGGTTAAAAGTTGAGGCTGCCAAAATGAACTTAGCACATATAAGGACAGAACACAACCCTACAGAAGATCATACTGACTGTAGGTCAAGATGCCGCAGCCTTGTTGCCCTGCAACATTTCAGTTACTGGGGTGGACTCTGTGGAAGTGAGGTTTACATTTGGGTAATCATGTAAAAATCACCCCTTACACCCCCTCCCCAAGACTTGATAATGAACAATTTTACACACATTTATTTTCCATACATCACATGTATTGTTGTCACCGCACATAAGAATAGCTAATGAGACAAAAATGTATTAAAATCCACATGCCAGCTATAAAAAGTTACATAAATGGTAGGGTGTGGTTACCACGGGGGATTTTCTCTGGAACAGACAAGTTAAAACACACCAACATGCACAAATGATCAGTCTCGCCAGTTGAAGATGAACAAAAAATTTACAAGATTAACATTTCATTTGCCCTTGAGGTCTAAATCAAGGGTATCCCTGCCTCTAAAATGTAACTAATTCCCAATAAATGTGTTGGGAGAATTTAGTAGATAAACAACAGAATTGCAAAAACAGGATTTGCTGAACAAAGCATAAAATCTGATACACTGCAGAGAAAAATTTGGAAATTCAAGAAAAGAACAAAGAGAAAAAGTGGTTAGAAAGTCAATAAATAAAAAAAAATAATAATTATAATAAAGGAGATAGTAGATGAGAACTAAATGACATTAAAAATATCAATACACAAGTGAAATTCCAGCATTCCCTGCTTTTAGATAGAGGATGCAATGAATTCTGTTTGCCTGAAGAACTAGTCAAGCAAATGGAATCAGTGTTGTTCTGCTGGAATAATGGAATGACCAACACATAATAGAATGAACAATACCCAGGGACAGACTACAATCAGCAGGAAAATGTTATAACATATTTAATATGAGTGACAATGCTTGAAATTACAAAGCAAGAAATCGTGGAATGCTCGGAAATTAGGGAAATTGATAGCGTCAGTTTATTTGCAAGTAAGTTTAGGGTGGATGTATCCATCCTCAATGTCCATTCTTCTTTGTTACGATAAATCTAATTGTAGCTCTCAAGAATTCTCTGCTGACATTGGGAAGAATTCTGGAATAAATTTCTGCCTTCTTATCCATGGATATTATAAAACATTATTTACTTCACAGGTGTAACTAACGTAGAGATTCTACTGGCCCATACTATAGTGTTTATGGTCCTCGTTGTGGGACAGATAGCTGTTGTGATGGTACTTATGTTCCTGATTTTCCAAGTGGCGATCAAAGGAAGTATTTGGTTGGTTTTATTCATGCTCATTCTAACAGGCATTTGCGGGATTGCTTTTGGTGAGTGAAGACGTCTAAAGCTGGTTATTGTAAGCTACAGCTACGCACTGTAGTTCAATTTAGTATTAGCTGAATGAGCAGTGTTGCATTTTGAAGAACTTCCTTGTTCCTGTTATTTTGAATTAGAAACTAGTACAAATATAGTATTTGTTTTAAGAAATAAAATACAGAAATCAACTTACGAGTTGGTGTATTACACTATATATCCCATAATACATAATTAAAACAGTAACAGTGATAATGAATTCTCCTTCCTCTTATCAAAGATTTTTATCGTGACAATAAAATTGTGAATGACAGTCACAATAATCTCCCCTCCTGGGTTGAAGGAAATATAGCCACAGACTTGAGTTAAATTTTATAATTCCTCAAATGAAATACGTGAGAGACTCACTGAAGTAAGTCTTGAAACTTTCCTGGCGACGAATGATGAATAAATTATCTCAGGCTACTGACCAGGTCAATTTACTGACCAGATGAGAGTGACGTTAGCTCTCGAAAGCTCGGAAACTTTTCCAGAATTGACCTGGTCGATAGCCTGAGAGAATTTATTCAAAATACCCACTTGTTCATCTACGAAATACAGTATGTAAAGTGCACTAATGTTGAAAGAATTAGCTTACTCTATGCACTGGTATATATGCATGTAAATAATAATAACCTGTGGCTCGACAGCCCTTGAAGGGTCTAGGCCCATCTCCCGACTGCCAGCCTCCCTCCTACAAACCTACCTAGAGGTGTGGAGATCTTCAACGGGTAATGGGGTGACATTGGGTCAGTACGACAAACACCAGCTGTTATAGGACATTTCTGAGACTGGGTTATGCTACTCACTCGTAGCTCCCCAATTTCCTCACGATGGTGGTTGCCACCAGTCCTATACACAGGCAGACTCGAACCCATGCCGTCCCACAGTTGGAGTCCAAAGGACGGATCCTTAGACTGCATTGCCACAGAGGAGGACATATATGCATGTATGTATGATATTATGATGATGAATACATTTCTCTGATGTATAATGATATTAATTTATGATGATTTTTGCAGAGTACATATGTCCAACTTCGACTTCCAGAATTTCTGGTCATGTTATGCATATCCAAACTGCATGGTGCCCCACAAAAAACCAGGAAATTTAAAGTTATTTTATTTTATATGTGTTATTTTGTTGTTTTAATGTCTCACTGAAGATTATTATTTGTAATGTGAATGTGTAATTTCCTTTTTTCCTTTTTTGGGGTTGAGGTGCTATAGGAGAATAAAATGCAATGTTCTTACTGAAGCACATCACGTAGCATGAGAACGAAAATGTGAGTCTCTGATACAATGTTTCGAAGGACACGAGAAGTGGAAACAAATAGGGTTTTCGGATGAAGCGAGTTTCAGTCTTCATGCACCTTTGAACTGGCAAAATGAGCGCATTTATGGTGCTGTTAAGGTTAAAACAAAAATTTCAGAGAATGATCTGCTGGTGGAAATTGATAAGCAACAGCCATCAATCATGTGCTACGGTGCAGTCTCCTGGCAGGGCAAAACAGAGTTGCGGTTTATTGATGAAAAAACAGTAAACCAGGTTTTTTTACTGGCTATTCATAACAGAGTAGATGTATTTTATTATATCAGTTAATATGTTTTCGATATAGGCCTACATATATTTTAAGGAAGACTTGTAAAGGAAAAAATAGTTGTTACAAAAATAAAGAACCAGGGTGGTCTCAGGGGTTAGAAAAAGTACTGGAGCGATGCCCTGGCCCACCCTGGCACCACTACACCCCTGGACTGGGGGACCTGAAAGCATGTGCTTTCAACATTACAGAAGGGGCAAGGGAGGTAGAGGCAGAAGTCTTCACTTTTCATTCAGGCAGCCCTTTCTACCTGGAACTGGTTAGGCAGAGGAAGAGCGAGCTAGGCCAGCTTTGCCCGCGGATCACACCGAGGGACGAGAAGCGCATGAAAAAAAAAAGTGTTGCATATGAAATGTGGCTTTAAGGTAATAAGTATTGTGATTTGAAAATAATTAGAGATGTGAGATTGATTGATCTATCTCTGCTAGACTAGCTACTCCTCAGTGCACGTCAATACTGTTACACCAAGTTCAAATACAGAGAGGAATCAACAGACATTGACTGCTTAAAAACTGTGTTGACAGAAGCTTGGAACAATATTCCATTTGAAACTATCCAGAATGCCACTGCAAGTTGGTTACACCATCTACGGTGTTGTGTAACAGCCCATGGGAAGCATTTTGAACATTTGAATTGAATATGGCAAAGTGTAACAAAGGTACAGTAATATTAAATGAGCTCAAACAAATTTCCTTGTTTTTTGTGGAGCACCCTGTAGATAAGTTGCCATTTCATGACATCTTGCCAACAAGACATGTACTGATGGGAACTTGGAAAGTTTGGATCCATATATGTATGTTCTCTAGCTTGCATCATCTCATCTTTGAATACACAAACTTTCATAGGGATAATGAATAGTTTCATGGTTGGCAATTTCTTCTCTTCAGAAACAAACTACAGCGTGTCCCGCTTATACGTATAATAAAAGAAAAATTCATAACTTCTAAACAAACTGTCAGAATGATGTGATTGTTGTTTCATTTTAAAGAATGACTCAGAATTTTTTTTAGCAACACATTCAGTGGTAGTTGCACATGCGCAGTAGCCAGAATGTCTTGAAAACTGATATCAGTTCCTCAGTAGCCATTCGTCATGTGGTCGCCACAAGAAAAGGTGTTTTGTGTTTTAACGTTGTCTGAAGTGAAATCTGTGACACTTGTGCAGAGACGATTTCGTTCACGTTATGGTTTGGGTGCTAAAGTAGTAGTTCCATCGCACATTTCAATAAAGAAATGGGAAAAACAGTTACACGAAACCGGTTCATTTCTCAAATCTCATTAGAGACTTCCTGGATGAGCATTTCAATGGAAAATGGATAGGAAGAGGTTCGGATTTTATTGAATGGCCCCCACGGTCACCAGGCCTGTGTGATTTTTTGTTGTGGGGGTGTGTTAAGGACAAAGTTTCCTGTACACCAGTCAGAGATTCGCAAGACTTGCGTGAAAGAATTGTGGTTGCAGTAAGCAACATTATCCCGCACATGCTTCAAAACGTGTGGCTTGAGGCTGACAACCGGTTTGATATTTGCCGTGCCACTAACGGTTCACATGTGGAAGTGCGCTACTTTTCTTGATTTGTAAAAAAGAAATTTGAGTTGTTACATGTTTGTACAAAGTTTGGACAAAAAATATTGGTAAATAAAAAAGTTGTGATTTTTTCTTTTATTATACATGTAAGCGGGACACGCTGTATACTATTCTTGAAAAATAATTGTCATATTCTCGGCATACGGACAAATTTTGGGAGCCAAGGTACCTAATTAAACTCAAATAATAATTAGAGGGCCCAGTCCCAAGTTATCTTTAACAAGGGTATCCCTGACTATTTGGTTGTGTGTATGCAACATTGAATCAAAGAATCTGTGGTAACTTCATTTTTTTAATTCCTCAGGTTTTTTGATGTCTTCATGCTGTGAAACTGAAACTTCAGCAATTCAAGCAGCAATAGGGAGCTTCTACCCAGTAATATGCTTAAGTGGTATGGTTAATTTTATCTTTTCAATATCCTGAATTATGACCTTATTTAGCTACTGCAATCATATTAAAAATTATAGATGCTCGAGTTTGGGCTCCAATTACAAGTTAACCAGTAGACCTAAAAAAAAACAGAGTTGCATCAAAATTTAGCTTATTCAATTCTGTGTTAATCTATGCTACCCAATTGTTTTCGAGTATGTCATATTTTTGATCGCTGTGAGAACAAAGAAAATGCCATTTTTTTTTTTAAGTTTTGCAAAAACTATCGCTTTCTTTGAAATTATATAAATAAAAACGTCCAATCTTGATGAAATTTTAGTAAGGTGCAGGCAGAAAGGTTTTAAAGACAATTCTTAATTTTCATTGTTTTCAAAATTTGCCAAAAAAAAAAAGTTATTTTCAATTTTGCAAAATAACTTTTTCTTCGTATTGAATAAATGCTAAACTGTTAAAAACTTACCTCTGGGTATTTATAAATATGTATAAATTGAATGGAATTTGGATTAATGAAAGTTGCAATTTTTCACATCTTTGGAAAAAAAATCATGCCGAATTCCCAGTCAGTAGCCACCCTGTAGTTGTATTTTAGCTAGCTGGATTTATCTGCTTGATGAAAGTAATTTTCCGGAGAAAGTCATGTTTGCAAATAATCACACAGCCTCCTTTTTCTCTCTTCTTTAGGTGTAATGTGGCCTATTACAGGGATGTCTGATAATTGGAGATACTTCGCCCTCAGTTTGCCCATGACAATGCCAATTGATTCCATAAGAAACATCATTCTTCGTGACTGGACTCTTTCAGACGATCATGTTTGGGAAGGCTATGTAGTGTGTGTGGCTTGGATATTCATACTATTCTTATGCAGCATCATAGCCCTCAAGATAAGATTTAGATGATTTATTAATTCTTTGCATAAATTCCTTGATTCTCAAATAAAATTAAAAAAATTAAATGTGTATATTTCTTTATGTGAAATTCAAATAGAAAAATGTTTCTGCTGAAGTACCATTGCAAGGTTTCCACTAATTTTGGCAAAATGAATTACCCTACCATTCCAGGCAATTTTCCAATGAATGTAGTGCTTTACATAATAACCAAGTTGTAAGTATTAACTACAGTTACTAGTCAAGAAAATAGTGTTTATTCAACACAGTTAAAAATAAATTAACTATGAAAATAATTTTATGCAGAAAAAGTAGTATCACACTCAAGTCCTGGAAAGTAAAAAAAAACTTGATTTTTCTGGACTTTTCCAGATTTTTGTATGTTCAAAATTTCCTTCCTTTTCCAGGACTTCATTCGCAGGTCAACACTAGAAGGACGGGAGCGGTCATTTTGTCCACACTGCTTGTTTCAAAACGAATTTCACCCAAACTGGTAACACCAGTCCATTGTAATTTTTAGACTTTTCTAGTCCTTTTTAGGTTAATTAATTCTTCTTTGTAGCTAATCAGTGGTGATTTATTCATTCTAGTTTTTGGACTTTTAACCACTGTTATTTTTTAAGGAGATTTACCTACGTTTCGGAGGCTGAATCTGCCTCCATCTTCAGGGTAGCGTGTAGTCTGTTAAATTATAAATGGTTGCCTTGGAGGATTATTCTAGGTGGCCTAGGCACCACCGCGTCTGTCGGTCACAAGGACCTCTATATACAAAAAGTTGCCAGGTAGGATTATCAGTGGCCCAGTTTCCACTTTGTCAGATGACCACGTCAAGGTCATGATCAAGGCTTCGTGTGGCACCATTAGGTTTCCACCTTGATCTCCGGGGACTGGAGCGCCCCAGATTGGTTAATTAAATTCCAAATGATAATTTTTGCAAGTTTTGTAATTTGCGAGAAAATCAACGATCTACCTAGAACGACGACAGCAGTCAAAATGACCGTCATATAGATTTCACATGAGTGCCTTCTGTAAAGCATGTAATGTTGCATCATCCTTTCACATTGCTGCGCATGTCTCAAACCCAGAAGTCATTGTGAGCATGGTGGGTCCCAACTCCCTGCATACATTTTAGATACGATGTCTCGTAGAAAGTTTCTAACTGTTGAAGAATGTATATAGCACATTTACAAGAACTTGATGAAAATTCGAGTGATGCAGATATTGTGGTTCCACGTGAGAATGAAGTTGCAGAAAACAGCGTCAGCTCCTCCGAAGAAACAGACTTTGTTGGCACAGATACCTCCGATGCAACTCTAAATCAACGTAATGCCACTATTTCAGCAAATCTTTGTGCCCATGATGGAACCAAGTGGAAATACTGGATAAAGGCAGCAGTTCTGGAGTTCTGGGAGATTTAGTTCACAAAACGTGTTGAACGAAAAAAGGGCAGCCCTACTTCCTATGCAAACATAAATATTGGAGGGAACGAGGCTTCATCATGGCATTTGTTGTTTTTTGAATCCATGTTGGAAGCATATTCAAAAGTGCACTACAGAAGAAGCTCATCGCCAATTGAAATCTGATTCATGGAGTGTATCACGAGAAGCCATGTGTACTTCTTCGTTAGACGTGAATGACATGTGGTCAAAACAGTGGGGACCTCCAATATTCACTGAAATGATGTCATGCGACCGCTTCAAGGAAATTCTTCGGTTCCTGTGATTTCACCAAAAATCAACAGATTCGACTCGGCTTATCAACGATAAATTCGCCCTTGCTTCTGAGCTATGGTCGGCTTTTGTTGAAAATGCGCAACTCTGTTTCACAGCAGGTGAAAACATCACAATTGATTAACAACTTCTGCCGTGCAAATCACGTTGCAAGTTCATCCAATATATGGCAAATAAACCAGATAAATTTGGATTTGAATTCTGGCTGGCTGTGAATCTTGGGACCAAATATTTCCTGAATGGTTTCATGTATCTGGGAAAAGACGAAGAAAGAGAGAGGAGTCTCCAGCTTGGCGAGTACGTGGTTTTGAAACTCATGAATCAGTTCCTTTCAAAGGGAAGAAATGTCACAAAGGACAATTTTTTTTACATCGCAGAAACTTGCGGACACCCTGAGTGCCAAAAACACATCGATTGTTGGCACAATGTGACCAAATCATCGAGATGATCTGCCGATTTGCAAAGATACGACTCAAGAACGCTTTTTGTCGATAGTGCTCATGAACGGCGAAAGAACTCTCACTGTCTACCAATGCAAGCCAAGAAAGAATGTCAGCATCTTGAGTACCCTACACAAATATGTTGAAATTGCGGGCGACGCAAAGAAGCTTCCAGAAACTGTAAAATTTTACAACTGTAAAATGTGTGGTGTGGATGTTCTCGATCAAATGAGCAGACTGTACACAACGCGAGTGGAATGAAGAAGGTGGTCTGTCTATATATTCTATAACATTCTGAACCTCGCGGCAATAAACCTGGATTTTATTTCATGCATATAATTCTTCGCATATTTCACGATGGTGCTATATTTTGAACCTTGTGAACGAACTGAGATCTCTGTACTGTGCAACAAAGCAGCGTCCCGCAGTTCTTCCTGTGGAAGGGAAACAACAACTAGTAGCAAACGTCGTCACCATTGGAACATGTCTGTCAAGGACTGTATATTAAGATTTTTGCTTGCAAAAAAATGTGTAGAATAATTTCAATAAATTATATAACTATGTATTATATTACTATACAATACCTAGAATTTCCTTTACAGATATATTGCGAAGTCACCTAAGTTCTAATACCGGTCAAAATGACAGCTGCAGTTATTCTAAGTAGTTCTAAAAATTAGTCGTTCTAGTGTTAATTTACCTGCGTTTTCCAGGAACTCCACATTAGTGGGAACCCTGCACTGGAAATGTACAGGGTCCTTTCTGAAAGTATCCGAACTTATTTATTTGGAAACAATTTATTGATGAAAAATTACAACTGCTGTCAATATTCTTCAATGTAGGCACCTTCAGCCTCAATACAGCGAGTATAGCGACTTTTCCACTGTTCACAGCAGTCCTGGAAGTCCTTGACTGACACCCTCTTTAATGCTGCGGTCGTGGCAGCTTGAACCTCTTCAATTGAAGCAAAACGCTCCCCCTTGAGCACCCTTTTGACCTTGGGAAACAAAAAGAAGTCTGCCAGTGCCAAGTCCGGGCTGTAAGGGGGATGAGGCAGCATTGCCACGTGTACGTTGGCCAAAAACTCACCTACCAACAGCGCTGTGTGAGCCGGCACATTGTCGTGGTGAAGCACCCACCTGTTGGCGATGTCAGACCGGATGCGCTGTCGGAGACGCTGAAGCACTGTTTTGTAATAAGCTGCATTCACGGTGGTCCCAGCAGGTACAAACTCTTTGTGCACAATCCCCTTCACGTTGAAAAAGACAATGAGCATTGTCTTCACCTTTGATTTTGACATCCAGGCCTTCTTTTGACGAGGGGACGTGGGGGTGTGCCATTGCGAACTTTGTCTCTTGCTTTCAGGGTCATACTCAAATAGCCAGGTTTCATCCATTCATGGTTAAAGTCTCCGTAAAGTTTTTTTTTTTTTTTTTTTTTTTTTTTTTCAATTTAACACATAATTTCAAAGCGTAGTCCTGTTACAAAGTGCCCTCCATTTTCACCAAATTCTTGACGCGTTTTTTCCGTGTACACAACACGAGTGATTGCACCTCAACCACTGCTCGCAGGCAACCGAGCAAGGCCTTGTTTTGAAGGTTAAGGTCCCCACTGCTACCTGGTGCAGCTTACCCGAACCCTCGACAGATTCTCGCACCGCGCTGCGGACAGTTCGGATACTTTCAGAACGGACCCTGTATGTAAGCGACAATACAAATTTATTCCGTATGGATCAATTTACAGCACAAACTATGTTATCCCAGAACCTTGCAAATGGTTCTTACTCCACCTCTAGTTATAATTGAGTACACAATCGAGTGCTGCATGGGACCACCTTTGCTCGCTCAAAGTCATTCGAGTCTCCCACACTTGAGCATACCGCACTCATAGTGAAATGATGACAATGTTTCGTATTTCAGAGCCTAATAAGCAACACTGTCAGCCTAAAACCCCTACATGGAAGGAAACCACTCTATGCAATTACAATTCTAAATAATAATTCCTTATATGCAAGACTCAAATACAATATATACAATAGTATGGAATGTCTACAGACTGAAACGTAAAATGGATACACATGCTGACAGACCTGCCTAAGCAGTAAGCAATTACAAATATAGTTATCACAATGCAACAAGTATGTGTACATCATTGTTCACTTACTGAAAAGAATAATCATATTCTGCGAAATAATAAAATGCAGTTATAACATTCAATCGAGCATCTTTTTAATGTGACAATAATCGTAGAAACATAAAATGTCAGCCTAGGCAGTTTAAGCCCATAATCATCTATTTCATTTTCACATCTCTTTATAAGATATACAAAACTGCATTTTAAAATGGAGATAATAAGTATGTTCACTTATTTTTCATTTTCACTTTGTCTTTTACTTCACGATCCATATTTCAGGGCTCACTACCATAGAGAAATGGCTTGTTCGAGTGTTTTTCGCACAAGGGGAAGACCTATCAATTCTGAATGTCATCTAGTGCCGCGGTGGCTCAGTCGGTAACGCGTCTGACTACCATGCTAAAGGTCCCGGGTTCGATACCCAGCCGGTTCAAATCCGGGAACTTTTCTAACGTTGGAAGCGGCCCCGTCGCCCACCCAGCGTCAAATAACATGGGTACCTGGGGGAAACCCTGGGGGGTAAAGGCAGTCAGGGGCATGATGCTGATCACATCACCCCCACTCACGACCGGATCAAGAAAGTGTGGGGCGTTACTCCCACACCCCCTATATGCCTTCGTGGCATGTTGCTTTGCACAGGGGAGCACTTTACTTTACTTTTTACATCTAGTGCTACCGGTGTGAACTATTTGCTGCTTGAGTGAAAAACACTCATTGCAGTACTCTAGTAGACAATGAAAGGAATAAAATCAACGTTATGCGGCATTTTGTTGAAGTTCACAAAACACAACACAGTTAAAATTCTCAAGCGACACGTATCTCCTATTCGCGATTAAAATTAACCGATATGCCATCTGGTGGGATTTTCAGGAACTACTCTATGTAGGATACGTTGTGTTGAAGTCGTTTCAAGTATGGGGGAAATGCGAAAGAGCAAGTTTTTCAGGTTTTTTTGCTCTAAATCATTTTGTGAGTCAGAACAAATGAAAAGTTTTCATGTGTTTCCACCCCGTGGAATCAACAAAATGAAATTTGTATATAAATCCGGGAAAATGTAATTGATTGACAGAAGATTGGCATGGGGAATAACACTAATTCAACAAGGAAATTACGAAAAATGCACAAGTCTGCTCACTTTATTTTTCAAGAGATAAATATATATTACCATGAAAACAAAGTTTTAAATTGTACTTTATAAATACTTTTTTTTGAAAAGTCATGTAGCTTCTTACCCAATGCATCCATGTATTATGTATGTGTGAAATTTGGAACAGGTGCTAGTCGATTAAAAGAGAGAAGATGAAAATAGTTTGAGAATGAATTAATGTAAAATGTAACCAGAAAAAGAAAATAGAGATGCTAATGTTGCTGTTTCATTCAGTACAATCAATGTCCTTTTTCAGTGAGGATAGCCTGGTCATGAAATCGTGATTATTATTATTATTATTCCTCTTTCGAGAAAAAACTGCAACGATGTGTTTGCAATTTTCTTCCATCCCAGCTTTTCAAGTACAGGTCAATTTCAATTTCTTTATTTTCAAATAATTTCAGAAAACCCCAGTTACAACATGAGGTGCAGATGATACAGCACTGCTTTGAAGAACCAGTGCATATACATTAGTTTCGTCTGCATTTTCAGTGTTATTTTTGCCTATCATAATTAAATGCTTCATTCTCAGCACAGCTTCATCTTCGTTCAAGTTCCTGGAATTCACAACGCATTCGCAATATTTAAAAACATCGCATAATTTAAATGTTTCTACCATACCAGCCATGACAACACGCTGCTATTTCGTACTACTGCTGAATGTAAACAAAGATTTATCCTACATAGAGTGGCCATATTGGAAGCGACACTAGTGCTCCGGTGGTAATTTTAATCGCGAATTGCTTTGGTGTGCCTAACATTAAGCTATACAAGAAGATGCTGTTTCTGAAAGAGACCATTTCAAGTGTATTATTGTATTGATGTTCTGCACTGTGAAAGACAATAATGATGTATTGCAGTGCATTTGTTAATTAAAATCAGGCTTCAATAAACTTTGTCTCATGGTAACAAAAGACTCAGTGGAGCTATAATTAAGGAGTCTCAAACCCTACTGCACAAGGAGATTGGGCAAGTTAACTTAATGTAGTAGATGTTTGGAAAATTTGAGAGACAAATGAGAGAAGATGAAAGATATCGAAGGATTGTAGTGCAAATAAACAAACGTTTCCTTATAGCAGTTTTTCTCCATGAAAACCACTCATCATAATTCCATTAGTTTTACATTATAAGAATAAAAGTCAATTTTAAATTTCAATATAAAATATATCATTTATTGCACATGGAGTTACAGTTCTGTACGTTCCCCACACTAACACGCCATTCTTACAACATGCACAAAAGAGAAGGTAGGGATAGGAAAAACTTACATTCACATTTAATTATTCAAAAATTGTACACCAGGAAAAGAAAACTTTTTAAACATTGTACATGATATTCAAAATTGTATATACACAAGACCTCCTTGAATAAGGAACTAAGTCTCATTGGAACAGACTAACAATGCATCCTAGCATGATTGTTGCTCCAGGCAAAAATGCACACTTAGGTTGCATTATCTTGCAAAATATTAATACAAGATTTTCACATGGAGTAAAAAGCCTCACCATTATGGTTCTTGAGTTATACAAATACATCAGCAGAGAAGATAGTGTCGAACAGAATTTAGAAAACATTCAAATGGCAAGTTTTGCTACATCTATATTTATACACTTTTCTCTTTTAATACATAATACTGATATTTGCACTTACTGACAACTAATATTGCCCAGCAAACTGGTAAGGGAAGAACACATGTCTTACCAATTACTAGAAATGTCATACATGAGTATGCATATTTTATGGAGCCGCAGTTCTGCAGTGAGCCCTTAACCGCAGAATTGCAGTCCAAGAATCTTATGCATTTCTAGCGTACTTTGAAAAACATTCAAATTTATTTATGATGTTCTAGTTTCTTTTCACAACACACACAGTCCACATCTCTCTAATTCTTTTTGGGAAGGGGAAAACATTTAACACACCCACAATCTTGGCACACAGGGAATAAATATTCTGAATAGAAAATCTATATCTTTTCATTGCAACTTTCTTGTCTAGGCTGTGTGTGTGTGTGTGTAGGCCACAACTATTTGTAGTAAACCTTTGATGAACGACATGAGTATTTTTGAATAGTCAGAGAAATGCATTTCTGTGGTTCTCAAGAGTCTGCAGGGTACAAATGCAGCAATGCCCTTAGTAATAGGTAGTAAGTATATCCTGTCATGCTTCAGCGATAGCAAGAGAATATTTTTGGCATATCCAGACCCCATCTGTTGGGAGAAAAGTGAACTATGCACAAACTTCTGATCTTATTTGTACACCAGAACTGTTGCATCGCTGCTGTGAAAGTTTGAAAACATGTGTGCATGTACAATGCTTTTAATCAATACATTACTTGACTTTCACAGCATTTCTCTTTCAAACATGTGAACTGTGGTGTTTTATCAAAATATAAAATCAGTTTATCCCATTCAGTTGGCCAGCACTGGAAGTATAATAACTAATCTTTCACTTTTCTGAAAGCTGGATAAGCTCACATGGAATGTCTAAGTGATGATACCAGAAGCACAACTTCCGGAAACACCTTCCTTTGTCACGGTTCTTTGTTGGAAATCGAAAAGCACCAAAACTAACATAGTTGTCATGGAAAAAATCTTGTGACCTCATTCACCCATGCCTCACTATTATCAGTCCATTTTTCAATAACCTACTAAAAAAAACTGCAATCAAATTCCCCTCAGCAGAACCATTTTATCAACTCTGACTAAAAATATTCTACAGCCCTCAAGATATTAAAAGTCCATTTTTTGTAACTGAATTATCTACAACAATCACGTAAACATAAGGAAGGAATTAAGTAGGTTTCAAACAGCTAAATCTTACAGAAATGCAATATAAATATATACACACACACACATACATACATACATACATATATATAAATATGCGCACATAAATATCTCGCTTAAAAAAAATTAACTTAATTTCTCTCTCTCTCTCACACACACACACACACACACACACACACACAAAAGGGAACCCCCGTCGCTTTCACATTCTTCTCAGGAAACTCCACAATACTAATCAGCCATGCCTCAATCACATTAAACGTCATTCCCATTTATATACATACAAACAATATCAACAGATGCTGTGTTTTCCATTGCAATCTGTATTTACCAGTGGATATGATTGTGACATATAATACAAGTGAAAGGTACATTTGTGTTGAAACAGTACGTGGTTAATGCATAATCAAACACACAATGTAAAAAGATTAAGTTCTTTAAATGTTGCAGTGTGTATAATGGAAAAAAAAAAGAGCTACAAAATCTCGTAAACATCTGGTAATACTTGAGCATACTCTGGTTCACGTTTCCTCTGGTATTTCACATGCTGTACAGAAGTACTAAAGGAAAGTATTGTGTTCTACAAAATAGAATGGAATATTTTTACATACCTTGAACTGCGGCAGGTTTTTTTATCTGTATTTCTTCAGAACATTGACTTTAACATCCAAATGCACTAAACTGTACGTACGGTAACTTAACATGATCAATGCGCTAACATGTCCATCCTGCAACGATAACATGGAAATCGGTACAAAATATAAAACTGTAAAATATGTCACCAAATTCAAAGTCATTCTCAACGTAAATTACCCCTTTTTTCCAGAAGGGTGTCAAATCATTTTAAGCAACCAACACATGGCCTACGAAGACAGCAATCTAAAACTAATATCACAACATGAATTCGTGCCTTAAAGGAGATTCACATCAAATAGGTCGATCACTCGTCATTCTAGCTTCAGTCAACAACAGAACACCACAAAATGAAGCAATTTACATCACCACACAATTGTCAAATTTTATACGCAAACACACAAAAACTGGAAGCACAACGCTCTAAAATTCTTGCACAATTATACCGAAAAACAACATACACCATACAAAAGAAACAAACAAAACTTATTTAAAAAAATTATCATCTCAAGATGTACATAGTAGGATAAAACTAAACATCAACAATAAAAGTTTGCTTCTCTACAAATACCTGGCATATTTTTTTTCTTTTATAACAATAAATATTTTCCATCCAATACTACTATTCCTACAAATAACCTTTCCAAATTGTAAAGCAAGTTCTTGAAGTTTCCTATGGATATGTACATCATGCACCTTGTTTCCCCTATGAGGTTTGACAAGAATTTTGGCACATGCAAATTATAAAGAAACTCTCCATTAAAATGTCCATAACGATAAGTGATGGTAATGCCAAAAAATCTTTTGATTTCATATGAAATTGCCTCAAGATGAAAGACCTATTTCTAGTTCTTCCTAAAATTCCACACTGTCCATCCCTATAATCAGTTTCGTAACTAATATTCAAGAGAGCTACATCATTCGAAACGGCAATATCTTGGAAATATATATGTTATTTCCCATCAGTAATGCAATCTCGGTATACCACCACATGTTTGTATGACGTGACGAGCTGTTTCAGTTGATTGATGATGGTCGCTCCACGTCGGTTTGGCCCGTCACAAACACGGATGCTGTGGATGACGAAGCAGGTCTCTCTGCTAGCAGAATCTCCTCACTGCTCTCACTACTTGCTAGAGCCGCTAATCGTCAGCTTTGTTGCTCGTCCTTTTGACTTGATTGTTGCTGCTGGAGATAGTGATCTGCCACAGGTACAGGCCGTGTTCTCGGTGGCTGCTTTTTCTTAAATGAAAGGAATAATTATAAGCATATAATGTATATATTAGGGATGGGACGATGCTCTATCGGTATCAACCAATATTGGTGTATCGGATATATCTATATATATATCTTATAATTTAGTGAAAAATTCTGCCATTTTGTTATAATTTTTATGGATATCTCCATGCCCTACTATCTAAAAAAGTAAATGTCTAAATATGCAACTTCTCTTGCACTGCAGTCGCCTGGAAACAAACATTTATTAAGGAGGTCAATGAAGCATTCAGGTTCTTCAAGGACCATTTTGAAATTTTATATCGGATCGGTAGAATATTGGTTATTGATATCGGTACTTTATTGGCCCATCCCTAAATATATACACAGTCCAACAATTAAGTAATGAAACTTGATTTTATATTGTCCCACGTATGCATTCTATCTGTGAAGTAACATGTTCATGATGTAGTGTGGTCCATAATCCACAACCTGGCAACACCTCATGAACTTGCAATGGACATGCTGCCATGTCGTGGAGGTGGTGCAAGGGTGTCATCACGTAATAGCTATGGAGCAGTGAGTGAACATCAAGATTCATGAAAGACATTCTGAAAACTGCTTGTGGGAATAAACATTTCTTGAATCCTATTGTTGTGGAGGACAAAACAGAGCATTTTCTTGTATGAACCGACAAATCACAGGATGGAAGTCGCTCAATTTACCAAGAGGGAAGAAAATGCAGCTCGAAAAATCAAAGCTGAAGACAATATTGTGGTTTTTACGACAGCTAAAACATTATTCATAATGTATTTGTTCCAGAGGATGGTATTGTATTTGGCTGTTGCTTTCGTAGCACTCTGAATGATTATGAAAGAGAACCGATCCTCTCCGAGCTGTTTCCTGCTCCATGATAATGCACGGTAGCAGTGAGCAGTTCTTGTTTAGGTATTCTCTCCAAAAACGAGCGAGTGTGTTGAATCATCCTCTGTATTCCCCAAATTTATCCTCCTGTGATTATTTCCTGTCCACAAAAGTTAAGCTGCTGCTGAAATTACGCAGTTTTGATGAACACAGGACCATCCAACAAGTTGTTATGTCCCATCTCAAGCCATGCCACATGAAGACTTGCAGATGTTGTATCGATGCCAACCAAGCCAATTGCTGTATTGATGCACGAGGGATGTACTTTGAGTAATAAACAGGCCATGTTCAATTATTTTGTTTTCTATTCATTTGATAAAGACTGTCATCACTTAATTGTTGGATTGTGCATTAGGGACTGTAGAGATCAGTTTATACTCTATTGGCATCGACTGTTGTATCTACAAACAGCCTTTACTTGTGCAAATTTCACTCTTTTGTTGTTATTTTTATTGATATAACGGTGAAATATACATAAGATTTTGTAAAGTAAATGTCGAAAGATGGATTATTTTTAAGATACCTGGTTACATAACAAACAGGTTAATGAACCATTCATGTTCTTCATGCAACATTTACAATTTTATATTTGGATCAGTAGAACATTGGTTACTGGTATTGGTAAATTTTTTATCAGTATCTGATCAGTCCACAAATAATTTAATCTAGTGACTGAAATGGGTTTTCTCTAGGGCCGAGCCGATATCACTTTCAACAGATACCGATGCCCATACTCTTACCGATACAGATACTTGAAAATTACAATAAACAAAAGTTGTTCAAAATATTGATCAATAATAGTGTATAAAATATTCTTATCCAATTATATGCATCAATTTGCTTCCAAAATTCAAAAATTACATCACAATATGAAAATAGATGTTATCACAAAACCTAGTTCTCATGCAAAATTGCTGCAATAAAAAAAATAAAGTTTGAATTTTGTATAATTTCCACGCTAATTAGACTCCGCGGAACTGTCTAGTGGCATTTTTCCGGACCCTATGAAAGACCAAAATGAAGGAAAAGTATTGGCTGGTATATGCAAATAAATTCCAACCGATCGTTTCCGATACCACTGATATCGGCCGATACCAACACATCGGGATCGGCTCAGCCCTAGTTTTCTCCTTATCTGGCTTTATGACATGAGTTTTTAAATGGACTCTTACCTAGTGCAAGACGTGTTACTGCAATAAAATCATTAATTAAATATATCTAAACTCGGAATGCAAGTACATTACCTTGAACCATAGATGCCATTAATATATTGTTATGTGTGTGTTTGCTATTTTACGTTTATTTCCTGCCACTTTTGGATAATCATGACAATGAGGATAAGTGGTGATTAGATGAAGCTGATCAAGGAACGCGCACACACAGAACACCCATGGCCAGGACAGAACTTGAAACCTGCTCCTTTGGTGGTGAGATTGAAAGTCAACCACTTGGCATGCTTCGTCACAGAGGCAGCATGTTATTCAAGAAGATAGCAGCCAGGCCCACATCTTGCAAGAAGAGGGCACGGATTCGGAAACAGATTGGGACTGGACTTTGCGTAGTGGTAGAGTACACTATAGGTATTGATATGCCAAAGTGCACTTAGCCAGCCATTTCCGATAAAAAGCACTTCAAAGCCTTCCAAGTGCATCTCATGAGGTGAAGATATTGTAGGATTTCCATGTGTCCCTGTGGTAGCGTATAAGTTTTATACGCTGATGGTTCTGGCCGGTTCGATTCCTGTTTGACTGACCCTACTTTTTTCTATTATCTCGAGCAACTATTTTTTGGAAAAAAAAATGTGAATTGTTGAGAAATTTTGTTTTGCATCCTCTTATGATGATTACCATTCTGGCTTCTGCACAAAATAAAAGTAAATAAAAGCATTGATTGTGGATAGTAATCTTTGTTTTGTTTCCGGAAGGGTATGGGTTTTTCTCTGGTTCTCGAAAAAGAAAAAACACACCGCTATACATATTATTTTGCTGAAAATAACACATCAGATTGTTTTTATTCGAATAAATTATTACATGAAATGCAATAAATAGTTGTTCCGAGATAATAGAAAAAAGGTGTCTGACTACCATGCTAAAGGTCCCGGGTTCGATCCCCGGCCGGAACTTTTCTAACGTTGGAAGCAGCCCCGGCACCCATCCAGCACCGAATAACATGGGTACCTGGGGAAACCTGGGGGGTAAAGGCAGTAAGGGGCATGGTGCTGATCACATCACCCCCACTCACGACCAGATCAAGAAAGTGTGGGGCGTTACCCCCACACCCCCTTCATGGCATGGTGCTAAGCACAGGGGAACACTTTACCTTTACTTTTTTTCACAATCAAACCTAAATAGAATCCAGAATCTTTGGCACGTGACACTTAAACACTATCATAGGGCTACCGGGACACTTGGAAGTCCGACAATATCTTCTCCTCATGAGACGCACGCTAGTACTTTGGCATATAATACCTATTGAGTACCTTGCTAATACATGAAGTCCCATCTCAAAATCAGTTTCCCAAGCCATGCTCTCTCAGCCTTGAGCGGTCGCATGCTGAAAGGTGGTACTCTTGTGGTTACGTGGCCGAATTTTCATATTAATCGCTCCATTTTTCTTTCCTTTGTGACAGCTTAAACATGGCCATGCGACTGGCAGTTTACACTAAGGGAAAACAGATATCAATACAGTATCTCTGCTCCGAAGGTGTGTCAGGGGCTTCATTTCACCATAGTCTTTCAGTAGAATATGGGGACAATGCTCTACCATGTAGAACTGTGTATGGGTAGATTGAGAGGTTTAAAAATGACCTGATAGAACTGTGTATGAGTAGATTGAGAGGTTAAAAAATGACCTGATAGAACTGTGTATGAGCAGATTGAGAGGTTTAAAAATGACCTGACAAGCAGGAAGCACACCCATCAACCTCCACCACTGACGGGAAGATTCAACAAGCTCAAGAGATGATTCTGACAAACAGAAGAGCCACAGAGTGGCATGTTCTCTGCAAATTAGATATCAGTGGCGTGCCCGAGGGAACTCGGGGTGGGGGTTATAACTCCCTCCCCCTGTGGCCCACTATTCATAAACAAAAATAACTTCGAAGGCAAGATAAGATGCCCCTTCTAAAATTCTGCACATGCCATTGTTAGTCCTGGTTCTGTGTGCAAAATCATCCACAACAATCTTCATATCGCTGATCTGTTTTCCCTTGGTGCACACTGTGTTTAACCTGTTACGAAAGAAATAAAAATCGAGCGATTAATATGAAACCTCGGCCACGTAACATGTGAGCACTGTAGGCAGTGTGGCCAACCAAAAGAGTGCAGATAATATTTGACTCTCCCTAGTAGTTATGGTACGCAAATTTACACTTTTTAAAAATGAAAGTTTAACTAATTTAATATTATATCCATCTTCTGCCACTTTTGGCTATTGTAATGATGAGGATGAATGATAATCATCTTAATGAAAAAATATTGTAATTAAGTGGGGTGGATTGTTTGTCTGTTTTGGTTCGGACAACCATACGGCGGTAGATGGGATTCTGAAATATCGGTGCTGGGAGCGGGAGAAAAATTTTGCCATCTCAATCAAAACTTTGGAAAATAAATTCTGGATTTGTCATGAGCATGCCTAGCCAGGAAATTTCAGAGTCTTGTATAAACCTTTTGGTGCCCAAGGCCATTTTCACAGGTCCCCCTTGGTGCCCCAGCTGATTTTGAGCAATAGGCAGAGTCAATTTAATGTGTGTAGATCGGAGGCTAATTGCCCTAGAGCATTGTACGTGGAATGAATCACAGATTCAGACGATATAAAATTTATGCACATTCGGCGTATATATGGGGGGGGCAAGGGGTAATCCCCCAAAAAATCATTTTTTTTTAAAAAATTGGGGTTTCCCCCTGCCCTTTCCCGAAAAAAAGGACATGAAAAGGTCAACATGCACATAGAAATTAAGAGACAGAAAAATATTTGCATCATTATCATATGACCAATGTATCGCGAGTTGTACTCCCGAAACAAAAGGCCTGTGCGCCACTGTCTCAAGCTTCGGATTTCAGCAAAATGCATGCAAATTGCCCAGATGAATGACATACCGTTGTAATTTTCTATTTTTAGACAATGCAGGGTAACAACCTTTGTAGCTACTTGTGCTCAAGAACAAACGCTTTTCTTCAGCGCACCTCAAACTTCCATTCTTACGACACAGTTTCAACAACCCCTCTTCCCCCTTACCGCTTGCGCCCGCATGGAAAACACCCCTTTTGACCCCGGGTACCAATAAACAAACTTCCATCCAATGCAGTTTTCAGGGGTGAGGGAAACTCATTGCTTTAGAACAACAAAGCCGGCAATTTTTTTTTCTTGAAAAAAAAAAAAAAAAAAGACTCCAAAAAGAAGTTGCCTTTTTCCTGCCATTTTCATGAAAACAAACGTGCAACAATCATTTCTATCATAATACATGTGTTAACAACAATATGAAAAAAGAAAATCTGAATTCTAGCCAAAAATAGTGAAGTTATAACGTAAAAACTAAGACATTGACAAAGCATCTCGATCGAGACGATCGGTCACCTAAAGGTTAAAGTGCCTTATTCTTTAATTCTTTTAAATTCTTTTTTTCCACTACAAATATTGGAAATTGTAATTTTCAGCCGAGAAATATTAAAATAATTGCATGGTTGAAACTTAGCCTTACCTTCCTTCTGAAGGGAAAACACCCCTTGTTCTCTGGTTCCGGAATAGCATCCATCATCAAGTCAGGAGATGGTGTGCTGCCTGGACCAAAGACGTTTAGTTCCTTGAAGCAATCTGTCTCAATCATCTTGGGGAAAAAAAGATCATGTTTTTATGTTAAGTTCATTATATTAAATGTTTCTTATGCATTTGTACTGCACATGCGATCAGTCACTGATAAAATCCTGAATTTATGGTCTTCAAATAGTAGAGTGAAGAGTATGTATGAAGGCAAACAGTGCAGACCTGCACTACATTTTATGGTGACATGCGAGAACCACTATTAAAAATTTACTCTTATTTCTGCCAATATTGTGTGTCCATGTTCACACTGAAGTTAATATACAACAATTTTTTTTCTTAACAGTAGTGTGTTCAATTATTACTTCCTTGGTCCACACTTGATTACTATGGAAAAATATGTATTGTATAATTCAAAAAAGCTATTCATTAAATATTACAGTAATTAATTTGCATTTATTACTTTACTAATTCAATGTACAGGGTGATTCATAATTCCCTCCAGGGTATCGAACGTTTGTAGTACCATAACTATAATACATGCAGCAAAAAGTGCATATCAGTACACAAAGAATCTCCAAGTTTGGCACGTGCCTTAAAGGTGCTCTATATGTTACCGCTATGCCAATGGAGAGTCCCAGATACCAAGCAATTATACGACAATGAGATCGGATATCATGCAGAGGAATATTTACGAAAGTTGGCCTAATGCTAGGTAGCCACTTAAACTGATATGGGAAGGCTGCAAGTTCAAGTCATAGGTTCATAATTGTATTGATTCAGTTATCTTGTGAGCAGATATTGACCACTTTACTTGAATATTTACATGACATTGAAAAAAACTTGTAACAGAAGGAAACTAACTGACAGTCTTTTAATGATATTTAGTCATGCTGCTTTTAATGTGATCTTTTTGTCTGGTGACAATAAGTTGGCCAGTGCATGGCATTCAGAATTGTTTGTTTCAATGTTGCAGATATACACTATATTACCAATAAAGACTGGACACTCCATGAACTGTAATGAGGATCACCCATACGTCATCAATACAAGTCATGAGCTACTAGAATGACTCATGAAGGACAGTGAGACTCACTGATACAGTTACCAGCAGTCAAAATGAGCAGACGACGCAAACTGAGGTAGGCTGAATGGGGTATGATTATCGGCACCCACCGATTTGGGTATCCATCCGTGAGATTTTGGACAGGTTCCAGATACCACATGCTACAGTCTGTGATGTAGTGGTGAAATGGAAACTCGAAGGTATGATGAAACCACAACCCAGGAAGCCAAAAAACTGGACCGATAGGAATCAATGAGTGCTCAGACGTGTGGTGAAAAACTTCATTGGACACTGTGACCGCAGACTTCTGATTGGAAAGTGACACCAGTACCCACACCATCTGGCAAGAGATGGTAGTACTGGGATTCCATGGGAGAGCTGCAGCACATAAGCCAATGATTACTACCTGGAACACAGCACATCTATTTACAGTGGTGCAAAGAATGCCACCAGTGGTCCCTAGAACAATGGAAAAACATCTTGTGGAGTAGGTGCTGCAACCCTGAATGCCAATACCTATCATGCAATATTAGACAACCGCTCCCCACTTTCTGCCAACAGTTCAGAAGTGGGCCTTTTCATTTCCAGCATGACAACATGCCCATCCATAAAGCAAGGACCGTAACGAGTGGTTTGACGACATTGGCATGAATGAACTTGACTGGCCACCTCAGAGCACTGATCTCAACCCCACTGAACATCTGCTGTGCTGGTTGTGATCCACATGAAAATAACCAAACACCACCACTGAGCTGTTCACCATTTTGCAGGAGGAATGGAACCAACTACCGGCCGACATTTACTGCAACCTTGTGGAAAGTCTTCCTCGAAGGGTAGAGTCTGTGATAGGGGCGAATGACAGACCTAATCCGTACTGACACCAGACAAGCTTCAGGTAAGCACATTCCCATGGTTGTCCAGTCATTATTAGTATCTACCATTGCCTAACCTGCCATTAACGTTTGCAGGATAAGGTTAGGGACATATCAGTAACTTGCAAGCTAAAGGCAGCCTCCATGAGTTTCTGTTTTGTCACTGACTAAGAAAGATGACTAAATATATGGAAAAACACTACACTACCTTGGAGCTGTCTAAAATAGCTCTCTTCATGTCTGAAAACAGCTCTGTTCACAGCCCTTTATACTTACTCTTCATTCTACATCATGGCCCGTTCAGAAATTTCAGATTGATTAGCAGACAACTGGTTGTGCAGTATCCAATTTTGTTCACCTACATTTATGACAATTACAATTAACTCATCTGCTTACCACTTAAAATTTCTAGGCTTAACTTTCGAAGCAGCATTTTTAAGTTTTGCATGCGACCATGTACCGAAATGCTAATGTATTTACACTGTTTTTAGTGAAAGCTTTAGTTCTATTTTTCCTTCTAAATTTTCCCAATTCTATTAACACTTCCATTTCCAATTGACATGTTGATACTTGTTCAGGGTGTCTACCAAAATAACAAATCCAAAATTCATGACTTTCATAACTTTTTCTTGACATTTCCCCCCCCCCCATTTTCTTAACATTTATTTAGCCGCCCCCTACTTAGGTATAGTTTGAAATTAAGAAAATAGATAAAATTTTATTCAATAAAAAAACACTACCACAAGGCTGGTGAAGTTGAAAACTGAAGCTGTACTTTACCAAGAGATTTACTTATTAATGCATGCATGTAAAAATTAATGCTCCAGACTTCATCCTGGATGGGGAATGGCCACATTACTTTATTTAATATTTTTACAAAACTTCATGCATACAAGAATGTGATTCTCACATAACTTAAGAAACAAAATGAACAAATCTTATCCAAAACTAAATACAATTTTAGATTTCCAAAAATTTAATTTTATCAAATCTCAATACAGGTACAAAATAATGTAAATTCACCCTGTAAAAATAGCAAAAATTCTTGACCACAAGTATAATATCTTGACTCTCTTGACCTACCTGTTGATTTCTTGACTGGTAGACACCGTGAGTAGTTTGTAGTGAAACTAGTACATTTTCCAGGCATTGTTGTTAGATTAACTACAGGGGATGGACAAACATATGGAAACACCTGCGAAGAAGAGCCGGAATGCTGTAGCTAATAAGGTGCAGGACCACCTTTAGCTTCCAAAATGGCCTGCAGTCTCCGAGGAATGGACAAACACATGTCCTGGATGGTGGATAATGGGATCTTGCACCATTCTTCATGCAAAACATGTTTACAATCCTCCTCAGTGTCCTTCTGTCTCTCAGTGTACATTTTCATCCACCCAGGTGTTTATCTGAACATGTCTTTCCGGACACACTATGGTGTCATCATGATCATTGATTGTCCCCCTCTCGATACGCCAAATAACGTGGCTACTTTGGTAACCGAGGTCCCTTGCAGGCGGGCACCAACAATTTGCCCTCTTTGAAACACTGTCAGCTTGGACATGATGCAGTATCAACTGCACTGCACACTATCTACAGCTCAACTGTCGACTTCTACCAGTCCGACAGGGTCCTATCAACGGAGCAAAACAAAAGAATGTCACACCAAGTCCGATTTCATGTGGAAAAATTGTGTCGATATCACCCGTTCCAATATCATGGTGTTTCCATATTATTGTCCATCCCCCTGTAAGTGTTCTGTTTAGGGCTGAGCAGATATCAATGGTATTGGTTCAAATTTAATCACAGATACCAGCTGATACGATTTTTGAGTCTGCAAAAATATCGTGTGAAACTTTCACGAAGTGTAAATAGTGTGGGGGAAGAAATGATATTGTGCTTAAATAACATGTCACCTTAAATTATGAATATTTCAAAACAAACTGTGGGAGGCTGATGTGCTATAGTTCTAATGAAAAACTATATATTATAATTTGCAAAATATTCTGAACTACTTAATGTGCAATTAACTCTGATAAACTTACTATTCATTTTTCCACGTAACTGATGAAGCCACCAGACGAGTGGCGAAATTGATCGCTGAAAACAACTTACGCAGAAAAATGAATAGTAAGTTTATCAGAGTTAATTACCGATCTCCGCGTAACCGCCAAACTGAAATCCTTAGATACAATACTTAATGTGCTTCAATTTCAAAGTATAAGCACCAGAACTCTTTGGAATTGGTAGCAATTTCAGCCCTGTTATCAGTACCAGATGAAAGTGGTATTAGCTCTGCCCTAATTCTGTTGATTGCCATCTATTGTGATGTAAATTATCATACAGTGTGTTAAAAAAGGTAACAAACTCTGCAGCAAATAGTTACCTTTTTTTAAAAAACACCCTGTACAAGATTGTTCCACAAGAAATTTTTTGAACAAGCAAGCAGATAAGTTAATTTATAATACTCCCAAATTTCATCACTTTCACTACTACTTTATCATTCTCAACAAAGCAAGTGCTAACACTTCCCGCTGAGCTGTGATATTTTCGCCAACGCCAAGCTGTGGAAATATGCCACCAAGAGCATTCTCGCGTATTATGTGATTTTTGGAACACACTGTGACCTAGGTTATATTTGGAAATACAAGTTTTCAGTGAAACATGAGTCTTTAGGTACCAAATCATCACTCTCAAAAATGGACGACCAACCTTTTTGTTACACCTGCTTTACAAGACAAATTCAGAATTCCTACCTAATGTACACACACTACAACTTGATTGTGACTTGCCAGGAATTCAGATTGTCTTGTATGACTTCACTTGGACCCTTACAAAGCACCGTGTGCCGATCAACATCACCGAGATGGGTCCTCCACATGCCCATGGAGGGAACAGGGGAGCAGGGTGTAGGTTGTAACCAGAGAGGAGGGAAAAAAAAACCTCTAATGTCCGGAATGTCTCCCGCTAGGAGGAGGCTGGATGGTGCCTTCACATGGTAGCCACACAGGATCAAGGTAAGATAATTTTTTTTGCGTGTGTAACTGATTTTTAACATTACAACAGATCCCCCCCCCCCCAAAACATCAGCAGAAGTGTGCAATTTTTGCCATGATAATAGAATGGATGTCAGGCAAAATGAAGGTAAGATTTTGAATCTTCATATCACAGCGTTGCCCACATGGGTGCAAAAGTTCAAATTTTGTATATAAAAAATTAATTTTACTTCTTTCATCTTCTTCTTCTTGATAAACTGGGTTTTCCAACCACAGGCTTATAGCCTAATCTGTACTGAACGAAATGTGGTACAAATTGTAACTAGTATTCATAGTTTCAAAGATATAAAATTTTGCCAAATTTTAAATTTCATGCTGCAAACATGGTCAGTGTTGGCGCAAACACCAGTCTCAGCATCAAGGGTAAGTAATCATACTCTCAGATGTAATAAGCATTTGAAAACATAGCAGGAAATGAATTTTTCTAATATTAGTTTAAAATAGTATTTCCTGCAGATATATGAACTTTGTGATCCACATTTAAACAAAGTATACAGTTAACATTTATACCAAATACATTCAACATTTCAATACAAATAATTTGCATAAACCTAAAATCTTCTTGATAAAGACATGCCATTACAGCAAATTACTAAATATTACTCTGTTGATCTTTAAGTGCGAACTTTACTGTAACAATATAAAAGAAACCTTTCTCCCCCTCCTAAACAAAACAGATTTAAGACTAGAAAATGTAATTTAAAAAAAATTCTTTTATAGAATAGAATGGTAACAAAGGGAAAAAATTGTGGGAATATTTCTTACAACTTTCATGTTACTTAATAATTAAAGTTGAGTTGCAAAACTTCTTAATCACTCTACAAAGTATCTTAAGTAGAAAAAGGTTTCTTCTAGCAATTACCTTAATTCTTACATCAAATAACACAATAATATATACATATTTATGTTGAAAAACCTTCACAACACATTAGAGGATAGAAAAAGTACAGCAGAGAATAGAAAAACCACACAGTTAATATTAAAATATGCAGCCCTGCCAAAAGTTTCCAATAAGCAGCTAAGTAATCACTATACACAGACTAACTCGCAAAGACTAAGTTACTATTTCCGTTACACTTCATGCAATTGATCTACTATTATACCACTGCCCTATTCTTCGTGCACAAGAGAATGTTTAAGTAAGTGAACATGCACAAGACTGGAAAGAAGAGAACGTGACCGGAAAAAAATGACATGCAATGAAAGTACAGACATCAGAGCTCTGGAAATTCAGGTCTGTACCTCAGTTTGCCAAGGAATAGAAACTGATCCTGTATTGAACTTGCTATAGAAGGTGTCATCAGTAGCATCAAGATTGACCCCTTTCACAGTTGAGAACTGCTCAATGTCTAGAACGTCCTTGGCATAGACCGCATGGGGCTGAAAAGGGTTCATGAATCAGGATGAAGCTAGCAGCTACAACTACATGCATTTTTAAACATCCTACACAAGATCAAAACAAACACGGCTCAGTGTCAGTTGTTTTAATCTAGATAAAACCACAAATGCATACGAAGTTAAACATGGTTAAAGCTGGACACATTTACATTAAAAAAAATTGCAATTTCCTTTTAAACTGTAGGTAGCCTTGTATAAAATACAATCCTGTTTCGTGATGGATGCGGTAAATGCAGTTTAAAATTACTTACGTGAAATTTAGAAATTCTGTATATCCACGTTGCACAATTTAATGGTTAAATCCTATTAATTTCGATCCTCTGTCTTCAGATGCCATACCCTTAGTGAATGAAGACAGAGGATCTTAAAAAAATAATAGGATTTAACCACTAAATTGTGCAACGCAGAAATACAGAATTTCTAAATGTCATGTAAGCAATACTGTTAGTTACAATAAAAAAAACAGTACTTGCTGCACCCTGTGACGTTTTTCCTGCGCGATTTGTACTAAAGAAGTATTACGTCATATTTCGCGTAGGAAAGACATCACATGTCCTCCTTCGTAGTACGCCTTGCGTCTCGTTTGAATCTCTCTTATTTTGCTGAGGCGAAACCAACGTCTAGTTATAAATATTTTTTGTTGCCTCTCTACCTCTCCAGGTTAAACATAACAATGAATTGTATTTGTTTTTTATTCTACATTGCCTTCCTGCTAACCATGAGGATGAGTGATGATTAGATCAAATTGATGGAGAAACAATAAGAACACCCATATACAGGTCCGAACTTGAACTAAGTTCGGTTTATAGACAATAATAATAACCCATGATGCAACAGCTCATGAGAGCCAGGGCCTACCTACGGACTGACTCATTAATCAACCAATTACAGGGTGGCACGTGGTCAGCACGACAAAATCATGTAAGCAAAGTGGTGTTCACGATTAAATGATTGCTGCGTAGGTGACCAAGCATGATGAGTAATGGACTCACAAGCTCACCACCACAGAGTCTGGGTTCGTGTCTTAGGTTGGCCTTTTTTGGTCCTTTTATCTGTTTCATATGATCATCATGGTCAGTAATAAAAAAAAAAAAACTAAATGATAATTGTTTAAATATTCCACTTTACTCCTAAGTGAATCTATGAATATTTTAAAGGAAAATTTTGTATTTTTCTCATTTTGTTGCTTTATTGCCTCTCAGTCTAATCGCAACAATGGGGAAGAATGATAACTAGATACAATTGATGAAAAGAGTCTACGGACCTTGCTTGGCCAGCAAGACTGTATTATTTCAAAATAAAACTGGTCAACTGATATATCATGGTTGAAATGTAATAATAATAATAGCCTCCACTGTAACTATTATAACTAATAATTTTAAATTACATACAGTGGAACTTCAATTGTACATTACCAGATTTTACGTTGTCCCACATTTTAAGTTTTTTCACCTTGTAAAATTAGGTTCCACTTTATATGTAGTGGCAGGAAAGGACACAAATGTCAATATTAATTCAGCCTTACATTTTCCTTGCTAGCATTCTAATGACCGCTTTCACCATTGTAATTAAGGAAATACAGCTTCTGGTACATCCAGATGTCTATACACATTTGTGTCTTCAGTGCCTCATGTCTAAATTTTGGCACCCTTTGACACTGTCTTTCATATGAGTGCTTCGTAGCTTAATTACCAGCATGCATTCAGTATCACGACGATATGGAAGCTACTCAAATAAAATGAAGTGATGGATTTAAATTTAAAAAGCCAGGTAAAAAAGTGGAATGTGCTGTCGTCCACATTAACATCCAATGAAGAGCTACCTGGCAACCTCAAGGCCTCAAAGAGTTGTTATATCATGTGATTTAGTTTAATTTTGTTCCAACACCACCTTAATGTAAATCACACTAATATAGATGAATTAAGCATGTGGTGACAATATTCAGGGAAATTAATATGACAAACATTAATTTTATGTGTGGACGTATTAAGTAACATTTGCTTATTATCCAATACTTTTATACATTATAAACCCTCTTGATTCATGCAAATATAACACACAAACATTCATTTGGCAGATAAAGGTAAAAAGGTAAAGTGCTCCCCTGTGCATAGCACCACGCCATGAAGGCATATAGGGAGTGTGGGGGTAACACCCCACACTTTCTTGATCCAGCCGTGAGTGGGGGTGATGTGGTCAGCATCATTTGGCAGAAGATAACCAAATATAATTCCCAAACCTAACAACTCGCACAAGCAACTTGCCTGTTTATCATCTAACAGGCATTAGTACTCGTATCAGAAAGCATGATCCAGCTTTGAACATGATTTACTTCATTTACATTCTAAAACTGAAAAAAATACTTCATTCTGCAGCTCCCATGCTTCTTTCTTTTACAGGATGAAAATACTGTAGACCTAAAAGATAACGGAAGGCACAATGAACAGTCACAAACAGAAGCAATACCACAGACTGTCGACTGAATACAACAACTGAAAGAGATTCTATTGTTAGTAACTTCAAATCTACTTCACACATTCTAAAAAAAGCATCCTTTAGGTACAGCATACGGGTTGAGCGGTACCCAAATATCATTCACTAGGTATTTTCAACACATGACAATAACACTCCAGAAGCTGTTCTGCCACTGTGCACTCGTCATTACAAGGTTTGAGTAAAGGAAAAGGACAAGAGATTAAAATGCAAACGTACACAAACACTTGCCTTACGTGCTACAAGTTACCCGACCCTTTTCAACCTCCATACTCGTGTCCATCCTACATTTTACCCACAACAGGAAGCACCATTAAGACCAACACAGGAAAACCCCAAATCCTACCTCGTTCTGCCACGTAATGGAGACTGCCCCTGTGCTGAACTCCTTGTAAAACTTGATATCTTGCTGATCCAACTGTACCCCAGATACTATAGAGAATAGCTCTATATCATACACATCCTTTGCATACACTGCTTGTGGCTAAAATACAACCATAAGAAATATGAAGTCTGACAAATTAGTTTCTCAGTTTCTCGATACTGTAAAACATGTTCAATTACTGTCTCTTATTCAAAAATAAGTGAGCAAGTATTATGAATACATGCCAAACTAATTCACATGCATTTGTAATATCTCTCCCAATACATTTGTGACTTCCTAACAGCATACGATACCATTAACTCCCCATTAGTCATTTTCAAAATCATTAAAAAAAACATAGGCCCTTGTAATTAAAATGCTCACTAAGGGGACATACCTCCTTATTTTTTCACAAAATGTGGTGAAACCTAAAAACTGGCACAAAGAAAACAAAATAAAATATGCACAAGAAGTACAATCTGTTGGCATAAGTGTAATTTATGTGCGCACCAACTATATATATCCATATTTTTTAAGGTATGATTTTTTGCATGCAAATTCTAAAATTTAGTTTTCCATTTTCCCCATTACTGTATTACAATATCCTTAATACTACCACCAAATTTAACGATTTACTAAGAAGCAGGGATGGGACAGATTAATCTGTACTCCAGCAGTATCGGCCAATATAGGCACATCAGTGTACCAGTGAAATTACCTATAATTTTACTGGTCCGATATATATGTAAGTATAATATAATTTAGTGCAATATTCTGCAACTTTTATTGATAAAAACATGTAATCTTCCTGCCTATTTTTTCAAAGTAAATGTCTACATATGCAGCTTCTTTTGCATTGCAGTCATCTTGGTAAACATTTATTAAGGAGGTCAATGAACCATTCGGTTCAAGGAAAATTTGGAATCTTATATCAGATCGATAGAATATTGGATATCAGTCCAGCCCTACTAAAAGTGTGTGTTATTTTGTTGAACAATAGGTTTCAACATTTAACCAGAACAATAATATTGGGCATATTAGCTTGACTAACTCATATCAGCATGGAAAGGATAAAGGTATGGGTGGTTTTCACTTGTTTTTTTTTTTACTCTTGTGCACTTATAGGGGCCAAATTTTGTACTTTCCATTGGTCTTTGCTCTCTCACCTGAAACATTGCTGGATTAACTTAGGACATGTCAGTTGTCCACGAAAGTGAAAATAATGGAAGTACATTATTCACGGTCATTTTATCACTCAATGCAGGAAAAAAAAAAACATGTTACCACCTCTCCAACCCGATATCTCTCTCTGTTCTGATGATTTTACTGCACGCAGAAGGGTAAAGATTATTTTCATTGTTATTCTAGTATACTGCAGGTATTTTGGAACTTGCAATATAAAACTAATATTCAAATGCGAGGAACTAACATAGATGACTTCAGGGAAAGGTTTCAAATGTGGCATCGCTAATCAGTTTGAACTAACAAATTTATCACAGGTGCTAGCAAGATGTATTGAAAATACCTAGTATGCACTACAACTACAGAGTACTGTATTTGTTCAAATCATGTAGACTGCAACACACTTTTCCCACATCATCTCAACTCTCACACTGAGCAATAATAGTAATAAAAGAATTACTATTAAACCTCTGTGGGAACCATTTCATAAAGAAGGCATACATCTTTCAGGAGCTAAAACATATGTGGGAATTGTATTATGCACAAAATGCTCAACTTAATTTTTTGTATTGGAGGTAACACACACATGTATCCAAATGAATGAGGTTATAAATTCTACTGATTGCTGTATTAAAAATAATAATCAATATAATCGTAATGTGAGAAACAGAAGAACCTAACTCCAAAAATGTGGTTTTCGGTTTTGTTTAACATATCTTCTCTGAAGAGAAGAAGATCAATGTACAGTATCTCCCTTAGCAGTAGAATTGGGCCTCTTGAATTTACTGATTTTTTAACGTCAAACATATACCTAAGGATACACATTATTTTCTCTCTCCTCTAAATATGAAAAATGGGAATTACGCTCATCTGGTGCTCACACGATGTAATTTTGTATTCTTACCTAATCTTATTACTCCAGAGATATCAGAACAAATTAGGAAACTAAGGCATATTTGCCAGTCATCACTGCTTCATGCTGAAAGTTCTAGTGATACAATCTTTTTCTTTAACCCTTAATTCACTGGTGTCACTGTCTGACGTTGTCACCGTTAAGGTGACAAGAAGAATTAAGTAAAATTCCCATGCTATTTGCACCTTGATACTTTTATATTGTGGTGGAAACACTAACAGGCTTTCTGGGAAAAGCCTTCATCAAGGTTGGAGCACTTTTTCCCCCTTTCAACATGCCTAGGTCACATGTTCGAGTGTGCATTCTCAACGTGAAGCTTTTAACACGTGCTGGCTCGTATTACATTTTGTGTGCCAGCTAGGAACATGAAACAACTTTCATTTCATTACAAAAGGTCCATACTATGAAAAGAAGGCTAAAGTTTGCGTCCTTTGCCCATAGGAGCGGGGAAAGATGGGGCGAAGTACAGATTTCTATTCTTTTTTCATGGAAATTTGGGGGGCACGGCCCACACCACCCAGTCTTTTTCACTTTGGCATTCTGAATTGTACACAGTTGCATGCCCTGGTGTCTTGGCTTCAAAACAAAACTTACCCGAAGCAGATTGGTCCAACAATCTAAGAGTTACAACGTTTTTCCGAAATAAGTGTAGAAATTTAAAATTCGCGTGGAAAAGCCTCGGCGAATCAGGGGTTACATTCGGCAAACCCGCCCGGCGGTGTAAAGGTTAATTTACTATTTTTATCAATGTATTGTTTCATATGTAACTTCCTTATGTAAAGTCAGCTTCCATGTCCAGCACCACAAAGTGAAGATCCACACTTCGTCTCAGGCATAAATGGACAAATGCGATCAACATCATATTGCCCTAGTATTTGGTGCATACAGCTAGTTGGTTGTCAGGGTCCCCTACAAGCCATGGCGATTGAACCCACTCTGCAGCAAACTTCAGCAAAACTACACTCAAGCTGAAAGTGTTGTTGTCCGTCAAAAATTGTACATTTTTAAAATGCAGATAGGAAGTCTAGTTAAAAGTGATCCAAGTATCATGGGAAGTACTTTTTACTGCGATATTTTGTTCAGATATAATGCAAAATAAAACCTTTAAATAGGAAATTTAGATTCAGATTTTCTTGGCCGATCAACCATTTCAGGAAACCATATATATCCTGTAAATAATAACACAAAGTTCTGGAATTTAGTTAATTCTAGGGCTGAACGGATACCGATGCCACTGTATGGTGAAAGTATCTATTAGAGATCATTCATCAACACTGGTTCATACTTTTCCGGCTGAAAAAAATGCTACACGACCCTTTTGTGGAGTGTAATTATCCTGAAAATTGTGCAAAAATTAAATTTTTATTTACTCTGCACAAGTATTATGAAAAATAGATTTTGTGATTAAATTACAGCTATTTTAATATTCAGATATAATTCTTAAAAATGCTTAAAGCAAATCTCTGGTAAATTAATGCACATAAATGCAGGCTTACATATTAATATTAATAAATATTTAACACCTTTTAGTTTATAATTGGGAAATGCGAGATGCGGTAGTAGATAAATACAGAGAAACTAGTACTCACTTTATCCGCGAAACTGTTTTTTCTTTGTTCTATTAATTTCAGTGGCCTCTGCCACCATCCTCGTTGGAACTTGTTGTACTGTTGCTTGGGGTGCTTCTTAGTTGACGCACGCAAAGAATGCCAAGCAAAAAATACAACAAGTTCCAATCAGGATAATGGCAGTGGGCACTGAAATTAATAGAACAAAGAAAAAACAGTTTTGTGGATGAAATGAGTACTAGTTTCTCTGAATTTATCTTTTAGTTGTTCCAATTTTCAAGAATCTGTGTACGTGGGAATCATCAGTATTGATATTAGTTCAGCTCTATTTAATTCTGCTTAAATTATGTGAAGAAAAATTAACATATTTGAAAAAGAATATACTGCTCTCAAAAAAAGAATATTATTGTTACAATAACACTACATAAATCTAAGAAACACAGAAGTACATGCATTTGTCTCTATGCATATGTATACCAATACTTGAATAAGCATGGTGAGTATGGCACCTCAAATACAGAAAATAGCACAACACAAAACCAGTTTTTCTTGTATGTAGGCATTGCTTGCTTATTTTTAAATCTAAACCCAAGAACAGGTTTGTCAACTCATATCATCGAAGAGAAGCATTTGATTAAAAAGAAAAGGGTTTTAAAAAGATTGACGGGAAACAGAGGTGAATGTCTGAGAAGCTTCGTTCACTGCAGAAGAACACTGGAATAAATTAAATAATGAAAATGGTATGGAGTTTTCTTTTTCACAAATGGAGTAAGCCACCATATTTAAAATTTAATGTAACAGAAAATATCAAGAGACTTTGTGGAAACAATGATAACTTTGAATTACCTGATGATATTTGGGATTCATGATTTTAAATAAAAAATAATGTGTTAAAAAAAATATATCTGAAATAAAACTAAAACAGACTGCTTCTTTTCACAGTTAGGTTGCTATATTACAATAATGTAACATTGACAACATCCATTATAGAAGGGATTCTTTTTGTTTAAAAAATTGCTAACCATTGTTATAACTATATCTTTACTCAAAATGAAAACAAATGTCTGTTGAAGGGAGCATGTGTTCTGAAACATCACAACGAAAAACTGTTTTCTTATGCTTGTAATAACCGTAAACTACAGGAAAATAAACAAAACTAGTGTGTGATAACTGAAATGCAAATTATTAGAGAGAAATTACAGCCTAAACTGGGACTTGTGGATCAATTTGTTTCTCTGAAACTTACTACACTGATATTCTACGTGTCACATCATGGCTGTATTTTTATATTCATTGAAAAAATATCTGATTGCCGCAAAAGCTCTTCAATTACTATTGTGAATGTAGGAAATGTGCAAAAACATTATATGACTGTACTACTATTTTCAACAGAAAATGGAATAATATCACATGCGCCAGATACAGTAAATAAAGAGCACACTTACATCAGGAACAAATGGAGGATCGCACATTCCTGCTTCCAATCGCTTCCAATTCATGCACTTGAAGAATTCATGGTGCTTCACTTCCTTCGCTGCTCCGTATCGCCCACTGTGACACCCTAGTCTTAGTTTTGGGGATTTCTTTAAAAGCTGGAACACAATTAAAGCATCTTACGATTGCATTTAACCAACACTACCCTAAAATATCAACTAAGCTGACAATTTCTTTCAATCGAAATAATTCTATAAATAGTAATCAAGAATACAATTCCGCAGTTCTGTCAATGTAGCTATGATATGAAAGCATAATTCATTCACACCAAAACTGAACTCTGTGACACAACAGGTCTTTGAAGGTTTACTGCCACTTTCAGAAAGCTCCCTAATTGTCCTCACAATGGTGCCAAAAGTTTAGAACTCCCATTGGGAAGCAAACCTGAGACTGCTGGCATCAAGTTCATCCACACATTTTTTGCAAAAAAACATTCCAACATTTTCCTTTCTAAGAAAAATCCACACGTCATAGTCACATGTATTAAAGCTCAGAGGTTCTATGTTTGTTCAACTGAAAACAGCAACCAATTACACAGGGTGGCTACAAACAAGCAGAAATGAAATTCCCTGACTTCTCCAGGTTTTCCAGGACAAAAATTTACATTTTTCCCTGACAATTACAAACTAAACTAAATCGATGTTTTTGCAAATAGAAATAATAAACTCATACAGATCCACGTATGGTTTTGTTAAGTACCAATATTATCTTCTATGAAATTGACTTAATTTCTCTATTCACTATGATTTCAATTCAAACTGCAAAATAGTGAATTTTGAAAATTATTACAATTTACAAGCTAGGGAAGGATTACGGAATTTTGTCATATGCAGTAAGTTTAAAATAAAATACTTGTTAAAATAAAGTTACGACTAAATGAGATAAGAGTGAAGAGTGAAGAGTGAATGATTAAGAAATACAATTTGTAATTTATCAGTCTCCTTATCCATTCTCGGTATTTCTGTATATGTTGATATTTCCACTGAGGTTTGGAACCCTCTGCTTGCAAGAACCGTGAGTGCAGACTCATTTTTCAAAGCATAAAGCTACTTCTTTCTTCTCTGTAAAGCAAACAACTTAAATCTTGCATATAAGTGAAACAATTGAATCAAACAAAAGAAAGTGTTATATTTCCTTACATTATCAATGGGATTTCTGCTTCAGTACAGTATATCCAAGTGAAGTACTGTGAAACTGACAACATGCAGTTATACCATTAATGCTGACGAAGAGGGTATGTAGGTATTAGAAATTTAACGCAAGGAATTTATAGAATTGCAATGTATAGGTACCTGATTTAGCGAACCACACATTAAAACATTAACACACTAATAATAAAATCTTCTGAAAGTTCATATACGAGGGGCATCCTGAAAAAAGCTCCAATGGTGCCTATACGCAGCACTAGTGGTCGGAGAACGACACACACACATGCAGGCAGGAAGAAGTGGCATGTAGCTGTAATCTGGTACAGTTGCAATGCAGCCGTTTTAGGACAGTTCTAGGTTAAACATTGCAGCTCTCATACAGTCTCCCACCGACTGCGATGTAGCCTACATTGCACGCTCAGAATTTAGCACAGAGCCACCAGCAATCGTGTGAGTTGTGCAGACAGGATAGTATGGTCAGATGATGGTGCAGACAATTCACGGAAGGCCAGTCGAATGTGCACAACCCCATACAGCTGAGTACACACGGGACCTTTGCATCACTTCAGGTGAGAGATCTTTGACCACTCCCTGTACAGCCCTGGCCTTGAATGTACCGACTTTCATCTCTCTGTTTAACTGAAGCAGTTTCTGGCAGGACAAGGATTTGACAGCTACACTGTTGTAGATAGTTCCAGTCTTTGCTGTCAGACACATATACCATGGGCATACAAAATTTAATGCCATGCTATGACAAATGCCAAATTGGTGTATTTTCTTATTTTTTATTTTTTACTATACTGTGTTATTTTTCCCAAAATTCACATTTTCATTTTAGCGTATTTTCTGGCAAATATCTGAAATTATACCTTCATGGTGTTTTTAAACTACGGTTTCAAATTGTAAGTCACATGGCTTATGCCTCTTCGTGAGAGTTTGAAATCTTGAAAGTTATTTTCCATACCCCTTTTTTAATTTTAAGGTAAGGATTTTAGATAATGGAATTTTCCTCGTATATACTGAAGAGTGCATAATGACCATAAGTGGCGATGCACCCAAAAAATTAAAATCAATCAATCTCACGTGACAGATACCGATATATTATGGCATCAACAATTGGGATTATCTTCTTTTGACTTGTTAGTGTTACATTTCCCAAAATTCGCGTTTTTGTCTTAAAACATTTATCTGCCAAATATACCGAAACTTAATACTCCATTGTGCTTTTAAACTATTATTTTAAATTGTAGGTCACATGGTCTACGTATTTTCGTCACAGTTTGATATGTTGAAACAGATTTTTGAGGAAGTAAAAGTAAAGTGGTCCCCTGTACTTTTCCATGAAGGTGTAGAGGGATGTGGAGTTAGGGACCCACACTTTCTTGATCATGGGTGAAGGTAGGGGTGATGTGATCAGCACCACGCTCCTGGCTACCTTTATCCCTCAAAGTTTCCTCAAGGTATCAGCTTCATATGATGCTGGGTAGGCACCGGAGCAGTTTGAATAGGTGGAAAACATCCAGGATCTCCCCCGCAGGGGATCGACCACGGGTCTCTCACATATTAGTCAGACGCCCTAACGACTGAGCTCCATTATTACTCGCTCGACAAATGCCGATTTTGCACACTTAGCTTGGTAATTCAAAACATATCTCGTGCGACAAATCTGAAGATGTGACTCCCGTGTGACGGTAGATACGCACTCGATCTCCTGTTAGAACCCTGCCACTTGGCTCTGTGATACAAATGGTTTTGATAGAAGTTGAAAAAATCGTGGGAAATACATGATTTAATGTGGCTGTCGGAATTATTCCATGTACGTATAACTCTATAGTTTACTCTTGAGTAAAATGTTGGAAAACTTGCATGTTCTATGTACACAAACATGGCCTAGAAAAGACAAGAATGTTGGATTGCGTGGAATTTTTCATTATTTTAGGAGATTTATTTAAAAAAATCACCAAAAACGCCAACAATTCGCATTTTATGCCAAATTCGCATTATTTCGATATTTCGAACGAGCGAAAAATGTGTCCAGACATCACCGCACATTCCTAAACATAACTTCGCAGCAATTACCATTATTCACGGTTTTGACGTTTGCGAAAAATCATTGTCGCTACTACGTGGAAATTACTTTCTGGCCACCCCTCGTATAAATCAGTAGATGGAAAGTGAAAAATTAGCAGGGCTGGCAGAGAAAAGTCAATTCTTGAAGAAAGTAATTTGCTTTTATGATGGAATGATTCGAGTAAATATCATATTAAAATATTTACATATTTATTATTAGTATTTTATTTCATAATATTGGACATTAACCTTACTCAGTGAGAGATTAATGACCATCTCTCACGAGTTTAAACAGACAGAACAGAGATTGGCGTTAATTTCATTGCAATACTAGTGTTGCAGTAAATTTGAGGTTTGGAGCATGCACTTGCCAATTTTTATAACGTTCAACAATGTAGCTTTATGTTTCACTTTTTCGTGATAGTATTCAATATATATCCCATTTGGTTGGATTCTTCTTGATATCTAAGAATAGTGCAATGTCATTGTAAACATATGTTAACTTGTGTGAAGCCAGTAATACGTCAGGATGATGAAAGAAGACCTTCGTAAGCACTGCTACATTAAATAAGGTGAAGTGAGCCAGAAGAGTAACACAATTAGAGGAGTATATTTGCAGTCTAAAGCTCTTCTTGTTTATGCATGCGATTTTTGTTGGATGTTGAAGTCCATGCAATTTCTGTCGCATGTTGTAGTGAGATACTTTGACGGGTGGTGATATTCGACAAAAATTGTATGTATCAATGGAACCTATTTGTTTCCATGTTCCTTCAGTTTGCCCAACAAAATGCCTTACTAAGACGTCAGACAACTATCGGATGGCGCCACCTGCTCTTATCCCCTCCATCTGTTGACAAGTTCCCTTACTACTCCCATATGGACAAGAAAAAATGATAATTCAATGCATTTTCCACGTAATATTTAGAGGCTTAACCTTTACTCCCCCGATGATACCATATGGTATCACCAGAGTAAGGTCGTACTCGCCCAATGATACCATATGGTACCATGGTGCTCATTACGAAATGAATGTGCTTTTTGGACCTTCATACTCTTATGTTTGGGTGGAAACTCTGACACAGGTCTGGAGCAAGCCTGAAAAATTCATATTGATGACCAACCTCCCCCCTCTCCCACACCCCCTCCGCAACATATCCATGCCACATTTCCAAACAGAGAATCACATTTTGTCTCATTATTCAACTTATATGGCACCCAGGAACATGAAACATGTTTCAATTTATTTGGAAACGTCCATTCTTTGAAGAGAATACTAAGGTTTGCGCCTTCTCCCCAAAATAGCGGGAGAAGGGGGGCAAACTTCAGATTTTTATGATTATTTCATTGAAATTCGGAGGTTGCGCCCCACAAACCCCCCTTCCTCGGTTCGGCGTTCTGAATTGTACACGGTTGCATGCTCTGATGTAAAACAAAACTTATCCGAAGTAGATTGCTCCCATAGTGCCCGAGTTATAATAACTTTCTGAGCAATATGCAAATTACCTATTTTTCGTAAAAAACAAAGTTTCACATTTTGGCTTATTATTCAACTTGTATGGCACCCAAGAACATGAAACATGTTTCATTCTCTTTGGAAATGTCCATTCTTTGAAAAGAATACTAAATTTCGCCCCCTCTCCCCAAAATAGCGGGGGAAGAAGGTGCAAACTCCAAATTTTTATGTTTTTCCATTGAAATTCGGGGGTCGTGCCCCCAAGCCCCCTTCCTCGGTCCGACGGTCTGAATTGTACACGGTTGCATGCTCTGATGTTTTAGCTGCAAAACAAAACTTATCCGCAGTAGATTGCTCCCATAGTGCCCGAGTTACAACAATTTTCCTCCAAAAATGAAAATTACCTATTTTTCGTAAAGAAAAAAAATCACATTTTGGGTTATTATTCAACTTGTATGGCACCCAAGACCATGAAACATGTTTCATTCTCTTTGGAAATGTCCATTCTTTGAAAAGAACACTAAAGTTTGCGCCTTCTCCCAAAAACAGCGGGAGAAGAGGGGGCAAACTCCAGATTTTTATGTTTTTTCATTGAAATTCGGGAGTCGTGCTCCCCCAAGCCCCCCTTCCTTGGTCCGGCGGTCTGAATTGTATACGGTTACATGCTCTGACGTTTTAGCTGCAAAACAAATGTTATCCGAAGTACATTTCTCCCATAGTGCCAGAGTTATAACAATTTCCATCCAAAAAGTGTTCAAATTCAAAATTCCCGCCGAGAAGCCCGGGCGAGAGAAATTTCTCTCTCTCTCTCTCTCTCTCTCTCTCTCTCTCTCTCTCTCTCTCTCCCTGCCATCACTGGTTTCTGGCGCCGTGGTTGTGTTGCGTATAAAAAGGTCCTAAAAGTTGAGGCCGAAACTTACGAACGAGATTTCCTGTTCCCGTGGAGAGTTCTGTAATGATATCTTTAAATAAATAAATATTTTTTAAAAAAAAAGTCAATGAACACTAAATTCCCTGACATTTCCCTGACTTTTTTTGACACCTCAAATTCCCTGACTTTTCCCGGTTTTCCAGGTTTTCCAGGTCTGTCGCCACCCTGTTACAGCAACATGCTCTACATAGTGCTAACGTCGTAGCCTTGTGGTCAAAAGGTTCCAGGTTTGATACTCGGTGGAGGCACATTGCACAATTCCACTTTAAACTGTACGTCCAGTCCCAATTAGCCTACCTGTGCATAAAGTGCACTTAACCTTTAGATGGCCGAACAGGTTTACGAAAGTAACCTCGTTCTGGCCCAAGCTTCTCAGCGGGAATTTTAAATTCGAACACTCTTTGGAGAAAATTGTTATAACTCTGGCACTACGGGAGCAATCTACTTCGGATAAGTTTCATTTTGCAGCTAAAACATCAGAGCATGCACCCATGTACAATTCAGAATGCCGGACCGAGGAAGGGGGACTTCGGGGGTGGCACGCTCCCCGAATTTCAATGGGAAAAAAACAAAAATCTGGAGTTTGCCCCCTCTTCTCCTGCTATTTTGGGAAGAAGGTGCAAACCTTAGTATTCTTTTCAAAGAATAGACATTTCTCAAGAGAATGAAACATGTTTCATGTTCTTGGATGCCATACAAGTTCAATAATAAAGCCAAAATGTGAAACTGTTTTTTACGAAAAATAGGTAATTTGCATTTTTGGAGGAAAATTGTTATAGCTCTGGCACTATGGGAGCAATTTACTTCGGATAACTTTTGTTTTGCAGCTAAAACATCAGCGCATGCAACCGTGCACAATTCAGAATGCCGGACCAAGGAAGGAGGGCTTCAGGGGCACGACCCCCCAATTTCAATGGAAAAAAAACAAAAAATCTGCAGCTTGACCCCCTCTTCTCCTGCTATTTTGGGGAGGGGGTGCAAATTTAATTATTTTCAAAGAATGGACGTTTCCAAAAAGAATGAAACATGTTTCATGTTTCTGGGTGCCATACAAGGTGCCATTTCGTAATCAGCACCATGATACCATATTGTATCATCGGGCCAGTACGACCTTACTTCTGATGATACCATATGGTATCATCGGGCCAGTAAAGGTTAAAACAACGATTCAAACAACGCTCTCTACTTGAGCACATACTGAGTTTCTGTATTTGTTGACACCAGTGATATTTGTATGAGAAAATATCAGCTCTAATTTTATCACAGAAACCAACTGGTACTTTCCAGAGTTTGGGTATCAATCTCATGGGGTCCACAAAATAAAAACACTGTCAGTCTAAATATCTTGGAAATTATACAAAATTATTAATTCTGTACAAACATTGTGCAACAATTATGAATACTGTAATTAAAGGATACTGAGTTAATTCATCTCATAGGTGAAAATACTTTTAACCCTTTGAGTCCCAAGGCCATTTTCACAAGTAAGCCTCACGGTCCCGAGCCGATTTTGAGCAAAATGCAGAGTTTCAATTAAATGAGTGTAGATCGGAGACTAATTGCCCTAGAGAGATGAGTGATATACCGTTGTACGCGGAATGAACCAGAGATTCAGACTATATGAAATTGATGCAAATTCGGCATATATATTGAGGGGCAAAGGGGTGAAATCCCCTGAAAATACTTTTTTTTTTTAAAAAAAAAAATGGGGTTTCGCTCTTCCCCTGCCCCCCCGAAAAAAAAGATATGAAAAGTTTAAAATGCACATAGAAATTATCGCTGGCATGTAACAAACAGAAAAATATTTGCATCATTGTCGTAACCAATGTAACTTGAGTTGTACCCCCAAAAGGAATGGCCACTGATTCAAGCTTCAAAATGCAGCGGTAACTTGAAATGACTATAGCTCAGAAACTAAATGCCCTAGAGATATGAAAGATATACCGTTGTACGCAGAATGAATCACAGATTCAGGCGATATATAATTTATGCACATTCGGCGTACATATGGAGGGGGAAAGGGGGGAAATCCCCTCAAAAATACTTTTCTTAAAAAAAGTTGGTGTTTCCCCCTCCCCCCGAAAAATGTCAAAATGCACAAAATGCAAAATTTATGCAAATTTGGTGTATATATGGAGGGGGAAGGGAGAAAACCCCCAAAAATTATTTTAAAAAATTGTTGAAATGTTTGAAATTTATCCTTTCTTTTGAAAAGAGACGCAAAAGAGAAGTCCCTTTTCCTGCTCTTTCACCTCCATTTTCATGAAGAAAAAAAAAGGGGCAAGAAACATTTCTGTTAAATACATGTGTTAGGAACAATATATATATAAAAAAATCGAAATTCTAGCCAAAAATAGAAAAGTTATAACGTAAAAACTACAACCTTGACACAGCGTCTCGATTGAGATGCTTGGGACCATGAGGGTTACTTTTGGGTATCTCGATCGAGACGCTTGGGATTCAAAAGGTTAAACAAAACTGTAAAGATTGAGAAGTTACAATTACAATAGAATACTTATACTTTAATAGGGATGGGACCGATTAATCGGTAGTCTATTGGTATTGGCCGATGTAGGCATATCGATGTATCAGCTTATCGGTAAAATTAACAATTATGTTACAGACCCGATACATCTATAAATATCTTATAATTTAGTGCAAAAGTCTGCCATTTTATTATAATTTTATGGATAATCACCATGCCCTACTTTTTAAAGAAGTAATTGTCTAAATATGCAAATTCTTTTGCACTACAGTCACCTGGAAACACATTTATCAAGTAGGTCAATGAAAAAATTATGTTCAAGGACCATTTGGAATTTTATATTGGATTGGCAGAATATTGGCTATCGGTATCGGTAAATGTTAAATTGGTACTTTATCGGTATCGGCCCATCCCTATAATTTACAAAGAAAACAAGTAAAACTTTCCCCTATGCCATGAAATCACATATGGGGTGTGGAGGAACGATTCCACACATTCTCAATCTCTCCCATACTGGATTCCATGTTATCAGTAACACACCCTAACCACCTTCACCATCTCTCACCCCCAGTCCAAGTACCATCACTATCAACATGCATCTGTAAGAATATCAGGACAGGTATCAGCTCAGTGCTAATAAAAGTACAAAAGGCAGATTCTTTGTGTGGAAAATATACTTTAAAATTTTGTAGTGGGGAAGGAAAATTGTGGCTTTTCAAACCTTGGCATTCCATGCTCAGATTCTAATATACTGAGCCAATCTCTGAAATAACTTGCACATTTTATGTCTGTCCCACGTACACTACAAAATCACCAGCTGCTACTTTTCAACACTAATGCCACCTGCCTCCAAATTATGACAGGACTGTCTGTTTCAATACAAAGTACCAATCAATCTTTGGTTGTGAAACTACAATTGAACCTGGGTGATATGTATATCAAGGTGAAGAGAAAATAATATGTATAACTGAGAATTACTTATAAATCAGTTTTAGATACCATATCATTATTAAAATACTCTAATCTCATCTATTTTGAGAAACAAGCTACAGTATAACGCAGGTTATTTCTGTCAAAGTGGTAAATTAACGAATCTAAAAACCTTGATTCTTAAATACATTTGTCACTTTATTAGTGAACACTTTGAAATACTACACTAGACACTAAAGTTTTATAGATTTACTAACCAATTTTAAAAAATTGTCTAAAACAGCATTTCTATTTCTAATGACTGTGCAAAGTATGGTATAAGTGATGCCTAAATCTGCAGCATTTCAGTTATGGTTTCATGTGTATTAGCGTCCACTTCCTGTAAATTTTGCTTTCTGGTCGAGCATACAACTTTTCCTCCTCCTGTTGTTCATGGCCAACCAGTAGCAACTGAAAACCGTCACTTGTGCAACATTGTTGCTGCTTGGTTACGTACAAATGCATTTAATTGACACATTTTTAAATCATACTTTGCCAGGACCTACAGTAACTTATGTATAAAACAGAATTATGAAGAACTGAGTTACGTAAAGCAGTCTAAACTGTAGTTCTTACCTGCTGACACAAGCACTTTACTTCTTCAGCAAACTTTTGTGAATACTTCTCTTGGTCTTCCTTCACCCTTCGGTCTACCTCTTCTCTTTTCACCTGCAATTAATAAGTCCCTCAATTACAAGCTCAACTTATGTTAGGATAATATGGCTTGTTACCTCATGAAAAGAGAACCACTTTTAAGAATTGATTTGATAATTAGCAGGCAACGGATTTATACGTAGTAAAAATGTGCTAATTATGTAAATGTAAATTTCATTATTTTCACCAAAATATGGAGTTAAATATAGACTTAAAATTGTAAAAATTTACCATTTAATAATATATATAAGACATTATACGAGCTACATAAAATACAGTACACTTACACTGACATTAATTGTAAAACAAAACAAAATGTTTCCAAAACAATGAATAACAAAATTTTGTTGCAAGTGTGGAGCCAATGCTTGAGCCCATTTACAACAATTGTAAATAAACAGGAATTTCAAGTGTTTTACACTTGCAAAAGCAAACTGTTAAGAGGTGTAAAATTTTTCTAAAAAATTATTGTTCGGATGATAAATAAGTTATTATTAGCGCAATTGGAAGGTGCAAAAAAGGTCAAATTTTTGTTTGTTTAATGTCACTTCGGGGTTTGTCAGTTATTCGCAAGAAATTCACTGAACTTTTTGTCACATGTAGTTATGGCGCAAATATGGAGTGTATGTCGAAGAATGTTCTGAAATATGGAAATAATGTGTAAAAATAACTAAAATATGTAAAATATGAGCCAAAACCTAATTTATGTACGAATATGGAAAATAAAAACTGAATTTTTCAATTCTACATGCCATGATGCGCAAAGATAATACAAAATAGAACTGATTTCAGCTTCATACATAAATATGTATTTACACATAAATCCGTTCCCTGGTAACTGCAATTCACAACTAAGAGTATTAAGATATAAATATATGTAAGTAAATAGAACTAGTGGTTTACCAAAAACATTTAAAAAGTAAGTTTATAACATACTAGCTGATTACCTGGCATTGCCCGGCTATTTATTTATCCCAATCTTGTATTAGACAGGAAAATAATGAATTCTAACTATAGTGTAAAATGTAACTAATTTTATTTCCTCGTGAATGTCACCAATTAGCTTAGAGACTCAGAAAACTATGGATTCGACACTAATCTAGGTCATTTGTGGCATTTTATTTTTCACCCCCTCTCACCCCCATGCAGATAGCTGATGAATGTGGGAGTTCAACCGGATTGGGAGTGTCACGAAAACTATGGATTCCATTTGCAACACAGCCTGAATGTTAGACAACCTGAGAAACACTATTGTTGTGTGGATTGCATAGTCTCACGGATGTCTGCTTGTGCAGAATTTAATATCGGTGGTTCTCATTATTTTTACATGTCACCCCTTCCCACCCCACTCCTAGGGGTGCCAGGGGTGTCTTACCCCCACAGTATTTATTTCCAGATTGCAAGTGATACGTGTACCAAGTTTGGTTGAAATTGCTCCAGGCGTTTAAGAGTTATGCTGGAACAAACAAATATACACACCCACACACACATCCATTTTTATATATATAGATGAAATGGAAGGGTGCAAATTTCCAAAATTCACTTCCACCAACATTTAGTGTTATTTCATTTTTAAAAAAATGGACCAAAGGGCACATCATAGCCCCCTTGAACAAATTTGAAATTTAATTTTTCAAAAATTACTTTTCTAACTAGTAAAAAAAGAAGTGATATCTTACCTTCTCCTTCCTTGCTCTGAAAGGTGCCTGCCCTTCGATCATTTCATAGATGAGGCATCCAAAGCTGAACCAGTCAGGACTAAAAGTGTACTTTTCATTGTCAATTACTTCAGGAGCTAGAAGGAAAAGGTACAGTACTCATAAAAAAATTCTGTACTGTACTTACACAGTGACATACAAAATCAACTCACACTGGGAGTTGTCAGTAAAAGTTCTTAAAACTTAATGTTAGGTAGCACATTCTCAAAGATGAGCTCAATATTATTTGGAAAAAAAAGGTTGTGTATAGAAAGGGAGGGGGGGGTTCCAACAAAAGTGATGCCTATTGTGGCAGAATAGTGTGTTGACATCAAAACTTCACTGTCTCTAATGCAATATTTAAAATAATGTCGATGAAAGTCAAAGCTTTACTATTTATGTGATGGTTAACATGCTGTGTATGTTTCAATATTTAACATTAATTCATGTTTTGGAAATGAGAGATGCAGTAGTAGATAAATACAGAGAAACTAGTACAGTTACGAGTAAATTCAGTCACGTAATAAATCACGAAAATTACAACTACTAGTGCATATGAACATTTGCAGCTTTGACATCCATTGTTTTTATATTCTTTTATATATTTTTCATACTTTTATAGTTTATATTCGAGTAAATACTGCTGCATGATGTTTCATTTATAAAATAATACTGTGTAAATAATATACATATATATACACACATACATATAATAATAACAAATATTGCAGTTTCTTACAAAGTTACACTTAAGCAATTTACAAATTCAACTTACATAAAATTCAAGTTACGTAAAGGTTTACAGAATGCATTACTTATGTTACTTGGGGGGTTACTGTACTCGCTTTTTCCACAAAATTGTTTTTTTCATAGTTGAAAAAAAAAAGTTTTGTGCAAAAAGTGAGTACTAGTTTCTCTGTATTTATTTAACATTAAATTTGACGAACTGAAATGGCTATTAGAAATAGTGTGCGAGACACTGGTGAAGGATTTGTAACAACAGCAAGAGTTATAAAATTCCAGTATAATTCCAGGATATAGAGTCCAAATTTCCACAAATCCAAGGCTCAAAGTATCATTTCCTTTAAATAATAGAATTAATTAGTCTTAATATTTTATACCAAATATTTGCAAATAGTTCATTGTACATTCATAATGAAGTACACATTAAGGACTTATTAATAATAATATTACTTAAGAAAATGTTTCTCTGTATTTATTTAACATTAAATTTGACAAACTAGTATTATTTGGAAAAAAAAGGTTGTGTATAGAAAGGGGGGGGGAAGTTCCAACAAAAGTGATGCCTATTGTGGCAGAATAGTGTGTTGACATCAAAACTTCACTGTCTCTAATGCAATATTTAAAATAATGTCGATGAAAGTCAAAGCACACACCTTCCAAGTACTGCAGGGTCTGCTTTTGCAGATGACAGGGTGGAGTCAAGTCCAGTCGAATTTCATAAGATCAGAGACCAGACTGTGTTGTGTGAAGCACAGTTACTGTGGCTTAACCTTGGACTCAATGCCAGTGCTCTACAACTGACTCATTAACTTACCCATGTAGCCTACAGTTCCGACACGTCCCTTGACCATCTCTCCTTCCGGGATCTCCACAGCCAAGCCTAGATCCGATATCCTCACGTGGCCATGATCATCAAGAAGTATGTTCTCAGGTTTGCAGTCACGGTACACAATGCCCTGAGCGTGTAAATGTTCTAATCCACAAAGCACCTGCAACAAAGCATTCATCAAATCTTCCCATTTTCAGCACTTTATTGTTCATTTCATATACTGACGTTTTTGACACTGCCTGTAATAAGAAGTCCAACTCTCTAAGGTTGTTGGAAAAGGAAGAAGTTTAAAGGAAGAAACAAAATTAAAAGTTTGTTTCTTGAGTCCACTTTCTACTAAGATAGGCTAATTGGAACTACAGCATAAAATAAGATCCAAACCATTGTGCAATGTAATTCCACTGGAGATTTACACCAGGATCCCTTGATTACAAGGAGACAGCAATCAAATGGTTCTAATGAACTAGATGGGAAACTTCAACACAACTGTCAATATTCAGCTTTAAGATCATTTCCAAACTTTCGACACTCCATCAGTGTCATCGTCTATGTCAATAGGTACAATAACTTTGGAGAAGCAACTATTCAAAATTACCTGTACTTATCATCATTGATGATTCACTTTCAGAAGTTTAAAGGTGATATTATGCAGTTAGAGTTCATGAATTCAAGAATTTTTTTAAAAAAAGTAAACTGAATAAGACTGCACCAACTGAGTTGGGCAAATACCATTTTCCATCAATTCAAATTTGCTTATTATTGCCGATTCCAATACTTAACAATGTAGAACTTTAAATTGTTTAGAACAGTTGTTTTTGAGCAACCTACCAAAGTTTAACTCCGATATTCAGAATGCCCTGATCATAAACTGTAGTTTCAAAAATGAACCTGGGGCATGTCCATTGTTACTCTTGTGGCAATCACTTATAAAATTTACTATTTGAACACTATAAAACTCTTAATACCGAGGGGTCCAAAAAAATGTACTCACTGTTTGTAATGCAATAATTTCGAAACAAACAGACTTACGCGTACTAATCTCATGTGGATGTGTAGTGTAACTGTTTAATTTGTCGCGGGTAGGTGGCGCTGGCAATGTGCGCCGTGCATGCGCGAGTGTTGGAGCGATCACGCCAGTACAGCGGAAGACAGTCGAGTAGAAACAATGGCTGCGGTACGGTTATCATTTGTGGAACGCAACACTGTATTGAAATGGTTCTGGAAGTACGAGAACATTCAAGAGGTTCAACGACAGTGGCAGAATGAGTTTGGAACACGGCCTCCAACATGACGAACAATAGCCCGTATTCGTGATAAGTTCGAATCCGACTGAACTGTTCATGATGTGTACAAGGCAAGATCCGGTCGACCACGAACAGCTACAAGTCCAGAGTCCAGTGCTGCTGTGTTGCAACATTTCACCCGATCACTGCAAAAATCAGTGAACCAGGGAGCGCACGAAAGTGGGGTGAGCCGGTCTAGCGTAAGACGAATTCTGAAGGGTGCACAGTGGAAAGTGTACATTCCAAGACTGCTACACGCGATCAACGAGGACGATCTGGATCGTAGGGTCGAATACTGCGAATGGTTTGAGCACATGGTTCGCGAGGATGGGGAATTTGCAGGGACAGTGGTGTGGTCTGACGAGGCGCAATTCAAACTTAACGGTACTGTGAACCACCACATTTGTGTCTACTGGTCGCCCGTCAATCTTCCATGTTTATGTGGAGAAGGCGGTGAATCTACCAGGGCTTAACGTGTGGTGTGGTCTGTCATCGCGTGGTTTGATTGGTCCCTTCTTCTTCCAGGGTACTGTAACCGGTGAGGTGTATCTCGAAATGCTTCAGTCAAGGATTTTGCCTGCCATCCGAACCCTATTTGGCAATGAAATGTTTTACCTGCAGCAAGATGGAGCCCCGCCTCACACTACCATCGCGATGTCAGGTTGTACCTGGATGACACTCTCCCCAGACGGTGGATAGGTTGACGCGGAGCTATTGAGTACCCACCTTGGTCCCCTGATTTGACACCACTGGACTTTTCCCTGTGGGGGACATTCAAGGATGATGTGTATCGACAAAAACCAACTACACTCAACGAGTTACATGAAAAAATAATAGCATCATGTGCTGCCATTATGCCAGATACACTGACGGCTGTAGTACGGTCTGCAGTTCGGCACCATCGGAGTTGTTTACAAGTTGCTGGTGGTCATTTTGAACATCTAACATAACTCTCTCTCAGTGCCAAAAATTGTACCCACAAGTCAATTTTGTCAGAAGATATGGACTATCAAACAGTGAGTACATTTTTTTGGACCGCCTGTATATTGCAAGTTCTACTGGGTGATCTGTTTTGAGATGTCTGAAAGTAAACCTTTATACACAAGTAGTTAATGTATGTATCTCCAAGCAGCTTGTTGTAATATAAGAAGAAAGGATGTAAGTTTCGAATGAGTGGAGATTTACAGACTTCAACTGCATGGTGGCAGTAGCATGCAAGTAATTCTCGAAAATTTCGCATACCATACGACATACTGTCTACGCCGTGATCACCACCTTTGTTACCATGCACATTAGCGCAGTCATGTCGCTGAAGTCTGTAAACCTCCACTAATTCGAAACTTGCATCCTTTCTGCTTATATTACAACAAGCTGCTCAGAGATACGTACATTAACCTCTTTTGTATAAAGGTTTACTTTTCCGACATCTCAAACGGATCATCCGGTATAATTAAAGTTGTTCATTCTGTGATAAAAACTATTCTGATGATCACATGAGTAATGTTGGACATGTCCCTGGGAATCTTATGAATTAATGTGCTTAGATTAGTTACAACTGGCAAGGAATGTATGATGAGTAAAACTGGAACAACAACTTCTTAAGACCATGGCCTTACCCCTGTCTTCCTAACAGCACGAACTACAAATTTGCAGATAGGCCAATAAAATACCACCACTCATATTCACCAGTAAAATATGCCAATATCTTTGCATTGAATTAAGAGATTCTACAAGTACACTGTTAAAAATGTTCTTCACATACAAGCTTTAAACATTTGTTGTAATAATAAATATAACAATACAATTCAGTACAAATAAACTATATAATGAAAGCAACAAGAATTACAAGGTTGTAATTGACAATACTGTTTACTTCTACAGAAGTTAAATCTCAATTGAGTGTGTTAAATCCTTACCTCAGCTGCATAAAACTGTGCTCTAGGAATATCAAAGCCTGGATCTCCTCCCATATTGTATATATGGAACTTCAGGTCACCACCATTCATGATGGTTAGCACCAGACACAGCGCATCTTTAGTTTCATAAGCGTATGCTAAGCTCACCTGAAATAAAACATCAAAATGTAAGAGATAAAAGTAACTCAATTTTTTCAATAAGGTGTATCTGACTGTACAGCCAACAGTAAATAGCAATGGACAATTTGCAACCTGCTACATTTCTGGTTGATTGTACTAGGCATAGGTTAAATTAACAGGTCTGTACTTTGATCATTTCCCTAATTCACTCAACATAATTGTCAGAATTAACCTAAGTGGTAGAAAAGCTCCTTAAAATAGCCAAAAACAAAAATACAAAAGTGCCAATGTTTTTTATTATTTTATGTTTTGTAGTCGCAGGAAAGTCTACTTTGCCATTCTGTGAATAATAACAGAAAATGCAAAATTCACATCCATTTATTTTATATGTATTTTTCATATCTTACGGCCCTTTTCTATCACTATTGGCTAATCCTGACCATGAAATGTGTGTGTGTGATGAAAATATGCCAGATATGAAATACAGGATCAGGCAGAATGATCTCCTGCATTTGAAATGTGAATAAGCAAAGCAAATTTCATTCTAAATTTTACTGCACTAGACAAAATAACAACTTGTCATTTTGTTTTAAAGAACAAATAAGAATGACTGAGGAGATACGACAGACAGTGGAGGTGGTGAACCTTCAGAACAGAATAGATCAGGCACAGATGAGATGGTTTGGACACGTGAAGAGGATGGATGCAGAAAGACTACCAGTAAGAGCTTACAATGCACAAGGAGTGGAAATAAGGTTAAAGAGGAGACGAAGATATCAGTGAACAAGATTGGAACACTGTGGAAAGAGATGAGTGGTGGAAGACCAGAAAACAATGGAGAGGCTTGACTTCTATGCTGACCCAGACAGAGGCAGGAAATGCCGAAGGATGATTATCAGAAGATTCACAATATGTACTGTCACAAGATGTCTCCCGAAGTCTTGAGACATGGGCTGCAGACAACTGGCAAAATGAAAGATGTTATTCATCATGAAATCACAGGAATAGGCCTCCGAGAGGTAATGACTACTTCTAGTGTATAGCTTTTTTAAGTAAGCATAACCTTGAACATAATCTTTAAAACATAGGAATGGCACACGTTGTTCTTTTATCTGGTGCAATAAAATTTAGAAAATTTGTGTTCCTAAACTGGGAAACTTGTATCCTGTATTTCATATCTTGCTTATTTTCATCACGCACTACATTTCTAGGTTAATTGTGATGAAGAGGATGAATGATAAAATACATCAGGGAACCAACAAATGAAATATTTGCTCTGAATTCAAACTCCTGACTTCATAGAATCGTCTCCTAACCACTCTGCCACAGAGATTGGCAGACAATAGGATTAAGTAAATTACATTGTACAAAGTAAGTTTCAAATGTGTTTGCGAAAGGTATATTGAACACAATTATCTGAATTCTTCATATGCATTAACATCCAAATTAATTGTAATCATACTTACTACAAACTTGGAATTTATCTTCTGCAAGATTTGTTTCTCTATCAACACCATGGTTTCTCCTTTCCTCTTTTTTATTCTTTTCTTTTCAAGCTTCTTGCATGCATACATCTTGCCTGTCGCTCTCACTTGGCAAGCACAGACTTCTCCAAATCCACCTTTTCCCAGCACTCTGTACATCCGGAAGGTTTTGTATGTAATAGGTTGGCTGCAAAGTTGAAAAGGTCATGAAAGTACACACTATCCTACAAAAGACTACAAGAAATAACCCATTCACAAGGCAGCATCATTTATTCAACAAAGTTACAACTTTAGCATTACATCTAAAAACAAATCCTTAGTTGTCGTTCTTTAGGCTCCAGCTGTTTTCTCCCTACAGAACGTACAGAATATTCACAACACAACTTTTCACAATATGCAGGTTTACAACAAAATGAAAAACACTACACATTTAGTAAAAATTTACCTGTATTTATGACAGTAGAAATGTTTCACCAGGGCTTATATCTGTAAAGGAGACAGGTCACTTTTCACTCCTTGGACGGGCATTCAAGTATGCCGACAGTGTTGTTCTGGGAGGGAAAGAGGAGGGAGCAGATGGAATAAATAGCCAGCCTTGAGGATCCCAACAATAAGAGGGCAACGCACACAAAAATTCTCAAACTTTTACTATTTCATTATTCCTTCTCTTGTACCCTACGTGTATTTAAGGATGGACTTTTACGTATGCTGGTGCAAGGTTGTCAGCAGCTTCTTCATTTTAATTCTTGGGGTTCTTATTGCATAAAACAAGGAGAATGAACATGCAACCCATTATACATGAACAGCTTTTCCACATCCACCCAAGACTCAAAGTTCGTTTAGAGTTCACTTTATTCTCAGATAGGCTAACCTATTGTTTAAAGTGCACTGTGCTTCCACTAAGGATCAAACCCAGAATTCCTTGGTTACAGGATGACACTACACTCCCAGCTCCAACGTCATGATTGTAATAGAACTGCCAATATGCTGCTGTTCAATTAAGTAGTAGTTATAAATTTGTGATTAACGGGGGTTGCATATACGTAGAAGCATCCTTCACATCCTTCCGTAATACCCCTTCTCCTCGCCATTCACCCTTTTAGCCACACTAGTGCCGAGAAACAGAACGTGCACGCCAAATTCAAATAAAAGTTGGTCTTGGTACAAGACCACATGAAAAAGGAGAAGGATTGTATATGAGGTTGGTACCCCTACTGCATAAAAAATACTGTAGCTACTATAAATGTCACCATCTGCTTCAGAGCAATGGACAGAAGATAGGAGAATTACGGAGTCAGATCAAAAGCGATATGTAGCATGCCATTGGGAACAAAGAGGATTGGGCATGCAAGCAATGTTCTTGTTTTCCATTCCTGTTTACGCAAGACTATTTTTGGAATACACAAAGCTCTTTGTACCTTTCAGAATTATATAACTAATATCTACCAGACTTCAAATGCTATTTATAAAGTACACTTACCATTCAAGCCACTTCCATTGCAAGTATCTATGAAAATACATGGAATTCTCAAACTCCTTGAAAGGCTCGCCTGCCAGGTACTCCCTCACCACAACTGCGCAGTCACAGAAGAGCTCCTTGTTCCCAGAAGACAACTTCTCCTTACAAGTCTCTACTAATTGCTCATTGATAATATCAACAAAGTCCCTGCCCTGTAAAGACATGCTCAGTTTCATACAATCTGAAATGGAAATGCATTCCTAACACAAACATACGCACAGGAAATGAAAAATAAATGAATTTTTTTTAACTGAACTAGCTGTAACAAAGTTGTGTGAAAACCGCTGAATCTGGATCCTAGCATTCCATGATAAGAAACTGTTCACCACTGAATAAAGTTTTAACCGGCAAAATGAAAGGGTGTATGCTTCCAACTGTAGAGAAGTTTGTGAGAGAGCTCCCAAAAATTAGAGATGCCACCAGTGCTCCTCAGTCATGGTTTGGTGGGGGGTGAGCTATGCGAGTTCCACCAGGCCTCATTTTTGAGAAAAGGGCTTAAAAGCCTTGCAAAAGTGTATGTGGAAAGTGTCCTGGACCCTCTCGTGACACTGTCGAACCAAACAATGTTTCACAATGAATCCTGGATGTTCAAGAAAAATTCTGCCCCAGCTCATAAGGCAAGGATGACGCGGCGGTGACTGGAAACCAGTGTACTCTATTTCATCTCCACTTTTAATTGGCCATCTGATAGCCATGATCTCAGTACCTTGGACTACAAACTGTGCCCAGAGCTAGAGGGGACTATCTGCAAGAAGAGGCACCCTATAATTGAAAGTTAAAAACACTCCTTGATAGCAGCAGGGGCGGACTTTCCCATCAAGACCATCCGTGCTGCAATAGATGCCCGGCCAGGGCAACGTCGAGCCTGTGCGAGGGCAAAAAGTGTACATTTTGAAAACTGATTGGTGCTCGTGTAATATATGTAACTGTAACATACTAAAAGAGCATTTAAAAATCTGAAACCATATTCAATTTATTCAAAAAATAGTAACAGTATTTATGGCCAGACTTGGTAGAACAGATAAAATCATTTGAAGAAAAGGAATCCACAAAAAACCGGTTCATGTGTTCATAAAAGCTACTCAAAATACTTGTTCAGAAATGATTGTGCATCCACATGGTTACATACACACATGATAATTTTAAAAACTAATTTTAAGAAATTATTTAATGCATGGAAACAATTGATATCAACTCTGCATTTTCCAAACCTAACAGATAAAAAAAAAATCATTATTGCCATTTGTGATGAGAAAATTGAGTTTTACAAACTAAAAAGGAAAATTTCAAAGGAATTTTACTCGAATACAAGACAACTTACCTCTCGATTTATATATCTTTCAAACATGCTTTGTGCTACCTCCACCCTGTTTTCGTCACACTCCACTTCATACTTTTCCTGCAATGAAAAATCAATATTTCATTTCTTTCTGAACATCACGTTTATTATATATAACTATCCCTGAACAAAAATTTTGTTTCAGAAGACTCTCTGAACTTCTACATATGTCCTATCTTATGCTGTTTGTCTTTCAAATATACTAAGAAAAAGTGGTCGTTGGATATATTATCCAGAATGGGAAACACAAGACTCCATGTCACTTCATCATCACATCAGAATCAACAGCGAGATATTAATAAAACATTTGATACCAGACACAAGCATGTGGCTCAAAATTTCAGACTAAAATCGCAAAATATATAACAAATTCATCTTGCATAATTTTTGATGCAATCAATTATCTTTGGGCATTTTCAGAGATAGACTATCCTAAATACTGGAGGCACATTGTTGCTATTTTGCAGTTTTAATAAACAATAAACATGAACAATTGTGAATGATGCTGAAGACAGGGTGGGGCATCACAGTCTGGTAGCTTTTCTGACAACTATATCATAAAAAAATGCAATTTTTTAAAACTGGCAATTTGTTTCTGCCACAGGAGAAAGAGCCAACCAGTTTGTATGTAATACAAATACAACATCCACTGAATCTTCAAGATAAAGAGAGCCAACCAAAGATGAAGCCCAAGTATTCAACTATATTTACACTCCGACTTTCAGTGGCTACAATTAAGGGGGGCAGTTGCCCCCAACTTTTCCCCACTTTGCCCCCCCCCCACCCAGTTTTGGAACCCAATCGCCGCTGACTTTACTTTCAAGGCAATGCTTTTGGCTGTCAGTGTTTATAATGACACTTAGTGATGGAAATACTAAATACTGTTCTTGCAACTGTTTCCAGTTTGCAGCTCCAATCTGGGCATTTATTTTAGTGGCCCCTGCATCAATTTGATCTAATCATCACTACTTAAAAGTGGCATAACGCAATGCTAAATCAGAAAAACTCAACAGTGCTCAATTTCCTTTTTACATTTTTTAAAAATTATTTATAATGAAGTGGACCTACAAAAATGTTTTAGAATAATATTCTTGTAAAGGGTGTTTTTAAGAGTGATAGAACTTTCGATAGGGATAGCTGTCATTTGTTTTGTTTTGATGACATGTTGTTTTGTCATTTCATATCAGTGATCATTGGCAAATGATCATGGAAAGACTGACGCCTCAACAACATTTACAAATTGTGGAAATATATTTCCAAAATCAATTTTCTGTTCGCCAAACGTATAGACCACTTCGGAAATATTGGTGCTGTCAGTGAATTGGCCTCTCAAGATCATGGGACCTAACGCCACTGGATTATTTTCTTTGGGATATCTAAAGTCTCTGGTTTATGCTGATAAACCAGCAACAATTGACGCTTTGGAAGCCAACATAACTCGTGTTATTAACGACATACGTCCCCAATTACTCGAAAAAGTGGTTCAAAATTGGACTGATCGAATCCGGTTCATCACAGCTAGTCGTGGTGGACATATGCCGGAAATTATTTTCAAAAAGTAAATGTCAGAAAGTTATCTTTCAAATAAAAACACAATTGGCTTCAAACTTATTTTTTTTATGTCTTTTATTTCAATTCAAAGTTCTATCACTCTAAAAAAAACACCCTATACATTGACATTGTTTTAAAAATGACCAAGAATAATCCAATTATCAATGATATGGTTCAGTTACAGAAATGAAGTAGTATAATTTATTTACTCATAACAAAATTGAATTACTTTTTGCCACTCATAAACATCCATGCCCAGGCTGGGATTCAAACCCGAGACCCCTGGTTGATTGATTGATTTAGTGTTTTAAGTCCACTTTATGCACAGTAAGCCTAATTGGGACTGGACCTACAGTTTAAAGTGGGATCCGAACCACTATGTGCCTCCAGCGGGTATCGAACCTGGGACCCCTTGATTACAAGGCGACAATCTGCCATCTGGGAGCCCCACCGAGACCCCTGGTGTCGTAGCACTGTGTGCTAGCCACTTTTGACACGGGGGCTGGCAAAAATTGTCACATGTTCCATGTAATTCACATAAGTGACATAAATGTAAAAACACTGAAATGTAATTCTGCATACCACATTTTGAACAAAAAATGTAATATCTGGTATTCTTGTAACGAAACTTTAATTTTCATTTACCGAAAGAGATCTGAAATTACAACTGAGAGAAGTTGGAAAATAGGTGGGAATGTGGAATACTTTTGTACATGCATCCTTAATCTGTACTGCACTTTCTTCAGATAAACATAAAGTGTATACATCAATATAATGTTTTTATCCCCTCATTCAAAGGAACACAATTATTCTCTCATTTAAACTTTAAAAATGCTGGTTTCAAAAAGAACCCACCCAAATTTTGCACCTCTATATGTCTGGTTTCCAATTAAATGTGGCAGGAATTAACACATTTCTTGAAAACTACAGATGATAATTCAGTTCTGTCTATTTTGTTCATTTAAATGTATATGAAGATATGACACACTGGGATGGCAAAATATATCCATTATTACAATTATTAACAAAAGCAATTTGAAAATGTCAATTTCTTTCCCCTACCAACATTATGGGGTAAAACTTATAAATGGCAGCATTACTCTCGAACCACTGCTTCTTGCTGATATATTTTACTTTTAGATGTAATAATGAAATCAAAAGAATTTGTTCAGAACGTGCAACAATTAGAGGTTAAGCATGAAACATCCTATTTTCAAAATTAGCTGAAAAATTAAGATTTTCTACAATTTTGCATATTTCCTATTTATTTTCCAAAACTATGGGACGGGCAATACATGTCCTCAAAGAGTTGTCTTTTATTGTGCTTCCCTACAAATCTGGTCCATCCAGCATCAATAGGTCCAACACTAGAAGCAATTCTCTGGATGTTTTTTTCACGTAAGTTGGCACCACTACTTTCCTAATACATTGCATTTTTTCCCCCAAGAAGTAGCAGTCTATTTTCAGCACAACTTTGCATGGTTATGGAAAAATATTACCACTGCTATATACTATATTATTTTTTTCTCTTTGGGTCTATTACAGGGACATGCCAAATACAAATTTTTGCATAAAATTTTTATTTTCTTCTCCTGCTTCCTTTAACTTTCATTATTGGGAGGTACAATACATAAATTTCATTTCTGCTAAAAGCCCTGTCATTCTGAAAAAATAAATCATCTCTCCATGACAATTAGGTCTTAAGCTACATTTTTTTTGTACTTCTAGGGAAGTTTGAAAAGCACATGCTTGAAAAGTTCCCATCCAGAAAGGCTTATATGTGGGAGAGGCTCTGTTTGCAAAAGGTTAATGTGCAATGTTTCACACTCAAAACTATTAGACAACACATTTGTGAATACTTACGACATCATCCAAAAATCCATTACACTTATGGAAATTTTGCTTTGAATTTTCACAGAACTGCCTAAACAATAGCCTCCCAATGGGCTGCTGCTCAACCACATAAGCATACCTTAAATCTGAAAAGGAGAAAAGAAGCTTTATTAAATCCTGGGCCATGGTTTTGCCAAATCTGGCATGTGTAACCACTTATTATAAATAGGATAAAAGATCAATGTTGTGATAAATACTTTTATAAATAAAGGGGGAAACCCCTACAGAAACCCACATCCACCTACAAATATTCGGGGGATGGGTGTCTATTCTTTCGAAAATCAGGAAGATACAGCACGAGCTCTCCAGGGGATTATACTGATTGTGAGTCCAGATGCCAGGGCCTTGTTAGTCTAAAAATTGTCCCTAGAAATAATTATAATGTACAACACTTCAATTGCCAATAGAATTATCATCATTATGTACAAAAAAAACCATGTGCAAATAAGTGGGATGGATGGATGATAGTGCATCTTCTGGTTGTGAGGCTGACTCACACCACTAGCCATTGGTACTCACCCCAACTACTCCCCCATTTACTTGACCAATGTACACCACACTATTTTCCTGTAGTTTACGGTTATTACAAGCATGAGAAAACAGTTTTTCGTTGTGACGTTTCAGGAGAACACACACACCCTTCATCAGACATATATTTTCATTTTGAATAAAGATACAGTTATAACAATGGTTAGCATTTTTTTTAACAAAAATAATCCATTATATAATGGATGTTGTCAATGTTACATTGTTGCAATATAGTAACTTAACAGTGAAAAGAAGCAGTCTGTTTTATTTTTATTTCAGATAATAAAATTAGATCACATTATTTCTTATTTAAAATTATGAATCCCAAAAATCATCATTGTTTTCACAAAGTCTCTTGATGTTTTCTGTTACATTAAATTTTAAAGATGGTGGCTTACTCCATTTGTGAAAAAGAAAACTCCATACTGGATCTATGTTACCATTTTCGTTATTTATTCCATTGTTCTTCTACAATGAACGAAGCTTCCCAGACATTCAACTCTAGGTTTCCTGTCAATCTTTTTAAAACCCTTCTCTTTTTAATCAAACGCTTATCTTCGATGATGTGAGCTGACAAACCTGTTCTTGTGTTTAGATTTATAATGTCCAAATCGTGTTCATGCCATCTGATTGCCATTTTCCTTGCTGTTTGTCCTACATAATCCTTTGAACATGAAAAACTTATATTATATATTCCTGTGGTTTCCACATCTGGTAGAGAGTTTCTCATTTTGAATTCATTAAATGTACATTCCAAAAATCTTGGTGATCCAAAAACAACTTTGAAATTAAATCTTCTAAATTTTTTGGCAATTTCGTGTGAGAATCCCTTGTGGAATAGAATGCACACAAATTTATCTTTAACAGATTTTTCATCTTTGTCTGTATTTCTCTTTTCCTTTAGTTTTCTTGCAACTTGTTTTTTGATTTTGTTTATTCTGTAAACTACAGGAAAATAATTCTACAATGCATGCAATGCGTACATACAAGAAAAACTAGTTATAGCATTACTTACCAATTTTGTTCCTTAGGTCAATGCACTGTGAAACATGGGGGAACTGCAAAATTTTCCTCCATTTTTTGCTCTTGCCTTTATTACTATCTGCTCCACCTGCAAGGAAAAAAAATTCTGCCTGACAAACCAAATATATAGCTATGTGAGTGAAGGTAAGTAAAATGAACCAAATGGGATATGAAGAAACACATTACCCAAATTATCTTTTCACGAAAGACCAACTATACGCATCCTGGTAGTCAAGACAAAATTGCACTAAAACACACCCTCAAATTTATTTAATTGAATGGGTGAGAGAAAGAAGGAACAGATTCCATAGTGTAATTTTTGGGAAATCAAAGAAATAGTTCTGGGGCTCTCTATTCTTTCTATTCTGAAATTATAATAGAAAGATCGGACAATAATTCTAAAGCAATACTTTCTGTAAATTGTTCATATGTAAATAGACACAGTCATAAAAACATCATTGAATTTTTTCCTTTTTGTTCTCACTTGAACGTAGCAAGCAATAAATGCAGTTTTTTAAATATTACAGGCCGGTTTATTATTTGATTGATCATTACAATGAATGCAAGATAAGTGTTCTGACCAAATAAAATGTTTACATCAACAATTCTCGATAATAAATTTTAAGTAACACAACATTTTCTTCAAATAGTGGTGAACCTGCAACATGAACGTAATGAATTTAAAAGTATTCTCTCTACAGCACTGCTAGTCACTATCAGAATGTTTATCATATGGAAACTCCATTGATGTAGGCCATACAATTCTTTGCAGTCATCTGGTACTTTTTTCTTTTTTAAATTATTACTGCTCATTGGAACTTTCCCATCATAAGCATTAGTAGTAGCAAGCGCAAGCTTATAAACTCGTGTGCTGTCACATATGCATCCATTTCCTTCTTTTTAAATAAGATGCGTGTACTTGCTAATTTGAAACACTTCTCAGCTTTGCAAGCTTTTAGTGTTGGTCTTAAACAGAGTAGGCTTAACTTTGATTTCAACACTTTTCACTTTAAATGTTGGCTGCTTCTTGTCGGTGCTGAGAGCTAAAAGGCAAACATTCCAGGAATGTTTTCGTTCATCCCCTCAATGACATGTACTACTGACTACGAGCTGAGAGGGAGAATGTTTGCTTTCTCTGTGTCAGTTGATGCAGCTTAGCTTAAGCCCCTATCACGCGGAACTGGGTTTCTAGTTGGAATGTTCTAGTTGACGCTGGACTGGCTACCCATTTGCTAGTTTTCGCCTCACACGGTACTTGTTACACCGTACTTGTCGTTAATCTTTCGTTCCCATAATGGCGGCCGCACGAGATGTAAACAACGTATCACTTCACACTTTTAAAATACGATAAATATCCGAGAGGAATATCGCATCGCATTAAATGGTTTTAGGTAGAGAAGAACGGCGCTGATAAAATACATACTTTACAACGTTTACTATACACGTATGGAAGAATATTTTAGCTTTTTCAATTGTAAACATGCCTTTCGTGTTGTATGCACTCGGAAGCCACAGACAAAAAAAGGCTACTTTACAAACTCACAGAATATCTTCACATGGCCAAACTTTGCTCTGATTGGCTGTTCCACAGAATCTAGTCGAAGAAGTTAGTAGCAATTAGAACATGTCCTATTCCTCAAAACCAGTCAGCCAGGCGGCCATGATTACTTCCCAGAAAGTCAGTTCATCGCCAACTAGGGCATTCTAACTAGAAATCCAGTTCCGTGTGATAGGGGCTTAAAACAATAAAATGGCTATCTCAGCTCAAAATGACCAAAATGTGAAATCTGTACCTTCTTTCTCTCACTCATTCAATTTATAATCCTTATTTGGAAGACCAGCCAGTACTGATAACAATCAAGAGGCAACAAATGATGGAAGTAGTTCTTCAGGAAAGATGCAAGTTGTAGGAATTTCTGCACGCTTATCCATTAGTTTGTAACAATGGCAATTTTCTCTTAATTGTACCAGTACTGTCTCAAGATTGCAGGCAAGATGTACCACAGAAGACAGCAATGGTGTGTTGCATATTGGTTATAAATGCAGTCCCAAGATTTAAGTTCTCACTGGATATCAGTGTACTGTGAATGAAAACCGAAGTAAACAAGATCTAATATAAAGACCTTCTAGTCAACTCCTCTAAGAATGGCTGAGATCATCGGTATTTATCCCTCCGCCAAAAAATTATTACCATGAAAACAGGTGGGACTACAGTAGTTCCAGAACCACATCATGGGAATTAACATGTTATTTCTCAAAAACCTGAGATGATATTGCAGTTTTACTTTGGATGGAATGGTTGGGCTTTCAAGGTGGAACAATGTTGACATTCAATCTTAATACAGGTGCAATTAGAAGGAAAATATGGTAATGTACTAAAGATGTAAAATTTCAGCAAGCCCTTACATCTGCCACATTAATCAAAAATGGATAGAAAAATTCCAACATGTAACACTATGTATTGGGCTTACTGTAGTTGAAAATTGTTCCATACTTTATTGCAGCAAGTTTGAGAAGTGGACTGTTAAAAAAGTTTCCAGTCTTAGTGGCTTACAGGTGTTAGAGGCTCGCATCCGCTAAGGGTTAATGGTGTTTATAATTTTCAACTGCTACGTTAGGCATTCTAAATTTGGTGTAGTTATTATTTGCATGTATTTTCTATCCATTATTTGGGTATGCATACAAATAAAAAATGGCAAAAGTACTCAAGAGATAGGATTTTAACTTACATAGGCTGTAATTTAGGATCAAATAGCCCTGTTATTCATGGTTTCCACATCCTAAAACACATCTTATTTTACATAACACATCAAAATTCTACCAATTAAGAAAGAATTGGACATAAATCTCAAGGGGGGGGGGGTACAGTCGGTCAAGGGCCTGGAGTGATATTTTTTTTTCAAAAACATGTGGCTCAATGATTTATTCTTTTCACCGAAGATTTTTGTTTTAGATAGAGATAACTTACATTCTTCTTTCATAAATATAAAATCTACATTATAAAACTGAATGTTGAAGTGTGCAATGTGAATGTTCCTCCCATTGGGGATTGAACTCTGGAGTCTTTTATTACAGTGACAGCTTTATCACTACACTACATGGAGGATATTTGTAAATGAAGGTTGCTGAATCTTACAAATCAGGTGCTTTCTGGTGCAACTAAGGGCAATACTTCAACTTCACTATTATGGTGCATCCTTTGGACTTGGATGTTGGTGAAGCTATTCTGAACATTTTTGCACAAGTCCAACTCATGCTGTCATTGCCGATGAATTAAGAGTTTGTGTCTTACGGTGCAATGATGACAAGTGACGCGGATGATGCACGAAGCAACAATCATCAGAGACTTGGGAAAGGGATTTTACAACATGATTCTGAGGTAAATGCAGTTAAAAACAGACCGTAAATGTAATGAAAATTGACTATGGATACAGTTGAATGCCCAAATCAAGTTTGGACTCCAATTAAAAAATAACCAGTACACCTACATAGAAAGGAGTTGCATCAAAATTTAGCCTTTTTCAGTATTGCAAACTATACCTCTCTTTGAAATTCTAAATAAAAACAGTTTGATCATGCTGAAATTTTAGTACAGTGCATGGAGAAAGGCTTTAAACACAATTCTTAATTTTCACATGTATAAAATTTGTCAAAAAAACATTCTTATCAATTTTCCGAAACAATGTTTTCTTAGTATTGGGTAGTCCTACAAATACAAAACAATGGTCTTCTTTTCAAGCTCCTTGCATCTGTTTTTAAAATCCATTATCATTGTCAATTCACGTTGCGAAACTGACTTTATACATATTTTTATTCAACAGAGTAAAGATGCACTTGGAACGTGGCAACACCATGCGCACCAACTTGCAGTGACAGCTGACAGTTTCCACGGTTCAACGGGTATCACTGTGTGCAGTGTTGCCACATTCCATGTATATCTTAACTCCGTTGAATTAAAAACCTGCATAAAATCAGTTTCGTAATGAGAATTGACAACGGTAATGGATTTTAAAAACAGATGCAAGGAGCTTCAAAAGAAGACAGTTATTTTGTATTTGTAGGACTACCCAATACTAAGAAAAAGTTGTTCTGCAAAATTGATAAGAACATTTTTTTGACACATTTTAAAAATCTTAAAATTAAGAACTGTGTTTAAAACCTTTCTACCTGCACCATACTAAAATTTCATCACGATCAGATGATGCACTTTTTATTTAGAATTTCAAATAAAAGGCACTTTTTTTGTTCTTGCGACAAAAAATAAATTGGCCTGCTCGAAAAAAAAATTTGATAACGACGAATTGAAAAAGCTACATTCTAATGGGATCTCGTTTTTATGTAGGTCTAATGGTTAATTTTTAATTGGAGACCACACTCTAGTGTGTATAATTTTCAATGTCACAATAGACGCTCTTCCTTTTACTCACTTTAGGGTTAACACGCATGCAGAGTTTAAAATCTCGTGAAATGAGTTTCTTGTAATTATAGTTCAAGTGTAGGCTTTCATAGTTTCCTTGTTAAAACAAACTGAATGGAATTACAGTGACAAGTATAACAGTATTAAAAATGTAATAATTATTGGTAATGGTTCAGATTGTCTTATGATTGTCCAAATTCTCCTAGCAGGAAGACTAATTATCGTAGAATTTTGGAAATTATTGCCACACAGAATTTGAACCTTCCTTAAAATAATGAGCACACTTGAAAAAATTATACACGCTACCCATGGACAATGTATTTTCTGTTGACAAGTGACTGTAAGTATCGTAGACAAGTGGGAATTAATGTAGAAGTAAATAGGAACCTTAGTAGAATGCATTTACGGACTTTATTTCAATGTTAAGAGAACCAAACCTGGCCTGCCTAACCTAACTACTATTAGCAAATATGGAACAAAATATTAAGTAATCGATAACAGTATGTGTTAACAGACACAAATCGAAATCGAACCATGTTAAAATTGCATTCGTAGCATGATGAAATCGCAACAAAACAAAAGGAACTTGGCCCTAATCAGTTTTCAAATTGCATCTAGCAGCAATAAAGTAAATTATAGTTAAGTTCTATACTGCCACCTGTACAGCTCATGGCAAATATATAGTAAGCAAAATCCCCTCTCTATGTCCATTCACTTGTTTTAAGCAATGCAAAATTTGAGAGCTGAAAGAAAAACACCAAAGTAGCACTACTGCTTCAGTATGAGTAGAACTTCTTCCTGCAGCAAGAAACAGGCATGGATTTTTACTTCATAACTTTTTAGAATTTAATCTGTTCCAAAGACTATTCATCTCCCTATTCCCTGGGAAATAAACATTATTGCCATACGATGTCTTTACTAGAAACTGATATTGAAATATTTGGTAACAGTTTCATACATCGGAGACACATTTCTTCAATTTTACACAAGAAACTACTTACGGAAATGAGTTTCTCCAACGTTTACAATGTTCGAGGTATTTTCTTTCATCGTGGAATATATTTGACCGGGAAATCATGTATTTTTCAAGAGAAATATCTCACAGACGCACAATTGCCATTGTTTTCATTTGCTTGCCCTACGACAACCCGCTGCTGCGTACGTTTGATGACGTAAGCCCCGTTGAGTGTTTCAACCCCTTTTTTTTTTTTTTACTATGCTTGCCTAATGTTTCCAAACCTAACCTAACCTTATCGGAAATGGTTCGTGGGGCTATCCGTGTATGGTTCGTGAGGCTATCCATCAGCTAGCCGTGCATAATAAATAATTTCCACCGGTGACGAACATGATAGTAGGTATTTTTCGGTGAAGAAGGTTGAAACACTGCATACCCACAACGTGAGTCAAGATGTGCCTGCCATATTGTGTGTTTCGGAAGCGAAGAAAGTAATAAAAAAAAAGCACTCAGAATGTGAAAATTGAGTTTGTTTTCGTGTAAAAAAGCATAATGGCACCTTGAACTATGTTCTGCAATACACAATTGGTAAGTACAAACCGTGCGAAACACAAAATATGTGATTTTAATGTGTCTCCGATCTATGAAACTGGTACCAAATATTTTAATCAATTGCTTTGTATGTTTATACAAGAGTCCAGACTAGAAACATAGTTATACTTTGAATCTCATGAGACTAAACTTAAAACTTAAGATCTCTTTATTATAAGATGGTACTCAAATATCACAGAGGTTCTGAAAATTTTTAAAGTGTCTTATGTTGGTAGGATATCTTTATTAAAAAGTTCTGCACACATGCTTTCTTTGTGAAACGCTTTGTTGTTTGTTTCCATAGGATCAAGAATATGCACAGTGTCAAAACACTACATCTCCCCTAAACATCTATATTTAATTCGCATATCTAATTTACACAACATATGATATTCTTCGAAGTGCTTATAATTTACAATAATGCTGATGACAAAATCTCGTATTAGTGTTACGTATTTTACTACATAATCGGCAGTTATTTTTCCACCTTCATCTTTGGCGTAATTTTTCATTTGCACCATACAGATGCTATGGATTGTTTCTACCAATTTCATTTTCTCTCATATCGAAAACTAATGTGCGCTGCCGGCATGGAAGATGATTCGAAAGTAATTCAGTAACAATTCATAAACCAGATGATTAGCGTAAATGTGCGTTTTAAATTTTTCTCTGTGCAATGAATTTTTTAAACCGCTTTTCTGCTTTGCGAACTGACCAAACGGACTGGCCATATCTACGGAAGTAATGCTTTTTCGCTATTAAAGTTGACTTTCTTTTAATAATGTTCTTTTATTGCATGTTGAAAAAGTTATTGCCCTTTAATATGAACCTCTTAAGCTAAATCCTGAAATAGCAAAATATTTCACTTTACCAAGACCGCTACAAGCTTGAGTGCAAATACGGAGCAGACTCCGGCCGCAAAGCATAAAAAGTGAACACACAAATTTGGCCTTACCTTCTCTTGCTTTTAAATATACGGTGTTTGCAACGATATTCTCTAATTCCATGAGTTCCAGCTTGGCTATCCCGATCCCCGGGCCGATATCGACCCTTTCCCATCAAAACTGTTTACTACGTTCGGGTGTGGTGGTGCTAAGGTAAAATGGCGACTTTGACCTGCGTTGTATGTAAGAACAATTTCCATTGGGTTTGCAGCTCCTGACAAGCCTCCTCTTCCTGCGATGAACAGGAAGTGGGCAACTTTTCAATGACAGACGAAATGTTCTATTCAGAATTTTCTGTTCGCTAATCATTGTTACAAATTTATTCATCGTTTTGTTTTGTTATTATCTGAAGTACGAATAGGCCTATATTTGATAGAAATCTCTGCGCGCGACGTCAAAACATGATAATCATGATTTGTAATTTGCGATGTTTGATTATGCGAATTCAGCAGCAAAACTATTCGAAATAAATTTGCTAAACAAGAATTTAATGAGAGAAGAAATTAGTATGAATTTTATGTATAAACAATACATTAAAACAAATAGTGGAATTAATGTATTTCAAGACCTCTGCCGGCGTTGCTATTCTTACTTGCATTGTATAAAAGGTCATGAAGGTTCGTCGGAAGTGTGGAGGTAGGTCTCCATATATTCTCGATCTCGACCATGTTGGAGGTGATGTGATCAGCACCATGCTCCAGGTGTCTTTCGTTCTACATGCTATTGCACTATAGCAGCCGTAACAGTAATTCCAAGAGGTTGTCTAGACTAGTGGTTGTAACCTCATTGTCATCGATTGATTCGAGCGCGCAGCGTGGTGCTGACCACATCATTACAAGTACGACAGAGAGAAAGTTACGCTCTCATCGCTACACTATACTTCTTCAATACAAGGCATTTAGCTTGTATCTCATGCAGGCACGTAGCCAGGGGGAGGGCTAAGGGGGCTGAAGCCCCCTGAAATCCCACAAATATATATTTTAAATAGTGTATAGTGGTAATTAATTTTACTTCCTTATCAGGATTAAACAGCTCGCATAATAATTTGTAATATACTAAGAAATTCATCCTCAGAGCTTCTAGCCCCCTTTTTTCACATTTACATGTCGGCTGCTAAGGGATGAACCCCTCCCGAAATAAAATCCTAGCTACGGGCCTGATCTCATGCATCTCGTGACTGGTAACTCTACAGCAGGGTCGTAGCCAGGAGTTCTTTTTTTAAATGGGTCAACAGGGGTGCCCATACGCCCCTGAGAAAGGACAATGGCGCTCCCTCAAAATCATGTCGGAACGTAGGTTAATGCCCATAAAGTATTTAAATACGACAACCTTTTTTACTGAAAGTCACTTTTTATTGCTTTCCTGAACAATGTACTCGTTGTGGACGCAATACCCTCCAAAATCGTTTAGCTTCAGAAAAGTTTGTATGAATACGTAATAATTTATTTTATTTTAATACAATAGCCCGTTAAACTATACATATATATTTTACTTAAAATTTTCGAAATACAGAAAGCTAGCACATTAAGTGGTTAAATACTTTAACTTAAGTTAATCTCAAATGTCATCAAGAAATTATTTGTAAAGTAGTAGTAGTAACAGCAATGATAATAATACTAATAACAACATTTTCTTTGAATGAAGGGTAAGATGGAATCTCCCAAAAGTCCCTAAATAATTCATTTTCTTCATCTAACGGATTATAAATATTGTGGACCTAAAATGTTTAAAACTTTTTAAACATATATTTCAGATATATATACTGATTGCATATATATATATATACCTATATATGATGTTTATATTATTTTAGGGAAAAATCCCCAGATCCACGCCATAGTCCCCCCGTGGACACCCCTGAGGCCCAATCTTTAACAAAGTGTGTTCGAGATTGTTAGTGAAAAATAATATTGACATTACAACTTGCAATACATCTGTCACTATGTATACCAATCTGACTACTGTGTTCATAAAATACCTTACTCTCCCTGGCTTATTCAGGGGAACAGATGATGATACAGCCCCTCTGAAATTTTAAGAACATTGTCGGTAAAAACCAAAACGGTAAATGCAACCTCCCTTTAAATGAGGTCCGATTACCACTTTTATCCTTGAACAACTTTTTTTAACGAAGGTACAAAATGGTAATAGAATGTAGATATTTCACTGATTGATTTTAAAATTGTGAACGCGTCAACACCTCCCAAAGAGCGTAGTTATGAAGTGTCCACTTTTACAATTCCAGTAATTTCCAAAATAAAAAATCCTAAGTATGCTAGTGTTTACTGTTGCCAAAATTATCGAACACGTTCATCTCAAATGGCAGACATTTTACGCTTGTCGCAGTGTTGCTTACACTACGAGAACATGGAAAATTGCCTAACAGCAGTTCTGTAGATTGTAAGGGGTGGTGGTGGTGAAGAAACTACAAAAACATATGTTTTGTTGCCTGTTTTGTTTCTGTGCATAAAGTGGACTTAAAACACCGAATCAACCAGCCGTGGTGGAGTGGTTATCACAGCGCGCTACGACACCAGGAGTTCCGGGTTCGAACCCCTACCTGGGCATGGGTATTTTTTGTATTTGTCCCTTCATTAATTGTATCGATCATCTGCGCAATTAAGCAAATGTGACAAGAAAGCGACGCTAAGTAACAAACATGAAATCATCATTGATTGACTGCTTGATTTGGTTTATTTTACTTCGCTTTTCCGCCACTTTTGGCTAATCGCGAAGATGATAGGATAAAATTGATGAAGGGACACACACAAAAAATACCCATGGCCAAGCCTAGATTCGAACCCAGGATCTCTGGCTTATTAGTCAAATCAAATCGTTTTTTATTTTTGAATTGGGGTGTGGGTTACGTGTACTTTTTTTAGTACTCATTCTTTTTTTTAGGAATACTGTGCCCTAAAGGGGGAAGGGTATGACCCTCATCAACCCTCCTTGAGCACGCCACTCATTGCTACCCCAAGTGTTGACGTCACCGCACGTCACTGGTTGTGCACCATGTTATTCAATAGCTTACAAAAAAAAAAAACTTTAGCGTTGGTAAATCACCTACAACAGAATATATTCCTCTGTGTCAATTACAAGTTATGATGCACGACTTCGAAGTTGTAAAGTACCTTTTGGGACACGGTGCACTTCTGGCGAAATTGGCCGGAAAAAAATGATTTGGTTTTTTGAATTTCAATTTAAAATTTTGGGTGTGTCAGCACTTACATAGGCTATTTTGCACCCGTCACATTATACGGGGCCAGCCCCTTACCATTACAAATAACAACTCTAACGTTGCATAACTAAAATCTTAAAACATTCTGACTAGGTTAAAAGCTGAGGCCACAGATAAAGATATATAAAGTTAGGTTAGGTTATATATCTTCATCTGTGCTGATGCTGTAAAGAGGCACTCAGCACACACAAAGATGTAACGAACCTGAGAGTTAAAGATTTTATATTTATAAGAAGTTAAGATTTTTAAAATGTTTGTTATTTCAAATAATGTGCAAGTTGTCACAGATAATTATAGTTAGATTGATACAGTTGTAGTTGGAACTTTTATGTATGTTTATAAATACGTCAAAATCTGTTCGTGTTGACGTCACTTTCTAATCTCAGCCGAGGAAGTGAACTAACCTGAATGTTTCTCACCTGACGACAGACTGCGATTGAAAAACAGGTGAAGGTGAAAAATAATAAGAACTTGGAAACGGAGAGAATTGAAGTATAGATTTTGGTTTTCGAGTTTTCTTCTTGCCGATAAGTTCAAAGTAAACAATTAATTATGTTCTTTGACTTTCGCTTTATGTGAGGGAATTGCCCAACGTTAGTATTGAATGTTCTAGTGTTGTACTGGTAAGTGATTATGAAATATACGCGTTTATAAAACTGCGTTTTAACTTTGAAAACAGTGTTGTGTTTCTTTTCTACCCAGCAAGCCCTGATGATTTGCAGATTCACATGTTCCCGACTAAAGGAGTAGCGAACTAACTTTGTGACGACTGGTGTACAACCGGGGGGACGTTGCAAAGACAAAACACAGGACAACACACACAGAATTATTCTGGCCATAGTGCCAGTCGCCAGAGCCTCGTGTGTCTGCAAAATGCAGTCCAGGGTGTACTGCGTGGAAGTGAGGTTGAGTTTTGGGCGCCTACGTGAAAGGTCACCCCTTACACCCCAAAATCATTAGGTTCCATTCTGTGAAATCATTACTTTTTCTACCCGAAGAAGATGGTCTTGGTGAAACACGGCTACAGAGTGTGAAATCCTGGGGGACAGGGAGGATTTCTCCCCTACTAAACATCTTGGCCTAAAAATCGTCCTCACGAAAATTGTCCGGGGGGAAGGGCTTTTACATAACAACAAATATGAGCAATTAGTTTTGACTTCAAATATCAAGAACATGCATATTTTCACTCTTGGTCTTTCTCTCCTATTCAAGTGACCATTAACAGATCTACATCAATTACAATACATGCACAATGGAAGTACAACAATTGATTTATTTTCTTTATTTTACTTCTCCTTTCTGCCACTTTTGGCTAATAGCTAAGCAGTGGCGGCGATTGGGTCCCGAAACTGGGGTGGGCAAGAACCAGGAGGATATATTCGAGGCTAGCTAGGCTAGCTGCGAAGACTGAAGTCTAGATAATAAAATACAGGAGAAAAATCGATCAGAAATTGTAAATAAAATTATTCAAATCATTGAGATGATGATGGTGATTCTGGAGTTGGCAACCTGATTTCTTGTGAGTTTGTAGCCTGATTTCCTATGAGTTGCCAACCTGATTTCTTATGAGTTGGCAACCTGATTTCCTATGAGTTGGCAACCTGATTTCTTATGAGTTGGCAACCTGATTTCCTATGAGTTGGCAACCTGATTTCCTATGAGTTGGCAACCTGATTTCCTATGAGTTGGCAACCTGATTTCCTATGAGTTGGCAACCTGATTTCTTATGAGTTGGCAACCTGATTTCCTATGAGTTGGCAACCTGATTTCTTATGAGTTGGCAACCTGATTTCCTATGAGTTGGCAACCTGATTTCTTATGAGTTGGCAACCTGATTTCCTATGAGTTGGCAACCTGATTTCTTATGAGTTGGCAACCTGATTTCCTATGAGTTGGCAACCTGATTTCTTATGAGTTGGCAACCTGATTTCCTATGAGTTGGCAACCTGATTTCTTATGAGTTGGCAACCTGATTTCCTATGAGTTGGCAACCTGATTTCCTATGAGTTGGCAACCTGATTTACTATGAGTTGGCAACCTGATTTACTATGAGTTGGCAACCTGATTTCCTATGAGTTGGCAACCTGATTTCTTATGAGTTGGCAACCTGATTTCCTATGAGTTGGCAACCTGATTTCTTATGAGTTGGCAACCTGATTTCCTATGAGTTGGCAACCTGATTTCTTATGAGTTGGCAACCTGATTTCCTATGAGTTGGCAACCTGATTTCTTATGAGTTGGCAACCTGATTTCCTATGAGTTGGCAACCTGATTTCTTATGAGTTGGCAACCTGATTTCCTATGAGTTGGCAACCTGATTTCCTATGAGTTGGCAACCTGATTTCTTATGAGTTGGCAACGTGATTTCTTAGGAGTTGGTAAACTTATTTCTATTCATAGCCTAGGACCTTGTGACAGTGAGATAGCCCAGACCTTTGCCTCAGTATACGCCACTGGCAAGAACAGTTTACTTTCCCGTGATACATACGGTTTAGCATAGTTCGGGAGCCAACGTGGCGAAAATTGGGGGGGGGGGCAACTGACCCCCTCGCCCCTCTAATGGCCGCCACTGCCGCTAAGATTTAAAAAAATCAAGAATGCAAGACAGATAAAAGTATAAAATCTAATTGAGTGGTATTAATAGAAAGTAAAAACTTAACAAGACTTATTTGTAATTAAACCTTTTCAATTATTTTATAAGTTATTGACAATGTTGACCAGTTGACAAAGGAATTTCTTTGCTGCTTTAAATTTAAATAGCTGATATATATATATATATATATATATATATATATATATATATATATATATATATATATCATACATACATATATATATATATATATATATATATATATATTGATGAGTGGGCATCTCCGGGTCACGCAACACTATATATATATATATATATATATATATACATATTAGATATTTAAATACTTAGTAATGTACTTTTATATGTAACAATAAACATTCTATATTATGTAATAATTCATATTATAGCCTATATCTGGGTGGGTGGGTGTAAATTAAGACCCCCGCCACAAGTGTCCAATGATTTCGCACCCTGCACGGATATGTACAGTGAGATCCATGAGTATTACCGTGCAAGTTGTCCATCGTACACTTTATTTAACCGAATAAGAGCTTTAAGCATTAGAAGAGATCTCAAAACTTCACAACTTCTGCAGCAGCATACATAAAAATGTCATCGCTTAACAGCATATGATGTAAGAGAAAAATAGTCATGGACAATTTGCACGGTAATACTCATGGATCCCACTGTACACCAGTGCAGCTCGACGCCAGTGAGAGAGCCCACACACATTTACATGTTAATAAAACATTAAAATACTAACCAAGGCAAACTAACAGGGTCTTCTTCAGACGAAATTTGTTGTCGAGTTTGGTCTGGAGAGCACCCTGTTAGAGGGTGGAAACGTTACGTTTTTATGTATATTTTTATACTATAAAAGTTTGCCTTGGTCAGCATCTTAATGTTTTATTAACATGGAAACAAGGCTTAACAGTGTTATAATATTTACATGGTGTTAATTGTTCTGTACGCCAAGGTAAAAGCTCTGCCGAAATCGTATCGAATGTGACCATTCGGTTACCATACGTAAGGCACGGTTGTTGTGATGTGTAGTATCTATGAGTTTATTTGCTACATAGGTGGGAAATTGAACGTGACGCAACCATGCGAGAAATTGGTGTTGGAGAAGCGACCATTGCGTTGACGTCGACCCACTTGCGTGGCTGGAAGAATCATTTGGCGGATTCTTTTTCTCTCGTCCCCCGACTCTAGCTTTTATGGCAAATGGGTGTTCTCGGCTGACGAACGGTTTCCTGAGGCCTTGGAGACGTCTGAGTGACACAGCCTTGGAACATTTAATGACCATTTTTCTAACGACAGTGGGTTGTTACATTCAGGATACCGGAGAAATGAGATTAACAAATGCCTCTCTTTCGCGGGAATCCAGGGACAAATGAGAAGATAACAAAAGGTTGCCGCTTCTGCTCTTCTTTCCAGACACCCTTGATATTGCCTATCTCCTTAGCATTGCTAGGACCGTACACGTGTAGGTCCATGATCTAGGCATCTATGGGGTATAGGCTTTTAGAGTGAAAAAATTGCACCACTTGCAATATAATAATAGTAATCATTTTTATTACTTTGTTATTATTATCGTCTTATGAAGCTACAGTACTGTGCAAATTAATGCGAACAAAGAAAAATATACATTTTTTTTAGTTTTTACACTCTTTATGTGAGATAATCGAATAAATACGTAACAGATTTATACTAGTAGTATCAGCTAACTTTTTGATGCGTACTTGAGAATGTTTACAACAATTGCAAGGTTTGAAGCATTGTTGTTGGTGTTTCATTGTTGTCGTTGTGCAATGCCAATATTATTAACCAACAGACTTCTGTGAGAGCTTGGCTGTAGTAAACACGCTTTTGTTGGGCTCCGTGTTCCTACGAGTTTTCATTATGGATATAACACCCAGAAAACGTTCTAGAATTTTTACACTGAGTGAGAACACATCCATGACTGTGCGGCAAATCGCTGAAGAGGCTGGTGTTGGGAAATCAGCGGTGTCAAAAATTATCAGAAACTACAGGGCAACTGGTAGTTTTTCTCCAAAGCGAAAAGGAAAGTGTGGTAGAAAACGCAAAACAACACCTAGAAGTGACACGTTACTGCTAAGAAACAGTAAAATTCACCCATACAAAACAAGTGTGGACCTGCAACGTGATTTGCTTTCTGCTGGGATCAGTATTGATGCATCAACTGTTCGACGTCGCTTACTTGAAGTTGAAGAAAATCCAGGAAACCGGTTAAAAAGCAATTGTTGACAGCTAAAATGAAGACGAAACGCCTAAAATGGGCTAAGAAATACCAGAAATGGACAGTCGCTGATTGGAGGAAGGTAATTTTCTCAGATGAGTCTCACTTTGAAGTGCATGGCTACAAAGCATCTGTTGTGCGACGAAGTCCAGGTGAACCTTTACGACCTGAACATTGCATTCAGACAGTCAAACACCCACCCAAGCAAATGTTTTGGGGATTCTTTACTTGCAGTGGACCTGGAGGGCTCGTACCAGTGGATGGAATTATGAATTCCGCAAAATACATTGACATATTGAGGCGCAGAATTGTCCCACTCATTCAAAATCCCACTAACGACGGACAAGAAATTTTTCAGCATGACCTTGCTCCTTGTCACACATCAAAGTCTGTACGTAAATTTGCTTCTGACAACAATTTAACGATTCTATATTGGCCAGGGAATTCACCGGATATGAACCCCATAGAAAACTTATGGGGTATTGTGAAGAAACGTGTTGCAAAAATGGACTGTTCAACGAAGCAAAAGGTCATTACCAAGGTGATTCATGTGTGGTTTCATGACAGTGATATCAAAGTTATGTGTTCAAATTTGGTTCAATCAATGCCAAACCGCATCAAGCAGCTAATAGCAGCCAAAGGAGGACATATTTCATATTAATGTAAGTGTACCTACGTTATGTACATTTCCAAGAAAGAGTAAAAATGGAAAAAATATATATATTTTTTCTCTTTGTCCGCATTAATTTGCACAGTACTGTATATATCCATGGGTGTTAATATCTAAATCTGTTAAACTGAGGCTTTATTATAGCATAATAAGACAAGTAATTGCATATGCACTTGGACCCTCAGTGACTCCTGTAAACAGAAACTCTCAATATTTGAAAGGAAAACCTTATGAACAGTTTATGGATCTCTGAAAGAACCTGATGGTAATGGGAGAACACGAACCAACGAAGAACTCAACAAATTAATAAGGAATGGAAACATCGTAAATTTCATAAAATCACAAAGAATAAGATAGTTTGGTTACATAAATAGAATGTCTGGTGAAAGATTAGTAAAATAAATATATAAATGGAAACCACACTGGGAACACGAGCCTTAAGGCAGGCTTAAGAAACGATGGGAAGATGAAATAAATAAAGACTTGAAAGTAAAAAATTGGACGAAGAGCACCCAGGATAGGAAAAAGTGGAGAGATGTTGAGAAGGTCAAAACTTGCAATACATGAAGTTGTAATGCTTCATGAAGAAGAAGAAGTTGGCCGGGGATGTTGGAAGGGATTGAACGGGTCCTTCAACCACCCCTGGAAATTGGCATTGTACATTTCATGTTACAAAAAGCAGATATCTTGTTATATTTTAAAATAACAGAAACAAAGTTCATCTATGAGAAGTCACACAACATGAACTTTATGACTAAACTTCCACCCCTAACGTTCAAAGCTTTTTACTGGATGACATGTGTAAAAGTTAATAACAGAATAAATAATGCATTCCAATGAAAAAAAAAATGTGTTATTCACTCATAAACTTTTGAAAAATGGACTTGGTTTACAAAGCCCCTCCGATAACCTGTAAGCTACCCCTAGAGATCAATTCTAGCTACGGGCCTGCCTTTTTGTAAGAAACAAACATGAGCAGTGGCGTCACAAACGGGTGTTCACAATAAAAATAATATGCTCAATGGAGATTTACTCCTCTCCCTTGTAACGTCATCTTCAATTGAAACAGTGAAAGTAACAGTTCAATTTATTTTCAACAATTTCCCCCCAAATCACATTATATTTGAAGTAATACAAGATATTTTATTCAATTAACACCCTTCTAATTACGTAATTTACAATTAGTAATGGCTAGTGCAAACGAATTAGTATAACATACAATCTCAGGTATGTACAACGCAAGACTACCATACCTCGCAATCTACTTTCTATTACACCGACCATAACTAACGACATTCATTCAGCATTAAAAGCACGTGCATCGTGAGGGGAGGACGACTCCAGTCCAGAAAAATATGTATTTTGTGTATGGAGATATTTCGTTATTATACAGAATCCCCTCCCCCCCGCTCACAATAATTCAGTTGCGATGCTTATGATTGAAGTGTCAGTCAATGTGACATTGCTCATATTCCTTCTTCCCTCGTGTTTCGTATTTTTCCTCCTAGTATCATTTTGCTATGGTTCAGAGAGATTGATTTTCGACTAGTTAAAGCAAGGGTTCCCAAACTTCTTTGCTTCACGACGCCCTTAGTGTTTCAAAGATTTATTCCGCGGCCCTCAGAATGTAGCCCTCTCCAGCTACTTGTAAGATTGCATGCCTTAAGTTAAAAAATAAACACGTATTTCAAATTCAGAAACATTCCATATGTAAAAATGTACTAAATAAGCACATATTTGAAACATTCATAGCATTAATTAACAATTCAGTGAAAATATTGGAATATTTCGCAGCGCCCCTGTAAGTCAATCACGGTGCCCCAAGGTGCCGCGGGACACACTTTGGGAACCACTGATTTAAAGCGTATAGTAACATCTGTTCATCGTCGTCATATACATGTTTATCCGTCGTCGCCTTGTAATCGAGGGGTCCGGGGTTCGATACCCGATGGAGGCACATAGTGATTCGGATCCCACTTAAAATTGTAGGCCAGGCCCGATTAGTCTTACTGTGCATAAAGTGAACTTAAAACATCCTATCAATCAATCAAACATATTTACCATCCTTGATCTTATGCAATGCACGAAACAATTCTTCCAGAAGCAGTCTTTTGGAAGAGAGTCGCTTGTATATCTGCATGTGCAAATGGTAACAAACGCCCAGGATGTGTCCTTTGCCCGTCCATGCATTCGAGTGAGTTGATCAATTACAACTGTCCGATGAGAAGAAGAATAATAATTCCCTTTTAGATATAGTATTTATATATTTCTTAAATGTATCTATTTCAAACAAGACTACTTACTGATTTGCCTGTATAAGTGGCTAAAGAACACACACTAAACATGCCTTGTATATGCTGCGCTCTTGTGCCGAATGCAAGAAGTATTACCGCTTGCATCAGGTTCAGGGCTCGCACCACCGTGTTCGCACAGCGCAGTGAACATTTTCGAGGTATAGCGGCCAACAGCCCCTTAGCTGTCAGCTCTATGCAACACGCACAGCAATTGTGTTCAACGCCCTCCGTGGAACACCGTAGGAGTCAGTGTTACCAACTATCTAGAAAAGTTATCAGATGTGAAAGAAGTCGTGTCAGAGTAAATTGTGTGTATATACTCGAACATAAAGAAGGATCTTTTCGAATAAATATGCGTGTGTGTGTGTGTGTGTGTGTGTGTGTGTGTGTGTGTGTGTGTGTGTGTTTGTATTTAATATGTACGCAATTTAAAACATATACACGAGTGTTCAGGTGCTCATGCGAACATTATCAGCCAACACGCCTGGAGCTACTGTTTCTAGCGTATTTCTTCTTTTCCCCGGCTGGAATTTGTCCGATTGATTTGTTCGAGGTTTTCCCCCCATCCTATACAGCTTTCCACTGGGGGTGTTGTGACGAAGAGTGGGTGGGGGTGAAGTTCCCCCATTCAAGTTTTTCAAATGCTGATAGCGCCATTCAAGCGAAAAGAAAGCCGTGCTTTTTTTCTCGCTTTTTTTTTACCACATCAGAGACAAAAAGAAAAACTTGGAGCATTAACTCCTGCAGTTAATTGGAAAAGCCGGAATCCTATAGTACGAGGGAGGTTCCGAAAGTTCGTGGATTGGCAACACTGCGCCGATTCTGTGTAAGCCAAGGCTGTGATTGTTGCACGTGTAGATAGCCCGTGGTGTGCTTTGTTAATGTATGAGTTAACCAATGCACAGCTGTTGTTTGTTTGCTCGCTATAAAATTCGAACTGCAGAGTGTATTACAAAGGCGGATGAGAATGATATGCCGATAATTACCAGACAAAGGATCGCTATTGAATTTTGTGTGAAGTTACGCAAAAGTGGACAGGAAATGTTTGAGATGATCAAAGAAGCTTACGGTAACCAAGCAATGGGCAGATCGGTCATACAGAAGCATTTTAAGGAAGGTAAACCCAATGTGCAGGACAAGGCGGAAAGTGGACGTCCATCAACATCAGTGAACGTTGAGAACATTGCGAAAGCAGAGACATTGTTGAAAGAAGATAGACGTTTATCGATTCGTGAATTGGCAGCTAAACTGAATGCTAGTGTAGCAAGATGTCACGAAGGGAGCAATTTTCTCCTACAGGATAACGCTAAGTCACATGTGGCACGACAGGCTATGGTAGCTTTGGAGAAAATTGGTGGGAAGTCTCTAGACCATCCTCCATACAGCCCAGACCTCGCACTCTGCTATTTCTGGGCGTTTCCAACACTTAAGAATGAGTTACGCGGACGGAAGTTTAGCACGGACCAGTGAAAGCTGTCACATCCACTACCTTACACCAACTCTCAGAAAATGGTCTGCAACATGTGTTTGAGAAGCTAGTGCATCACTGGAATCGGTGTATAGAGTGTGAAGGGTGCTATTTCGAAAACGAAACTCACTCCAACCCTCGTACTGACTCGGACTCCGAATAGTAATCTCAGTCCACAAACTTTCGGAACAACCCTCGTATAATAGCGAATGTTTGTCCACCATTTGCTTTGGCGGTGAAAAGTGGCAGGAGAAAAATTACAACCTTGCACCCCTTTTGTTCAGAAACAGCAAACATTCACAGGGAGAGAATTGTTAGGATTTTGAGTCCCAATCGTCTCGATATTCAAATTTGTCATTGGTACTCGTGCTTCAATGGAACTCGCCCACTTCGACAACACATCTTGGTGTCATTCTAATTCAGGACAGTGAGCTTAGAATCCTTGAGAACTAAGTTGTGATGTTTGCTTATAAGGATCGTTCGATTTATTTATTTATTTATTTCTCACCTTAGGGATTACAATGATCCATGGTTTTGTCAATTACATGATATTAAATTACATTGAATATTACAATAGAGTATGATCCAATCCAATATATAATACATTTGAACATTACATAGATAGTGAGTGTATACACATATATTCATTACTAGGGCTTGGAAGTTGAGGAAAAATATTTTTTTCCCTAGTGTCCGAAGACGAGGCCCAACATAATATATGTTCATTTTGGGTCATTGTAGGCCAGAAAAAGGTGGGTTTTATTTGTCCTTTTTTGCCTTTTTCGGCGTTTTTTGGCTTACGAGTCCTTTTTTAGCCTTTTTAAAGGTCTTAACGGCTTTTTTTTTGCAACTGCACCTTCTTTCGTCTACGTTTTTACTGCCCATTCTCAATTCGATTTATCATCAGTTCATCACCTCTTAAACATCCCTTCTGTAGTAAAGAAATAAAATATATATATATATATATATATATATATATATTTTTGGACGACTGAAGCAGGTACGGTACAAGGTCCTTTAACCGTAACTTGTCTGGTAGGTCGCGCAGTAAGTGGTAACTTTCTCTTGTTTTGAAGCTTTCAGTTTTTTCGTACTGGGTGTTCCATACCACCATAATTTTGTATTTTTCTTATTCATTAGATATGTAAATAAAACTTAAATTATTAATTAATTTGGATCACATTTATACGTCTTTTTTTCCGTTTACAAGTCCTTTTTTGACATTTTTAGGTCTTTTTATATGTCTTTTTTTTGGCAATTTATAGCTCTTCAACTTCCGAGCCCTATTCATTACAATATAATAGTTAAAAGAATAGATATGTTTATCACTATATACATCCATGCGCGCCGACTACGTGGGTGTTCCGGGGCTCGAGCGCCCACATAAATAATCTTGTGGGTGCGCCGCACCCACAAGATTTTTAGTTTCATAAAAACAAAATAGAATAAATATTTCTCACTTGCCATTATCAAAAAATAATAAGCAATTAAAACATTGAGATGGAAGTTAAAATTTCTAACCTCTAAAACATAATTGTTTCAAATGTGTTTGTGCAAAGGCAACAGACAAATATTTTTTTGAAATAATTGATGTGGCTGTGGATTCGCTAAATCGTAGATTTCAAACAAAGGTTTTGGAACTTATTTCACAATTTGAAGCTTTTGCTATCGGTCAAATTGGTGCTGATTGAATTCTGCAGTTCTATGGGACAGACTTTGATAAAGACAAGCTAACATTGCACAGGGACATGTTTTTAGATGTGTGCAGAACGAACAAAGAAAAAGTGGTCAACTTGTCAGACATTACAAATATTTTAAGTAGAGAAAACAGTAGTCCCATGCGTGAAATGCTCACAGAATTTGTGAAGTTTGTACGGGTGATTTTAACTATACCTGTTACTTCTTGTACCTCTGTACCTAAGTTTCAGAACTTAGGCGATTGAAAACGTTTTTGCGGTCAACAATTAGCCAAAAATGATTTGGCAATTTTGCATGTTCATAAAGAAATGACTAAAGATATTGACATTACCAAAATTGCAAACAAATTCATAAGTGCAAATGACTTAAGAAGGAATGTGTTTTATATTGAAAGTTAACATGTCATGATTATTATTATTATTATTTGGTACATAAAGTTAGTCATTTTGTAGTTTATGTTCACAACAAAATCCTTGCATAGTTCTTTCTGCAATACAATTAAAATTATTTGCATTTATGAAGATTTTTTCATTTTAATTTGTATGAATGTGGTATTTTCTTTTAGTAACAAGTTGATAATATCATTACCTCTTGCAATCATTGTGCATGTAAGTTGTTTAAAGAAACAACACTTAATAATTACTGATCTAACCGCCATTGATATGCATGCACCCACAGAAATGTTGGAAAGTCGGCGCCCTTGTATACATCACAGTGGATTTTTTCATATTCATTTATTTTTCTAAGAATTCATTCACTTTGTAATACATGTTTTCTAGGAGGAATTGCTGGGCATGTTTTCTGAATTGCTTTTTGCACATTTGCTTCTAGTGGTTAGGTAATTTATCGTATATCAACAGTCTCGTATGGTCTTTGATGTCTGTAGACTTATTGATTTTAGGTGATAATTCTGAGCTGTTCTTGTGTTGTATTGTGAAGGGCACAGTTTTTCTTAAACAGGTGGGGATATTCATGTATAAAAGTGACTGTTTCTAAAAAAAATACATGGTACTGGTAATACGTATATGAAGACGCTGAAATAAAGGTTTACTGGCTAAACTTGGAGTTTCATGGCACATTATTCTGATAATTATTTTTAGCAGTTTGAGAATGTGCCATGTTCTGAGCCTGCACAGAACAGAAATGTAGCGAATGGAAGGAGCTTCTGTGAAAAGAGACCCACACGTTTCATAATTACACGGAACTGGATATCTAGTAGGAATGCTCTAGTTGACGCTGGACTGGCTTCCCTTTGCTAGATTTCGCCTCACACGGTACTTGTTACACCGTACTTGTCGATAGTCTTTCGTTCCCATAATGGCGGCCGCGCGAGAAGTAAACAACGTATCACTTCACATTTTTAAAATACGAATACTATTCAACCGAGAGGAATATCGCTTCGTATTAAATGGTTTTAGGTGGAGAAGAATGGCGCTGATAAAATACATACTTTACAACGTTTACTATACACGTATGGAAGAATATTTTAGCTTTTTCAATTGTAAACATGCCTTTCGTGCTGTATGCACTCGGAAACCACAGACAAAAAACGCTACTTTGCAAACTCACAGATTATCTTCACATGGGCAAACTTTGCTCTGATTGGCTGTTCCACAGAATCTAGTCGAAGAAAGTTAGTAGCAATTAGAATGTCCTATTCCTCCAAACAGTCAGCCAACTTTCTACCTAGAAAGTCAGTTCATCGCCAACTAGGGCATTCCAACTAGAAATCCATTTCCGTGTGATAGGGGTTTTAGTCATCGGCATAACTTGGGACCTAATTTTGAGGGGGCAGAATCGCACTTAGGCCTAATTTTGAGGGGCAGAATTAAACTTGGGCCTAATTTTGAGGGGCAGAATCAGACTTGGGCCTAATTTTGAGGGGCAGAATCAGACTTGGGCCTAATTTTGAGGGGCAGAATCAGACTTGGACCTAATTTAGAGGGGGCAGAAACAGACTTGGACCTAATTTAGTGGGGACAGAAACAGACTTGGACCTAATTTAGAGGGGGCAGAATTAGAGTTGGGCCTAATTTTGAGGAGGTAGGATCAAACCTGGGACTTAACTTTGGGGGAAGAGACTCAAAAAGTTTTCCATCCCATAAAAACAGCATCCAGGATTATTAACTAAATAATTGTAGCGTTTGCGAAAAGGCTGAAAACACATATATTACTCTTCATTACTTTGCTCCTCAGATCCGCAAGCTTGTAAATTTTGGGGAAGCAAGTGCTCCCCTTGCCCCCGGCAAGTTACGCCTATGCGTTTAGTTGTTTTCAAATACATTGGTTTTCCTGTTCTTTCGGGAAGCTTTTGTAATGTGTTAGTGGAGAGCATTCAGTGACAAAAGTCATAAAATCGACACAAGACACAGCACTTTAAAAAGACACTAAAAGATAGAAATCATGAATAATGAATGATCATGTAATGACATGTGCAATTGTGTCTAGAATTTATATTACAATGTCTAGTATTGCGCAGTGACACACTGAGTACAGGCAGGAATAGTGTTTAGGCACAGACTATATTAAAAGCACAGCAAAACAAAATCACGATATTACCATGAATAACACGAAATAATGTATTATCTATACAGCATTCCCTGACATTTGCTACGAGACTCGGCGGAAAGCTGCCCGGCATCAGCGCTTGTCTTTCCCGGTGTACGGGTCAGCGACAGTCGCTAGAGTCGGCTATTACAATTACAGTTTTCATATTGTGTACTAACCTTGACTACAGAAGGTGTTGAAAATGATGTCCCTCTGCTGCAACACATTCCTGGCATCTCCTAAGGAAATTGGCATTTACACGTGCAAGTTCGTCTACTGTAATTCTCCCGATTAAGAATTTTAGCGGCTGTAAATGCTGTGGTTTTTGAAACACCCGTTTCTTGTGAGAGCCGGCGGATAGATTTCCGAGAAGACTCTTCTAATCTTTGCCCTATCTCATCGAGTTTTTCCTCAGTAAGTACACGTGGGTTTTTCTTTTCACTTTTATTCAGAACTGACCCTGTTACTCTAAACTTTTTACGAGGTTTGATATAGTGGTCCTATGTGGAACGGGAACACCAGGAAATTTCTTTGCAAAACGCCGTCGCACTTCTCCACAATTCCTCTTTCCGAAGTAACACTCGACAAGATAAATCCTTTGTTGCAATGTTAACTTTCATGGTGCCATATTAAGCCACAATCTTCAACACATGGAAACGACACAACACAACTTCCGAGGGAGGATTATACTGGCGTCAGTCTGCAACGTCAACAGAAAGGGAAAGAGAGCGAAAAAACAAACTGTAGCGTGCGACTGGTCACCGTTCACCGGGACCCCGATCACCGTTCACCGGGACCCCCATCACCGTTCACCGGAAAAGACAAGCGCTGATGCCGGACCGCTTGCCGCCGAGTCTCGTAGCGAATGTCAGGGAATGCTCTGTATAATACAAGGTCAAAGTTGGCAATCTATGCACGTAAATGATTTGAGTGGCGGCGATTAGGGGGGGGTCTCTTTTGCCACTTTTGCCCCCGCGGGAAAGTAAACTGTCCTTGTACTCCAGTTTTGGCACCGTTCGCCTTTTCCTTTAGGAAATACAATCAACTTGCGATGGGTTCCACAGCAGAACGAATTTTACTACGGCATGTCCCAGGAACCTGTTGGCCAACAAAACGCATAACGGTAGAGGAGGAGAGAAAGCGAGTGGGCGGAGCAAAGTAGTGCACGCTGCTGCAAACGGCTGGTAGCTGCAGCCGGCCGAGCATTTTCTTTTTCCAGTCAACTTGTGAATGCGGTTTTATTTCTTGCTCTCCGATTGGCTGTTAGAAAGTTACGGTGCTGTGATTGTGAGAATATCTTATTTGCGCTGTACGTTAGGTTAGGTTAGGTTATATTAGATTAGAAAGCAGCAAATTTGCACTAAAATATAGGAAATAAGACATTCTCACAATCACAGCACCGTAACTTTCCAACAGCCAATCAGAGAACAAGAAATGAAACCGCATTCACAAGTTGACTGGAAATAAAATTCGCCAGCCGGCCTCGTTGCCCCTTCCATGCAATCCATATCCCTCTCTCGCGTTCATTGGTGGGCGGGCTTTTCGTTCGCTTCCTCCATAGACTCCTGGGACAGAGTGATACGTGGCCTTCTCTGAAGATGAATAGCAGCTAACTTCCTTGAGGATTTGAGATTGATCATAAAATCCAAGCAAAAGAAACAAACAGATCCTTGACTTAGTACAGGGATGACCTTGTGTGGGCACTGGATGGTCATACCTTAAAATACGGGGTGTTAAAAAAAAAATGCATACACACTTTAAAAGCATGTCATACATGCGATACGCTTCAATTCACGTTGGCTACGGGTTCGACGAGTAGTACTATCGTTCAGAATCAGCAACAGATAGCGTTAGTGTGCAGCGACGCGATGCGCTGCACAACGCGATGCGATGCAATAAGTTGAGAAAGTGCAGCGATGGCGTAAATACGGCTGCCATTCGAGGCGCGGAAAAACATTCTGAAGTGGTATTGGAAGTTCTAGAATGTCTGTGAAGTGCAACGACAATGGAGGCATAACTGTCAAGGACGTAGTGTACAGAAAGAAGCCACGGTCACTAGTGGACCTACGCCATGAAATTGAAATGGCTTGTGCAGCAATCCCTGTGGCTACTCTGGAACATCCCATCAGGAATGTATAGCATCGTGTGCAAAGGTGTTTGCAGGCTGGTGGTTTGCAGTTTGAGCACTTATTGTAATTGCACGCAGACAAGTACGTATCCAGGAATTCCTGTCGGGGGGGGCTCAACGCCATTTTTTAAGGGGTGTAGTAAGAACCTCACAATTGTATATTTAAGACCAGTGGTAGCAATTGGGTTCCAAAATGGGGGGGGGGGGGCGGAGGGCGGTGCAAGGAAAGTTTACTTTCTCTTGGTAGACACAGCTTAACATTAAGAGGCCATAATGTTAAGGCAAAAAAATTGGGAACAACTATCCCTTAAATCGTCGCCACTGTAAGGCTGTCGTTTTAATCAGAACGTGAAATCGGAACATTTTTACCACTCGACTCCTCTGTTTCCATGCATTAACATTGTGTGCCGCAACCATCTCAGTATGTGTGTTTGTCCATTTCTTCTCATCAGGCATAAAAACATCTATGGTGTCTTTGAGTGTTTTTACGAAGCTGATACACATGCACGGGATGCACAATCCACTCGACAACGCGAGATTCAAATTGTGGGCTGCGAACTGGACGCAGACAGCTCTCGAATATTTCTCTGATTCGAGCCTGAACACCACTAACGTGTCTTGTCCTCCCATGTTTTCAGCTCTTATAAAAGCCGAAACCCACCAAATTGTTCAGATTCAGGCCTTAGCACTCACAAGTGTTCTAAAATGCCTGTCACAGCTTCCGCTGTCTTGTCATATATCGGCACGAAACAAAGGAAGTCTTCTCGAATACGGCTGCATCACGAAACAATTAATGCACGGTGAAAACCCTTCCGTTCCCAACACATCTAATGTTTCGTCTCCCAGTATGATCAAATGCTTACTCATTTATCTCCAGTGACGTGCCCAAGGGAGGGTTGGTGAGGTCATAACCCCATTTGGCCCAGTATTCCTTTTTTTTAAAAAAAAAAAAAAAGAGAAGAACGTTAAAGACAGGAAGTAAATGACAAAATCAGGACTGACCACCAAAAATAGTAGGTATGCGTAACCCCTCTCCCTTCCGAAAATCCTGGGCACGCCACTCTTTATCTTGGACACATTTTTTAAAATCAACTCGCCAGAAGTTTTATTATTCCATATTGGAGATTAAAGTAAGATGCGTTCTTCCTGCAGGTTTGGATATGGTCCTTTAGGGTGCTGTCGTCTGCCTGCCTTCACACCTAACCTTAACAAGGACCTAATTTTCCATCCTTGTGACTTGGATTTTCAAGACTTAGGAAGGTTTCAGACCGAAGGACACGCGATACATGCCGATTGGAATGGGCCAATCAACAGCAACGTTTCACACCGTAGCGACACAAAAGGCCGCACAAACCTAATTCCGACTTGTGAAATCCTCAGGCGACACGGTGTGAAATCTCCCTTATTAGGCCACTGTCATTGTCACCTCGAAGTAGTAGCGCTTGTTGACCACATAAGAAAAAAATTCTCCTCAACCGGTGAGAATGCTCCTCAGTTTTCTTCTCTCTCCTATATTCTCTGTGCTTGTTCACTATACAAGCAACATCTTACTAATTGATATACACAGGACATGTACTATGTAGACATTTTAACGAAAAATCGGTTGAAGTCAAGGATGGCTAGGTGGCTCAGTTGGTAGAGCCCTGATTCGAGTTCTGGTAGAGTCTGCAATTTCCGCCTAAAATGTCTACATATGCAACATCTTCCTTTCTCTTCTCGACATTCATAAAATTTTCGGCTCTCTTTTTATGGTAGTTAAGTGTTTGAATGTGTTTCGAACCCAGTAGGCTTAAACAAAAGTATTTTTTTTTTTTTTGATACCATGAAATTCTCGCACTGCATATACGAAATTTAGTTCTGGCAAAACTAAATCATCACTGAAAACTTTGATTTTCAGTTGATCTATGCAGCTTATTTCTGTTGTAATAAACCACTCCAATATCCGGTACTGCTGAAATATTCACTTAGAGAGAGAGAGAGAGAGAGGGGGGGGGGGAGAGAGAGAGAGAGAGAGAGACCTTGATCTCTTCGGCCCTCAAACCGAACTAGCACTACACTGAGGCCCCGGAAGTTCTGCTGTCGTCAATGTCTTCATTTTCGAATCACTATATCTTATAAAGCAACCAGAGGACGCTGACTGATCACTAATCGACTGTATGAATTGTCACACTTACCTCCGAAATCTCATTAACAGATTCTTTGTACAGATCAACCGAAAAATTGAATTCGCGTATTTATATCCTCATTATATTCTAGAACGTTCCGCAGATAAAATGATTCCTTAATATTGCCAGTAGTTGACTCCTTCTCTCATTCAAGAACGTACCCTCTCCCACCTTCCAGAGATTAGAAATTACAACGAATCGCCCTACATGTGGCGCTACTTTTGTTGTGCAGCTTCCAAATGCTGACAAGTCTCTATAGTGCTCAAGTGCGCTGCGACAACACCGAAAGAGCAAGACAAGTTTACGTGCAATATTATCAACACTCCGTCTTGTCTCGATAATTGTCTACCTCCTTAAATCATCGTCACATTATTCAAAAAGAAAAACGTAATTTTATCTAGTGTAAAATAAAAAAAAATCCTTGGGGGGGGGGCTCGAGCCACCTCAACCCCACCTTGGATACATGCTATTAACAATAACAGGGTTATAGAACATTCTCCGTCTTGTCTCGATAATTATTTCTCTCAGATTTATAAATTTATTATCTTCACATTATTCAAGACGTCAAAAATCTAATTTTATCTAGTGTAAATTGAAAAATTTCCTGAGGGGGGCTCGAGCAACCTCATCCCTACCTTGGATACGTGCTATTAACAATAACAGGTCTATAAAACATTCTCTATCTTGCCTCGATCATTATTTCTCTCCTTAAATTATTTTCACATTATTCAAGAAGGCAAAAACCTAATTTTATCTAACGTTAATTGAAAAATTTCCTGGGGAGAAGGTTGAGCCCCCTGTGCCCCATCTTGGATACGTGCTATTATCAATAACAGGGTTACGGAAGTTTCTCCGTCTTGCCTCGATAATTATTTCTCTCCTTAAATTATTGTCACATTATTTTATTTCACACCACAAGAAACAAAAAACCTCATTTTATCTAGTGTAAACCTAAAACTTTCCGGGGGGCTCGAGCCCCCTAAGCCCCCCACTGGATACGTGCCTGCACGCAGAAACTGTGTATGTGTTGTAACTTTTCCCGTTGTATTGTTGCAATACTCACAATAATATAGCAGCTATTCCATCTTAAAGTGTGTATACATTTTTTTTAACACCCCTGTATAACCAGCCCAGAACTTGAAGTGGAAAATATTAGTTGGCGATGCTCTTATGTTTTTTTACACATGGTGACAATGAGACATCTGTGGGGGGGGGGGGGACACCGAGATAAAACCGAGTTCTAACCCCGAGCTCCACGCAAAGATTCTGAGCTATAGCTACAAAATGTAAGAGATCGGGTACTCTTACCAATTTGGCTTGCAATTCGTCCGGAGCGACCTGATTGGTTCACATAGCCTCCAAGCAAGGTTTTCGGAAAATGTAGCATAGACCGAGAACAACGACCTACTGCGATATGATATTCTCTGGAGAAATCTTTAAATTTACGCGATTGATTGATTTGGTCTATTTTACTTAGCTTTTCTGCCACTTTTGGCTAATTGCGAATATGGGAATGAGTGATGATATGATGAAATTGATGAATGGGCACTCAAAAAACACACATGCCGGGATTCGAACCCGGGACTCCTGGCGTCGTAGCCATTCCGCCACGGCGGCCAACGTACGGGTGAGTGATGATATGATGAAATTCATGAATGGACACTCAAAAACACCCAGGCCAGGATTCGAACCCAGGACTCCTGTCGTCGTAGGGCGCTGTGATAACCACTCCGTCCGGCACGGAGGTTGTCAGAGCGAAGGATGAAAAGAGGAAGAACAAATAAAGAGTACAAGAAAGAGAGAGGGAGAGCAGGGTGCGAAATCCCGGGGGGGACAGGGGGAATTCCCCCACCAACGATCTTGTCCTAAAATTTCCCGTCCACCAAACTTTTCCGGGGGGGGGGGGAGAGTTTTTGTTCTAACAACAGAGGCAAACCTTATTTAAGTCGAATATACTTTACTGGAACAATATCGAAAACACATACAAAGAACGAACAACATCTCTAAGGATACTGAACCCAACAATCGCCAGAACATAGAAATTAGTCGGACTTGCTATTTCTTCATCATTTCCCATCGCCTTCCGTCAGCTACCGCAAAGTACGAGGGCATGCTAAAAAGTTCGTAGCCCTACGTAAAAGGAATGCACTTGGAATGATGAAACTTCATAGTTACTCAACATACTACCCTCGAAGCTCAATGCACTTTCTGGCCCGGTGCTCCAACTTTTGCAAGCCACTTTAAAAAAAATGCTTAAGTTTGCTACTCGCACCAATGCTCTGTGGCAGTAATCACCTCATGACAATGCCCCTGCCCATCGAGCATCAGCAATACTGCAGAAATTGCGAGACCTGGGCTTTCAGTGTCTTGATCATCCACCCTATTCCCCAATCTGTCTCCATAGGACTACTTTCTGTTTCCTCAGCTCAAAAAACACCTGAAGGAACGCCATTTTGCCTCAGATCAGGCGGTGATTACTGCCACAGAGCATTGGTGCGAGTAGCAAACTTCAGCATTTTTTAAACTGGTTTGCAAAAGTTGGAGCACCGGGCCAGAAAGTGCAATGAACTTCGAAGAGAGTATATTGAATAACTATGAAGTTTCATCATTCCAAGTGCATTCCCTCTACGTCGGGCTACGAACTTTTCATCATACCCTCGTATATAAATATATTAATGAAACACGTAATAGCATTTAGATGTGAATTTTATACAGGAAACTATTATATTCTTAATGTCTTAACTTTTGCCCTTCTTCCTAGTCATGCACATCACTGTTCATAGCAGTAGCGTACGCAGGATTTCATCAAGGGGGTTGTTATTTCTAAAACTTTTTTCCAAATTCACATACCATTGTTTTATTACACTTTCATTAAATAATAATAATCACAATTAATTAATAATACTTATAATTAATTAATTAGCTGAATTAATACTAATAATACTACTAATACCTCTACTGCTACTATTAAGTAGTAGAGATCTACATAAATATAGTATTTATGAAAAAAATAGAACGAAATTACTTTCTAGTCATTCGATTTTTATCAAATCCTGGGAGCATTTTTTGGTTTCTTTGTTACGAAATAATTGTCTGGTCAACGAGGTGAGACATTTCAAGGGTGAAGAAGATCCATAAATACAAGAAAATATATTAAAATAAATTGAAATAATCAAAGTATGGAACTCATCCAAGGAGCTGCGGTGATCTGGTCGGTAGAGCGTCTGACAAGTGATATCACGCGGGAGATCCGGATTCGATTCCCGAAATTGGTGGAATTTTCCCGGCTTTTTTCCCGCATAAATGTCCCCAACAATTCACATCCTGCGTACGCCAGTGTGTTGAACATTGTTGCAACTGAGATACAAAACAACTTTTTCCTCTTTTAAATCATGATTACCCTAACCTAATCTCAAACTCGTGTTTATTTTCAAGGCATCACTCTGAAAGACGCATGTGTTTGGAATGCTCTGCTTTTCTCCATGCTACATGGAAATAATAATTCAAATTTTATCATTATTAGTAGTAGTAGAAGTAGTAATAGTAATATTATTGTCCCAGATGTTTGACTGTGAAAAATTGGCCATTTACAGAGGTTGGATAAAAAGTAATGGCAACACTGGTATAATTGGTACTTGACTGTATTGGCAGAGGAGCACGTGTTACATTCCTTCAAAGTAATCGCCCCTCATCTCTACGACCTTCTGTCACACGTATGGAAGGCGTCGTACACCGTCAGCGCGTCCATCTCTGTCGATGTCCCGCAGTGACCGCACTATAGCACGTATGATGGCTTCGCGCGTGTTTTAGTGCTTCCCGCCCAGTGGTTCCTTCATTTTGACAAAACGGTCGTAATCACACGGCGAATACGGCGGATGTTCCAGTACCTCCCACTACCAGTTATGCAGGAGCACCGTCACATTGTTCGCAGTGTGACGTGGTGTTGCAAGAAGGTGCAGAAGTAGGCTGCGTTGACCGTCTGCCTGAGAGACGTTGTTCTTCTTGCCTAAACATATTGTTAGGGCGCTTGCACTCTCGTCCTCTGCTTCAGAGCACTGCTGTTTTAGACTGAATAATATACAATCGCTCCCACTCACTATACTTCCTCGTCTAACATTCCTATATCAGCCACGAAACGCTTGTGACGCTGTGACTTACCCCTTTTACGGGACAGCAGTGTTGCCATTACTTTTTATCCAACCCTTGTATTTTTTCCACGAGCTCAAGGGGGGGGGGTTAAACCCCGTAACACCCCCCTTGCGTACGCCACTGGTTCATAGTATTAGTAGTATATAATCATACAAATACATACAAAAAGGATGTATTAAAATCTTAAATTTGCAATCGAATTTTGAATGATGGAGAGTCCTTATAATATATATTTTATAATATAAATTATTTAATAATTGACAATATATATATATATATATATATATATATATATATATATATATATATATATACAGGGTGTTTCCGGGCTGATGATACAAACTTTCAGGGATGACGGAGAAGGGCACATGTATCAATTTGAGATAAGGAACCCTGCTCCGGAAACGACTTAGTCGAAAGTTATAAGCGAAAATCGGTGAACGAAGATCTAATACTTTTATTACCTGCCCAAGTTTCACAAGCTGCTACATTCACAACAGTTGTTCAAAGTGGCGTCCCCCAGTTTCCCTGCAGGCATGACAAGACAGTCTCGTGTACGAGACAGCTGTAGTGGACTGAAGAGGATCTCCTGGCAAGAATTCTCGCTGCCTGTGACATTGCTCGAACGACTCCGGGGTTGTTCCAACGGGTACGCCAGAACTTCGTGTGATGATGTCATGCCTGCAGCGAAGCTGGGGGACGCCACTTTGAACAACTGTTGTGAATGTAGCAGCTTGTGAAACTTGTGCAGGTAATAAAAGTATTAGATCTTCGTTCACCGATTTTCGCTTATAACTTTCGACCAAGTCGTTTCCGGACCATGGTTCCTTATCTCAAATTGATAGAAGTGCCCTTCTCCATCATCCATGAAAGTTTGTATCATCAGCCCGGAAACACCCTGTATAGTGTGTGTGTGTGCCTGTTTGTCTGCTCCTTCCCCCCACCAGTGATTTCGCACCCTGAGGGAGAGAAGGTAAGAGAAAAATAAGGAAAGGCAGAGAGAGAGAGGGGGGGAGTAAAGGTCAGAAAAAAAAGAAAGCGACATGTAGTAAAAAAAGAAAGAGGCTTGAACGAAAGTCAAAGTGTCTTCGGTTCCTAAATGTGAATCATCAGAAGAAAATAAAACCAGCTGCTATTCGATGGGAGTTATGTGTCATGGTAACTGTTTCCAGTCACGTAGGCCCCCTTTCCTTGCAAGAAATCTCGGTCATGTTTGTCGGGGAACATCTGTTTTAGAGCCAGCACTCTCGTGTGGGATGGATTTCGTCTGGTTATTCGAACAACCACGGACCAAGACCTGCATTCCTTTGCCCACACAAGGACTTACGACGAATCTGGTGACGGTTGGATAAAGGTGTGTGTGTGTGTGTGAGCGAGTGTGTGTGTTAACCAAACCTGGAAGATTCCGATTGATTCGCGTGGAAGAAGTGGGAGAGAAAATGCTACTTGTTTGCTGGTAGCAACAGAGGGTGTGTGACCGATCGCCCAGACTGACACAAGCCTCCCGCGATGGTTTAGGTCGCTTGACTACATGTGAGAGTGAACGTATGACTGCCTGTGCATGTATTGCAGATCCGGTATATCTTGACGTATGGTGAGACGAAAACCTGCGTTACAAGATCCTAAAAAAAGTTACTCAATAGGCATGAGACCAGTAACCCAACTATCCCTCAGCGTGCAAGATCGTGGTAGAGCGATGTGGTTTTGAGGCCAGCATATATCTTTAAAAAAAAGTGAAACCCAGAACTTATCCTGTGATAATTTAACGCTTCTAGTCTTACGGTATTTATTGATTTTTTTTGTGTGTCGACAATGCCTCGAGCAATCTTCGGACTCAAATTGAATGTGATAATTGTGTTGTTTGTTGTGTTCCTTATTCTGCTATCGAACGCCGATGGCAGTGGGAAGAGAAGAAGAAAACATAATCGCGACAAGAAGGCTCGGCTAGTGAGGAAATACTTGAAGAGTTTGAAGAGGAAGGAGGGAGCTGTCCGCCTAGTGGATGGGCGCGAGGACTATGAAGGTAGGTGGCACTCAGTTTTCACTTATGCGTTATGTCCTCAAGAGGGGAGTGTCAATTTATGGCCAGAAAAGTGTGTTTAATAAATTTTGGCGAAGAGCGGTGGTAAAACGTTGCCAAAGTACATGAAAGCAATTGCTTAATTTTGTTTCTAAAATATCTCTCCGAGAAACCGATACAATATTTCAAATTCTTAACATTTGCAGACAAGCTCAGACTGGTCCAGCAGGACACCTGGCAAAATCCCAATACGCCACATTCGGTGTATCCTATGGTTCATAATCGATCACAGGTACAGTGATTAGTGATGATAAATATATCGCTTTCTTTTCTGCCTCATGCAGAGCAGTGACTATGTGGCGGGGAGAGGTCGCCCTGGGCGCTGAGGAAAACGGTTCGCCAAACGACAAAAGAAGAAGAAGGAGAGAGAGAGAGAGAGTTTGAAAGAATAAACGTTGCGGAGCGCAATGAAAATATTGTTACCTTATTAAGTCGATACTGTTGTCATCCTGGAATTATTATTACCTCTTTTGAATAATAAATAAAAAAAATATTTAATTCATAAGTAACTCATTACATAAAGTCTGTTTATGCATGAGCGATGATGTAATGCACAATATACCAAATAATGATTGATAGCATGTTCAGGAGTGTAACTAGTCGGGGGCAAGGGGCACTTACCCCGCAAAATTTTCAGGTTTCTGAAAATGTAGCTACAAGTCATTACTTTTGTTAACCTTCTTGAGGAGCAAAGTAACGAGTGATTTTTATGATTTCGGAAATGTAATAGTTATTTAGCAAAATAGTCTTTGACGCGCTTTTTTGGGGATAGAAAACTTTTTTGATTCTCTCCTCTCCCAAAGTTAAGCCCCAAGCTAGATTCTGCCCCTCTTCCCTCTACGTCCATGGACGCTTCTGTCTTTTCGGACTTAATAAGTGCCTGCCCGCTCGAGAGTTCCTGTTTCCTCTCGCGTTAGAAGGGCATGAAGGGCCATAAAGGGCGGATTGATTAAGAGTTTATGCTCTCTTGGAAAGATCAATTGCTCCTTCGGCAACGTGGCTGATATCATTCCGTCGTTTTTCTTCGAGCAGAGGAGGCGGCATTCTTCATATCTTTATTAGAATCATGAGTTGGCAGTTTCAGAGGACCTAGTTTCCTTTTAAGGGCACTAAAGTATCCCCATGTGCTCCTCCTTTCTCCTTTCAGTATCTCAGGAACTGTTCGAGTTAGAAGATAGAGACTGCATAAGTATAACTCGATTTGCCTGTCTGCTCGTGCGAGCCATCAATCTGTATTGAGCGAGCTATAGATATTTCATTGATTGATTTATTAATTATAGGTGCATCAGCACATCGACTATTTGCGTCCATCAATTACGCCGCAACCGAATTCCGCACACTTTAGTTCCAGGATTGCGCACAAATATCACTGACCTGTTTTACGCACAGATTTTGATCGAACGTTGCCACTTTGATAGCTTTAAAGTCTGTGCGCAAAACTGTTTTTCTTTACACAAGAAGAGAGATTTTAGAAATAAAATAGTAAATCATACCAATTTACTCAAACTCAAAAGTTAGGTTAGGTTAGGTTAATGACTGCAAAAACACGTGTAAGTCCACACACACACAGAAACAAACACAACAGACGTGATAACGGCTTGAGAACATTTTAACATCTGATAACATCGCCTCATTTTTTGTGCGCAATCCTGTACATTGCGACAGCTTGTCAACGGCTTATCAGATACCACTGATAAAACCGGAAAAGTGTGCGCAATCCGGCTGTTGCCATCAATTATTGCGGGAACAAGCCCAAATTTGAGAACAAGCTCTTAGAGAAGAACAAGCTTCATTTTGAAACTAGCTTATTCTCTAAAACTATTACTGAGACAAATACTGTAACTACATTGTGTTCCGAGGACTAAAGTCTTCATATATCTAGTAAAAGCTGAGGCTGTAAAAGGGACACTCAGGACACAGAAGTACGAAACACACAACCCCATAAAGTCCAGACGCCAGAGAGTCATTAGTCTGCAAGAATGCAGCCCTTGGTGTACTACGTGGAAAAAGTCACCCCCTTGCACCCCTATAGATATTTCAGAAACAATAGCAGCTATAGATAACAAAACACATTTAATAATTTGTAATTTATAGCTATGTATTTAGAATGCAGGAGCGTATATTCTAGGCTAGAGCTATCTGCGAAGCCTGGCACCAAGAGAATACAATAGAGGAGAAGGTCTAAATATGGGCGAAGGTTTAAATATGGGTTTTGGAGTTATCAGCGCTCCCGGGTGCTGCAGCCTGGCAGAGGATATTGGAACTGGTTATCTGTCAAGGACAAAGGTGGCGGCGCCAATCCGCAAGAGAAAGTGGTGGTTAGTTTCGGCCTTGGACGCTGTTATAGAATTGCGCCCTCCTTTTTGTAGGTATGTTTTAACTCAGCGTTTTCTGAATACTCATCTGCTTTGTATAGGTTATGATATTAGGGGTAGATAAAAGAAATGTGGGCTTTTATAACGCCATGATTTCTTTGTGAAATACGTACCACAGAGATCGAAAATAAATTGAGGAAGAAAAATAGCGCGATGGTCTAAATATGGGCTATGACATGAGGTCTAATGCTGAGATCACATTTTCCACAAATATTTGGATGTTTTTCTTAATTTCGATTTTTCCCATTCCGCGCGATTTTCAAAACAACAGATTATTCATAAATATGAATTTTATAATGTTTTAGCGATAAATGACTGTTTTTATAAAAAATGTAATTGCTTTTTGTGATATTGCCACTAGTGGCCCATATTTAGACCACAATTTTGAAATACATCATTTGGAAATTGCTTTTTTTTAAAAAAAATGGAGAACTTCTATACTTTAGCATGCTATTACATTTAAGTATATATTTCATAGATATGCATTTTAAAGGCAGGTGTTTGATATTTTAATTTTTTCCCTCCGAAAATGACAAAATAAAAAGGGGGGCCCATATTTAGACCTTTTCCTCTACAGAAGAAAAATCGATCAGAAATTGTAAATAGAATTATTTATTTCAGTGAGATGATGATTGTGATTCTGCAGTTGGCAACGTGATTTATTATGAGTTTTCAACCTCATTTCTTAGGAGATTGCATCCTGGCTGTCACTGGCATGGCAACGCGGCTGCTTAAAGACTCCTAAAACGAGCAAACCACTTGCACATGGAGTTTAAGTGAGCCTAGTCTTCAACCTTCATCCATGCCCTAGGACCACGAATCATGGCGAGAAAGTCCAGGCCTTGGACTAAGCATACGCCACTGGCAGAATGTTAAATACATCCCTTTTGCTCAGGACCGGATTTATATATGTGGAGGCGGGGATGCGAGTTTTTTTTCCCAGTCAACTTGTGAATTGGGTTTCATTTCTCGCCCTCTGATTGGCTGCTGGAAAGTTACGGTGCTTATGGTATCTACTTACCACAGACGCATAATCTGGGAGCGAGAAACATTTTGGTGAATTGTTGTTTCAATGCGTATTGTAAAGAAATGGAATTACTGTAATATATATATATATATATATATATATATATATATATATATATATATATATATATATATATATGCGTGCGTGTGTGTGTGTGTCGTTAATTCGAGTGTGCAAGTGCCCCTATCCCTCCCCCAAGAAACAGCCTCCTACATTTATGCCAGATGTAGAAAATGCATGCAAATTTGTGATGAAAAAAATGAAATGAATTATTTTACAAAGGAATTTTATAGTTCTATATGTGATTCCATTCAAGTGTGTAATACTTCTTACTTTATCATTCATAATTAATAATTACTCAAATTATCAGTTTCTCTACACTTTGTTTACTTGCTAAAGTCGCCTACATCATCGTGTACAGCGCAAAGAAGATATTCTCACAATCACAGCACCGTAACTTTTTAACAGCCAATCAGAGAGGCCCAGGATAACACCATCGTAAACTCTATCTCCCTCCATAAATTGAGGGTTTAGCTGGAGGAAGAGTGTAACTCTAATTACGGGCGTTGATCTGTAAAATGAGCCTCTACACTCTCTGGTGACGTATCTACCAACCAGCAAAATAGTATTATGTCGCTACTTCTAATAGGTAATAGGAGAGAAGTAGTCTTGAGTTGCTTTCATCTTCCATTTCAAAGCTTTCAATAGCAACACGGGCGTAATCAGTGAATGTAGCAGCCGTGATAGCGGACGCATGATCCGATCTATCAGATCTGTCGCCTAATGCAAGGGAATACAACCTGACGATGAAAATAGCACTGAAAATGTATTACGTATGGTAAAAAAAGAAGAGCTACATAAAGCGGAAGTGTTTTTACAAACAATTGAAGGATCACATCAAGCAGCGACGAAATTCCTGTCATTCGCCACACCAAAATACAAAGTCGTGAATTTTGAATTTGAATTAAAATATTTTGGGTGCGTCAGCACTGAGGCTATTTTGCACCCGTCACACTATACGGGGTCCAGCCCCTTATCTTAACAAAAATAAAAGCGAGTCTGAAAATTAAAATTTCCTTACCTTGGTTAAAAGCTGAGGCTAAAAAGGGCGCTCAGCTCAGCACACATAAGGACAAAACACAGGACGACAGAGAATTATACTGGCCATGGGGCCAGTCGCCAGAGCCTCGTTAGTCTTCAGTCCAGGGTGTACTACGTGGAAGTGAGGTTCACTATTGGGTTCACACAAACTCTTGAAGTTTTCTATTCAGAGATATTGTCTTATTAACTACCATACAAGTTGTACTGTATCAAAGTAGAGGGTGGGGAATGCTATTCCTTCAGTAAGAAAATATTTATGAAACATCTAGCTAGGAAAATTTGCATAAGCCTCCCCCCCCCCACCTATTGAATTGTCTCCATGTTGATTCCCCACATATCCCAAACTCAATCAATCATCCCCCAGCAGCTGACTGAAAATGTGTAACTAATGAATTTGTCTTGCGACAAAAAAGTTCGGAATGTCCTTTCGGCAGTATTTATTTCTTGGTTTTCTATGCAATTTACAATGAATTATCGTGTAGTATATTGAATACAAATATTTCGGCTTTGTGTAAGGAAATAACGGGGCCAGAGTCTAGATAGAACTGGAGGCTACCAGTGGCGAAGCGTAGAGTTCCTAGCAGGGTAGGCACAGAAGTGCGATAATTTCCATTAGTTGCTTAAATCTGTAAAAAGAAAGGGAGGGGGGCTATGTCATGGAGAGTGGTTCAATGTCTCTCCAGACCGATTCTTTACTTGGCAGTGGCATGACGTTTTCAAAAGTTGTTACCGGCCATCAGCACGATAATTGTGTCTTAGACGTTCTCCCCCACCCACCAGATGTCATCGATCTAGATTTTTGTTCACTTCTGTTTTTTTATTTGTTTGTATTTTTTCAACCCCTGATTTATGCACACACCTCCAGAAAGAACTACCAATCATGAGACATCGCGAAAATCCAACGAATAGTGCTCGAGCCCTGTTGTCAATTCTTCATCACTTTTTTCTAAATTTATTTATTTATTTTGCAATTGAGGTGAAAAGGGCTAGAAGAACCCCATAATTTTCGGGTTAGTCTGACGTTTGTGCCGTGAGCAGACGACAGAATTCCGCACTTTCAGCGACTGTCAGTTTGGTATGTTCTATTGCTGCCAACTTAGTTTTTGTAGCAAGACTTCCTCGCACCGAGGAAAACACCATTGTTATCTGTTGTCTAACTAAAGGAATGGTTGTAGTTAATTGCAGTCTTGGCTTTCTAGATAAATGAATTTCTGACACCTGTATGTGCAAGTAAACATAATTTAAATTTTGAATATTTTCGTCTCATTTGTTCTGATCTATGCTAATCGTGACGATGAGAATGTATGGAGAATGAATTAAAGATGACCAGGAAACATTGACATGACCACAATTAGGTCACCTGGCTTCGTAACGTGTTAGGATGACGACTACGGGGCTTTCAAGAAGAAAAAAACATAAGTAAAGGTGACCTCTCTCATTCAGTGTGTATACTTCGCATCCTAGTTTGTTCTACCCCTTGTGTTAGTAGACACCCTTACGTGATAACAGAACATAGGATCCTTGTTTGGGACCCGGCAACACGACAGGTTACTATGTAACATATAAACAGGTTATAATAAATGTAGTTGCTTGAGAGAATAGAATCCCAATTTTAGGCGCAATTTAGTTCTTTTCTGCCAATCCAATGTGACAACACTAGCATGTTCCGCCAGACCTGAAACAGACATGGCCCGCGCAATAACCCCATAACCCTCTTTGTCCTAAACCCAAAAAAAGTCTTCCCTTGCATTGTACTTTATTTGGCCGCCCTCTTCTCTTGTTATCCCTTCAGGGTAAACGAAACTGCCTACTTCTTCGCTTGTGTCGGCTGCATAAAAAAAAATATCTGCTTGTAATATTTATTCAACGACAGTGTTAACGCATTAAATAACGTTTCAACAACTTTGAATTTTTTAAAATATTTTGCTGTCACTTGCCACTGCTACTTGCAAAGGAAAATATACTTGAAAACATTTTAGAAATGATTGTTATAAGAAGGAAACATGAAAGACCAAAAGTGGGTCCTACCTTACCGATGATCACTTCTTCACTCAATTAAGAACTCGATTGTTCTTGTTCTTGCATTTCAGTCCAGCACTTTGCATAAATCTGATCGCTGCACACGACACCAATCAAAAACAAAGCTCTACCGCCACGAACCTCGCGCTCCGAGCCAAGCGCCAAGCTCCCTTCTAGCGTCGTGAGCAGGAGGCAAGTTTTCCCAGAGGGTGAACGAGAGGGGAATCCCCGTTTACGATAAAAATAAATTATTCTATTCCCAGTGAAAGTAAAACTACTTTGTAAATATAAAGCGTAACTATCATTTTAATTTACGTAATTTGGTATGAAGACTTACTTTACAAATATAAGTTCTTTGGACTTTCTGTTTACGCTACGGTGTTGGGTGAATCGACAAGACCATCAGCACTCTGACCAGAAAACGAAGTCAGAACTACAGTACTCCGTAATTTTCAATTTCACTTACACTTGTCGATGAAAGGAAGGAAAACCTAAGTTTCGTACAAAATATGGAGAATGTACAATGAAATAGAAGTCTCTCTGCACGAACACAGGCTAATGTTTATAAAAAATGCCGGTACACCACAAATTTCCAACCCTGGCGGAAATGCAGTGTTGCTGATATGCTGTTCGTCCTAGTGGGTAACACCGGGAGGCCGGCCTCAGGAGCGCGTTATAAGCATACGTACAGTACTCGTAAGATTAGGCTTCCCGCATATACCACCGTAGGACGGAATGTGAAGAGAAGAGGCCCCAGCAAATGTGCCTCACTCCGTGGAAAGTTCGTATACTCACTGGACAGGGTTAGAATCTTTTTGTAATTATCATAAATGAAAATTCCAAACTTTTCCATTGCATTGCATGTGTTTTGACGAAATAAGTAAATACACATTTAAAAGAGTAATGGCGTGGGTAGGCCCGGCCTCCTGGCCTCATAGGACGCTTCGCCACTGGAGGCTACATTACAAGAGTAATGTAACTAATATTTTATTAATAATACAAATTGCATTTCCACTACTGTTGAAAATAACAGAAAACGAACTTTCTAATATTGTACGTAGTTATGTCTTATGGACAGCAACGCACCATGTACAGTGGGATCCATGAGTATTACCGTGCAAATTGTCCATGACTATTTTCGTTAATTTTTCTCTAATATCCTGTGTGTTTTTAAGCGATGGATTTTTATGTATGCTGGTGAAGAAGTTGTCAACAGCTTGTTTTGAGTTTTTTTTTAATTCTTGAAGCTGTTATTGGGCCAAATAAAGTGCACGAACATGGTGATGGACAATTTGCAAGGTAATACTCATGGATCCCACTGTACACTAAACCTGCTACAGAAAAGGAGAATTTTCGCGACGACTGGTACACCGACGGAAAAAATTTGAGGGTTAGGTCAGACATTCTAGGAATGCAAACTTTGAATCCATCCAGCAGCAGTCCTTAGGTATTCTCCCCAAAACACACGTTAATGGCGATTACAAACGGATTGTTTTCTTTTCGTGGTTTTATGTGGTGAAGATGGGTTAAGAAAAGAGAACAGTAGTAGAATATTTTCAGAAGCAAAACAAGAAAAAACGTTGTTGTTATTATCTATTGCAACGGACAACCCCCACCACACACACAAGCTATGCAACACACCAATTTGTTCTGTGATGATGGTTGTCTGACTGCAAGAATATATGCCGATTCAAATTTAAAATCTCACAATCTCTTCTCAGTCCAAACTCCAGCTCACTGCAGCTTGTGACAATACAGCAAATGCCAATTAATTCAGAGTTGCCAGCTCCTCTGACAAATGCTATAATTTGATCCGCACCGAAAGCACTTTGATGTTGCCACCAGTCATTAAGCCTCACGAGGAGGATGTAGCGCTTTTTCTCTTCGCGATTTAACCGTCGTCGTTTACTTTCGCCACATGGTTTAATAGAGCATCGATCCATCCGGTTTGAGTTGAAAAACTCCCCCACACTTGTGATGGCCGAGTGGATCTTAAAACCACCAGCGTCATGATAAGCTTCGATCCATTAAATACAGCGTTTGGTGTACTCTAAAATCAATGTCACAAAATGTGAAAAATTGTGTGATAATAATTGTGGGTCTAGGCAAGTGATTTAAATCTTAGGAATGTATAGTGAGATCCTTGAGTATTACCGTGCAAATTGTCCATGACTATTTTCATTAATTTTTCCCTTACATGCGATGCGTTTTTAAGCTATGGATTTTTATGTATACTAATGGTGCAGAAGTTGCCACAGCTTGTTTTGAGTTTTATTTTAATTCTTAAAGCTCTTACTGGGTCAAATAAAGTGCATGAATAATGTGATGGACAATTTGCACGGTAATACTCATGGATCGCACTCTACGTAGGATAATATTCAGGAGAGACTGGTTCTATGGAAAACATTAGGATTTTTTTTTTTTCAAATGCACGTGAACCAGTACTTCTATTTAACACATTTTATCATATATAAAAAAAGCAGAGCTATCTTCATTTACGTTACAACATACCCTTCCCATTCCCGATATCTACCATAATGGAGGTGATGTAATTAGCACTACACACCGTCCGCATTTATTGCCCCAGGCACTTATTAATTGAATGCTGGGTGACATTCAAACATGCACGTTGCTCTTGCTATCTGCTTTCGAATGTACAAATTCGATCATCGCGTAAACCCTTTAAAGTGCTGGGAGCACATGTTTTCAGAAACATTTGTTGAGTAGATAAGATAAAACCTTTATTAATCATTTTCAGTTACATCAGATTGAGCTCTCTTGATTCTTTATTTTAACAAGTCAATCAGAAGCTGCTTATCTTTTCATTTTCACTTTATTAGATTAATCGTGAAGTTTTGCATGTCTTCGATGATAATTTAATTAACTATATTTTATCTGCCATCTACTGTTGAAATACTTAATGAACGTAATTTCACAACAAGCTAATTTATACAAACAGGCTGTCGAAAATTGAAAGCTGGTAACTTGCTTTCAAGTTTTACCTAGTATTTTTACTACCATTGAGATAAATATTGGGTATACGAAGATCACCCCACTCTACGTATATCTACTTCTTAAACCGAAGCATATATTTGTAGAAAACATGTTTCCAAAGTATTGTGTAAAAACAAATTTGAGACCTGAGTTCCCATTTCTAAATAAACTTCTAACGGAAACCATGAAAATAATTTGTCACACTTACATGTGTTGTTCATAATATTAATAAAAAGCAAATATAAGATTGCAAGTAAATGTCGGTCTTCAAAATACAGTCATAACACATTGTATATCTCAAAATCAGCTGAAACTGGAATTGTGTATCAACATAATCTTTAAATGATGAAAGTGATATTTCATTTTTTAAACAATCATTTGATCTCTCAGCGACTTTTAATATTTCTTTGATCTTGTTGTTATTTATTTTTCGCTGTTATTCTTATTACTATAAAGTGTACTTAGTAATTCACATCCTGATTTGTTTCTATAATAACGGAATGTTACTATTCATATTATGTAACATTTATTCTGTATTTGTATTATGGAGTTTTTCATTATGTATTATTTTATTATTATCCATGGATTCTGCTCAATTTCTTTCTCTAATCCTTATTGAGAAGGGATGGTTGTATTAACAAAGGTCCAAAAGACGAAGCTCACCTGCTTGAACAAGGGCGATTATAATAGTATTTATATGTGTAAAGCTTGAGCAGATGACATGAAGACTAAAATTGGTAAACGCTGTAAGTGCCACAATAATTCAAACACCGTTTTCCACGTTAAACTGTGCAATGTGCCATACTTAATAATGTGGTAAACGTGAAATGTGGCTGGTAGCCCTCTAAGTAGTTCAAAGGGCGTGTAAAGAGGTCACTAGTGTGAACGTTCTTACGGGCTGATGTGCGGAACGATGCGATTTCCCAACACTTTCGCTTTTGGCACGTACAACGTTTACCACTTTTAGTCCTCGCATCCTCTAGTGACCGGCACGCGGTATGTTGCCACTTTGACCTAATCTTTTGCCGCCTTTGCTTATGAATGAACGTCAGAATTAATCTCATGCAGCCCAATCGAGAGTCTTGAAACTCGAACCTTTGATATTCGGAAAGTTTTTGTCCTCTTTTATATGCAGTAACTAAATTCCAAACACAAATACAGGGAGAAATTGAAGAAGGCGTTAGTACGGCAGAAGTTTTTCTCTTATGGAGTGTTTAATGGCTCTCACTGCATGCAACAGGCTTAATGGCCGCGCCAAACACGCAACGCTTTCTATAAATAACCCCAGGCGATTCTTAAACAACTGCTTTGTCTTCGAAAGAAAATGGGAAGCTAAACATTTCCCCGCCCGCCCCCCTTTCTCGTGTTAGAACTTCCGCCGAGAACGAGTTCCTGGCTACAGCGGCTCTTCGCAGTATATGTGGCTCTGAGCACTGGAGTACGCAGAGGAGGAGCTGATGGGGCTACAGCCCCTCTGGAAATTTTGAGAGAGATCAAAATTTTCAAATGAATGCTGAAAATAACTTGGGGAGAAACAAAATTGATAAATGCAAACCCCCTTAAAAAGACCTCCAATTGTAGTTTTTGTCTTTGAATAACTTTTAAAACTAAGACTAAAGATTGTATTTATAAACTACTTTACTTTGTATCCCACCGAGCTCAAAACGCAGCTATGTATTATCCACCTCCCTCCAATAAGAAATCCTGTGCCCAGCGTGCGAAATCATTGAAAACTGGTGGGGGGGAGTTCATCATCAAGCCCCCTCCCCCACACACATATGTGTATATTATACGATATACATATTTGTAATGTTAATAAAAGTAAAAATAAATTACAAAATTAAAAATATATTATTCTTATCATTATTATTATTATTATTAATACTATTATTATTAATTACATAAAGGAAATAAATTTGTTACTTTTGATATTGCAAAGAAGCTAATTCCTTTACCAACCGGTTAAAGATGTTAATAAATTATGAAATAGTTCAAGTGGTTTTATTATGTGTAAGTTTTTGTTTAGTTTGTGCTTTATATTAGTATAAATCAATTAGATTTCATAGTTATTGTTGTTTTGTATTCTTGTTTTACTTTTATTGTGCGTATTGATGTAGATTTGTTAATGATCTCTTGAGAGAGAAAAAGCATTCAACACTCACAACTACAATAATTTGTGCGTGATTTCGATATTATTGTTAGTAAAGTATACTTGAAATTAAAAGAAATTGTTTATCTTTTGCTTGTTATAACAAAAACTCTCCCCCGGGAAATTTTTGGTGGGGGGACGTTTGAGGCCAAGTTTGTTGGTGGGGGAAATCCCTCAGTCCCCCCCCCCCCCAGGATTTTGCACCCTGCCTGTGCCTCTGAGACACAGAAAGCAGCATATTTTGCATAAGGTGTGCAATATGTCGAACGTATTGAAAATCTCTTAGGAAATACTAGATAATGAATCTCTACTTGCAATATAAGTGCAACTTCAGTGCATTATAAACTTACACAATTACTTTGCATAATTTTTCTACTACTTTTGCAATGATGAGGATAAATGATGATTGGATGAAGCTGATGAAGAGACCTACCCACAGGCCGGCATTGGAATGAAGACCCTTTGATAGTGAAGTCGTGAGTCGTACATTAAAAAAGGGCAAGAAATATCTGTGAAATCACATGTAGCCTACTTTAAGTTAATAGTTCCAATCTTTATTCTTTCTGTTTAAATGTACTGTGCGTAATAATCTGTAGCTGCGAATTCAGAATAAGAATTTTGAAAATCTTAAAAATCTAAAATCATACTCCAACAGGCCGTCGTGAGCACTATATTGGGGAGGAATACTGTAACCAGTTGCCTCAAAGAAAACAGGCACCCCCAAAATTGAACTGAACACGAAACATGGATACGGGTTCGAATCTTAGATAAAGTACTAACTAACTAACTATCTAGCCTTCTTAAACCCGAAGGCTCATGGCTGCAGCAACACAGGCCTTCCATCTGTCCCTATCATGAGAAAGATCTATATACTCTTTTCCATCCCTACCGATTTCCCTTAGGTCCATCTCAACGTTGTCCCTCCGCCTTCCTACAGGTCTCTTACCATCAGGTTTCCCAACAAGAATCCTGTAAACTCCTCTTTCCTCTCCCATTCGTGCCACATGGCCTGCCCACCTAAGTGCTCCCCTGTGCTTAACACCACGCCATGAAGGCGTATAGGCGGTGTGGGGGTAACGCCCCACACTTTCTTGATCCGGTCGTGAGTGGGGGTGATGTGATCAGCATCACGCCCCTGACCGCCTTTACCCCCCAGGGGTTCCCCCAGGTACCCATGTTATTCGACGCTGGGTGGACGCCGGGGCCGCTTCCAACGTTAGAAAAGTTCTCGGATTTGAACCAGCCGGGGATCGAACCCGGGACCTTTATCATGGTAGTCAGACGCGTTACCGACTGAGCCACCGCGGCCACAAGTCTTATTAATTATTCTAATAATATATCTTAGATAAAGTATGGATGAGTATTTGTCCCCTCATCTATTTTACTAGTTCGTAATTTATCTTCGTCCGTTTTCACGATTAAGCTATGAATGGTTGAAAAGCGATGTAAAATAAACAAAATAGAAATAGATAAATAGATAAAGTTATCCGTGCATATAGCACTGTGCCATGAATTAGGGGATATGGGGGTAGGGTCCCACATATTCTTGATCAGAGCCATTTTGGAGGTGAAATGATTAGCACCACGCTCCGGCCGCTTACCCCCGTGTTGCCCACAGGTATCCATTGAATTGAGGCTGGATGAGCCCCAGGGTCGCTTTATGCGGGGACAAATTCCGACTTTAGATCACCCACCCCAGGAATCGAACCCGGGTCACATGCGTGGCAGTCAGACGCCTTACTGACTGGACCACCACGGCTCTGAAGAAATATATAGCAAATTCAATGACAAACCATATGTATAGATTATTTTTTACTTTTAATTTCTGTCATAGGGCAATCTATTTCAATGAAATCAAATAATCTTAAAAACATTATAAATTTCAGCCACGTCTTTCACGCTTAGAATTACAATTTATAGAATTTAAAAGCCTCTATTTCTCTCCATTGTGTTTAGAAGATCATCATACATGTAGGGTGGGCTGGCGCCCCTGCGAAGGGGTAAATGCCTGTCCCCGCTCCCTTTTATGGGCATCCTGCACCTAACCAACGAAGCCTGCAAGCAGAGGCGTCTCCTGAACGTATGCGCAGCATGCACCGCATGCGTTCACGAGACGCCTCTGCCTGCAAGAAATGTGCAGGTAGCTGAAATACAAACCTCGCAACCACAAAAATACACTGCGCGTTGAAAAAAAAAAGGAACATACACAGGAATGAGAGAAAAATGGGACTAAATGAGATTCTGACAGAAACAGATAATTTAGATTAAGTGGTGAAAGCTGGAAGTTGCTTTCGCTACCGAAAAAAAAGGAGAAGAGCGTTTTAAAGAAGAACTGGAGAGATTACTTTTTAAAGGCGAGCTTCCAAGGGTTTCTTTGCGACGGCCGTGTCCACCCACCCGTCCATCCGTCCGTGTCAACTATCTGTATCCCCAAGCCGCAACTACTAAAGTAAAATGTAGTATTTGGTGGACTCCTAGGTCACGGGTTTAACTTGAAAAACTCAATATGCTGACCAAGGCAGAAATTTATTTTATTATAAAACATAAACTAAACGTAACGTTTCAACCTTCTAGCAAGGTCTTCTTCAGACTCTGTACCAAGTACAAATGTAACAAGGTACAAAACAGGACGATATATATACACAAACATTACTCTCCTCCAGATTATTAAACCTGCCGCAAAATTAGTTTGGTATTGAGAGCTGAAGGAACACGCGTCACGGTGTTGCCATATCATGCGGCACAGTACGCACTGCAGCCGTCTGACGCTGTGTCGAGGAAAAAATGTTATGAAAAGGAACAACAATGATGAAATGTGTTATTGTTTTTCGAGGAATATGGAATAACAATGATGACAACAATGATGAATGTGTTATTGTTTTTTTTATTCATTTCCATCTCCCTTACAACATGAACGAATTAATGAAACGAGCATTGTTTACAGGTTACCTTTTCAATCCATTCTGTATATACACTTTCAATAATCTTTTCTTTCCGAAGTCGCCGTTAAAGTCTGCCCGCCTTTCAATTATACCGCAACTGAAGTGCACAAAGTCCAGTTGGTGGGGCGTCTGACTTTCATGCGTGAGACCCGCGGTGGTTTGTGGAACTTTTTCAAATATCCCGAGCGGCTCCGGGGTCGACTCAGCCCAAGTGATTACCTGGGGCAAACCTGTGGTAAAGGCGGTTGGTGAACCACATCACAGCATCAACTCCATAATATGGCCTAGGTCGAGGTCGAGAATGTGTGGAGCTCTACCTCCACATCTCCATATGCCTCCATACTTTATTTTGGGTCCATTATTTATTTTTTGTATGAGAATCCCAGATATTTTATGACTGTCCTTAAAGATGTTTCCCCACCTTGAAAAAATGCCGAATCTTTCAACGAAACGCGCAGTTTCCCAACAGTGGGATGATCTTTCCTCCTATAATAAGAGTAAATATGGCATCTTGCTGAAAAGTATCTAAATTTGTCACGCGTTTACTGATATTCCTCTTCTTTCCTGGGGTTTCCAATTTTGAAGCTTCGCATTTATTTATTTATTTATTTATTTCTACCACATTATATTTTTCTTTCCCTATGGTAACAATAGTGTTCTTAGACACGCCGAAAGCAGCAGCAGCCCTGTTCAGAACTTTGTTTACAGAAATGATTCGACCCCCATTGTTTTTCTCTTGCTCAAATTATTTGCGCTCAGAACAAACCATCTCTCGCGTTTGGCCTTTGAGAGGAATTCCTTTTTCTTTTAGTGCATGGCCTCTTTGGTACATTGTCATCTCGAGTATTGCCTCCTGTGCTTGACATTCTTCACACAAGCACACGACACACTCAAGCAGAACACAGAAAATTATGCACAAAAAATAACACACTAAAACAACACGCTATATACAACAAAGAATACTCTAAATTCAATAAACACTAAACAAACGGACTGGTTAAAATATCACAGTAACGCAACGCAACAAACAAACAACACGTCCTCTCCCAACAACATGAAATCTGATCGCAGGAAGAATCGCCCGATAAGCGGCAACACCGAGAAAAACGTTTTCTGTTGCTAGGTAACCAGGGCTTGGGTGAAGCACTGGTAAGATTTTGATTGGCTCGCATGCCAGCAACCCACCCTCCCGCAGTGACGTAGACCCGATTTCAACACGTGATTCACAAATGTCAATACCAAACTAATTTTGCGGCAGGTTTAGAAAGTTGTTCTTGAACATTCTAGCAGGTGGCTTTCCCTTGTCAACTGTACTTTCACCTGAGGCTAAGCAGATAGGAAGGGAGAAGAGAATACTATACCTGCCGCAAAATTAGTTTGGTATTGAGAGCTGAAGGAACAAGCGTGACGGTGTTGCCATATCATGCGGTACAGTACGCAATGCAGCCGTCTGACGCTGTGTCGAGGAAAACGTGTTATGAAAAGGAACAACAATGATGAAATGTGTTATTGTTTTTCGAGGAAAATGGAATAACAATGATGACAACAATGATGAATGTGTTATTGTTTTTTCTGTTCATTTCCATCTCCCTTACAACATGAACGAATTAATGAAACGAGCATTGTTTACAGGTTACCTTTTCAATCCATTCTGTATATACACTTTCAATAATCATTTCTTTCCGAAGTCGCTGTTAAAGTCTGCCCGTCTTTCAATTATACCGCAACTGAAGTGCACAAAGTCCAGTTGGTGGGGCGTCTGACTTTCACGCGTGAGACCCGCGGTGGTTTGTGGAACTTTTTGAAATATCCCTAGCGGCTCCGGGGTCGACTCAGCCCAAGTGAGTACCTGGGGCAAACCTGTGGTAAAGGCGGTTGGTGAACCACATCACCTCCATAATATGGCCTAGGTCGAGAATGTGTGGAGCTCTACCTCCACATCCCCATATACCTCCATACTTTACTTTATTTTGCGTCCATTATTTTTTTTGTATGAGAATCCCAGATATTTTATGACTGTCCTTAAAGATGTTTCCCCACCTTGAAAAAATGCCGAATCTTTCAACGAAACGCGCAGTTTCCCAACAGTGGGATGATCTTTCCTCCTATAATAAGAGTAAATATGGCGACGAATAGCACCTTGCTGAAAGGTATCTAAATTTGTCACGCGTTTACTGATATTCCTCTTCTTTCCTGGGGTTTCCAATTTTGAAGCCTCGCATTAATGTATTTATTCATTTCTACCACATTATATTTTTCTTTCCCTGTGGTAACAATAGTGTTCTTAGACACGCCGAAAGCAGCAGCAGTCCTGTCCAGAACTTTGTTTACAGAAATGATTCGACCCCCATTGTTTTTCTCTTGCTCAAATTATTTGCGCTCAGAACAAACCATCTCTCGCGTTTGGCCTTTGAGAAGAATTCCTTTTTCTTTTAGTGCATGGCCTCTTTGGTACAAAAAATAACACACTAAAACAACACGCTATATACAACAAAGAATACTCTAAATTCAATAAACACTAAACAAACGGACTGGTTAAAATATCACAGTAACGCAACGCAACAAACAATCAACACGTCCTCTCCCAAAAACATGAAATCTGATCGCAGGAAGAATCGTCCGATAAGCGGCAACACCGAGAAAAACGTTTTCTGTTGCTAGGTAACCAGGGCCTGGGTGAAGCACTGGGAAGATTTTGATTGGCTCGCATGCCAGCAACCCACCCTCTCGCAGTGACGTAGGCCCTATTTCAACACGTGGTTCACAAGTGTCAATACCAAACTAATTTTGCGGCAGGTATAGTGAGAAAATGGAAGGAAGCCAAGGAAATAGAGAAGAAAGGTGAAGAAGACACAATGAACTGGAATGGGGGACTGAAGATAAACAAAGAATGGAAGAAGGTGTTAGAAAGAGTGGAAAGGACAAGAGAGAAAGAGGAGAGAAGAAGGAAGGGAAAAGAGCGTGAGATGAGAGTCCAACCACATTCTAGATGGAAGAAAATATGTTTAGCCTTTTAGGTGAAAGTACGGTTGACAAGGAAAAGCCACCTGCTAGAATGTTCCAGAACAACTTTCTAATAGTCTGGAGGGGAGTAATGTTTGTATATATATATCGTCCTGTTTTGTACCTTGTTACATTTGTACTTGGTGCAGAGTCTGAAGAAGACCTTGCTAGAAGGTTGAAACGTTACGTTTAGTTTATGTTTTATAATAAAATAAATTTCTGCCTTGGTCAGCATATTGAGTTTTTCATATCATGGAAACAAGGCTTAATGGGTTTAATTTGAAATATTTTATATTACGTGACTTTTCGATAGCCCTTCCTCTCCGCTTACTTTAGTATACTTTAGTACTTTCATTTCAAAATAAGGGACCTGAATAATGATCTACATAAATGTGGAAAAAGAAGAGGGACTTGGTAACAGATAAACGATGGGAGATGGGTGAAAGAGAGAGTCTACGGAAGACGGAACTTGGATTTGAACTTTTGTTTTAAGTTTATTTTATGTACAGATAGCCTAATCGGGACTGGACCTGCAGTTTATAGTGGAATCCGAACCACTAAATTCCTCCACCGGATATCGAACCTGGGATTCCTTGATTACAAGTCGAGGACGTTACCACTACGCCATCATCAAGGGACCCCGAGAGGGAGATAGCCATGGAGAGAGAGAGAGACAGACAGACATATATATATATATATATATATATATATATATATATATCCGGCGCCCACCCAGCGTCGAATAACATGGGTACCTGGGGGAAAATGATGCTGATCACATCACCCCCACTCACGACCGGATCAAGAAAGTGTGGGGCGTTACCGCCGCACCCCCTATACGCCTTCATGGCGTGGTGCTAAGCACAGGGGAACACTTTACTTTTTTACCTTTTATATATATATATATATGTGTGTGTGTGTGTGTGTCTATGTATGTATGTATGTATGTATGTATACATAGGGAGCGGAAGTTGATGACCTAAAAAATATAGGTATATGACCTATAATATGTCCTAAAAATGACGTAAAAGATGACCATTAAATTTGTTAGTTTCGGGTTAAAAATTTAAATGAAAAGGAAATAAACAAAATGCAATCTCCTTATCTGGTCTTAAATCTGAGTTTGCCCCAGACGGATACCTGGTGGTTTTCCCCGACGCAACAAAGACTGTCACCAGTTCAGCATTTCTTTTGCTCGTAAATTGCAATCCTACGAGATATATATTTCCCCTTGCTGGATAGACTCAAGAATGTTGCCAAAATGAAAGAAGTGACAAAATATGACGAAACAATACATAGAATATTGCAAAAAATTACGGAAAATGCCGGAAATCGGGGAAAATGACCTAAAACCTGAAAATTGGCAAACAATGCAAAAAAATGCATTTCAAAATTACCTTTTTTGGGTTCTAGACGAAGTGTAATATTGTGTATATGTAATGGGCATCGTGTCCGAGATGTCAGAAAAAAAGATGACATTTCATCAACATATATATATACATATATACCACTACGCCATCATCAGGGGACCCCGAGAGGGGGATAGACATGGACAGAGAGAGAGAGAGAGAGAAATAGAAGAAATAAGACAAAAGCTCGTTTGCTTGCACGTCTATGTGCGTGTGTGTGTCCACGCGTGCGTGTGTGTATGTGACAGTGATGTGCCGTATACTATAAGTTTACGTCTACATGCGTTGTCTACACGTATTCTACGCGTAGATTACATTGGGTTGTAGTTTACATAGACTACGTAGACAATCTAAAGTACATTAAAATTAATTTTCGAGGCTTTCATGAAAGGAAAGTGACATTTTCAACTATATTGGTTCATAATGAACTGACAAGAATTCTATATACAACAAAATTTCTCGCCGCGGTGGCTCAGTCGGTAACGCGTCTGACTACCATGCTAAAGGTCCCGGGTTCGATCCCCGGCTGGTTCAAATCCGGGAACTTTTCTAACAATGGAAGCGGCCACCCAGCGTCGAATAACATGGGTACCTGGGGGGTAAAGGCGGTCAGGGGCGTGGTGCTGATCACATCACCCCCACTCACGACCGGATCAAGAAAGTGTGGGGCATTACCCCCACACCCCCTATACGCCTTCATGGCGTGGTGCTAAGCACAGGGGAACAACTTTACTCTTTACAAAATTTCTCTTCTCTTCTATCAACTATGAAAGAATATAAATTGTATGCAAAAAAGAGCAACAAATGGCAGTCGTGAGGCAAAAGTAGTCTTTTTCTCATAAAACACTAGATTATTTCCTATGTTATGTATTTTTCCTAGGTGAGAAATTGTTCGAATTTGCAAGGAAGGGTACGAAAGATTCTTCTCACACATTACCAACTGATACGCAGTATAATTTTGTTTTACTTCCACAGCACCCTATGCTAAGTTATAACCAGTGATATGCAGTAGACTATAAGTTTACGTCTACATGCGTTGTCTACACGTAATCTACGCGTAGATTACATTGGGTTGTAGTTTACATAGACTACGTAGACAATCTAAAGTGCATTAAAATTAATTTTCAAGGGTTTCCTGAAGGGAAAGTGACATATTCAACTATATTGGTTCCTAACGAAATGAAAAGAATCCTATTTACAACAAAATTTATCTTCTATTATCAACTATGGAAGAAGATAAATAGTATGCAAAAAAAACAACAGATGGCAGTCGTGAGGTAAGAGCGCTCTTCTTCCCATAAAACACTAGAATATTCCCTATATTAGGTTTCTTCCTAGGTAAGAAATTGTTCGAATTTGTAAGAAAGAGTATGGAAAGTTCTCCTCACACATCAGCAACTGATATGCAGTATAATTTTCATTTAATTCCACGGCGTTCTTTGCTAAGTTATCACCTTTCGCCATCATGTTGTTTACATAGATTACGTAATCTACGTGTATAAAATAGTCTACGTGTAGAATGTAGACTATCGTTGTTTACGCGTAGACGCACATCACTGATTATAACCTTTCGCCATGTTGTTTACATAGATTACGTCATCTACGTGTATAAAATAGTCTACGTGTAGAATGTAGATTATTGTTGTTTACGCGTAGATGCACATCACTGGTGTGTGAGAGAGAGGGGGGAAAGAAAAAGGGAGAGAGTAGTGTTTGAGTGTTTGTATACGTGTGACAGAGAGAGCTGAAAAGGGGTTGAAGGAGAAAATAAATATTTTGTGTGAGAGAGAGGGGGAGGGGAGAAAGAGAAGAAAGAAGAAAATATAGAGGAAAATATGCAGTGTGTGAGTGACTTTGTGTTTGTGTTTGTGTGTGAGGGAGAGGAGAGAGAGAGAAAACTATGCATGCACTCTTGTGTGCGTAAGAGTGGATGTAAGTATGCGGAAGGAGAAAAACAATGTGTATGTGTGATAAAAGCAGACAGCGCGTGCGTGCTTGTGTGTGTTTTTGTGTGTGAGAATGACAGGGGAGGAGGAAGTGAAAGTAAGGAATGTAGAGCAAGACGTTCTGAATCGAAGTTGCAGTTGCAGATGAAAAGCCTGAGTTGCAGATAACAATTGATCTGTCTGCGCGAATGACTTGAATGGGAATCTGCTTGAAGGAAGTCATTTGTTAAACTTCCACTTGTCCCGTTTGCCTTCAGAGAGACTCCAAGTACCATCCTCTGCTGCGCTTTCCATTAATAATTTTACTCAACTTTGAATCGAAAGCCTTCCAATCTTGAATTCAAGAGGTTCGAAAACATTGGAAACTTGATTCTGTTTGACGCATAGTCATAATGAGGGCTAGGATTTTGATGACGTTAAAATTGCCAAAAAAATGACCTTTAAAAAATGCATTTATGACCTAATACATGCAAGAAAATGTCCTATAAACTTAGAAAAATGACCCAAAAATTCTGAAAGATTTGTAGAACAAATTTATAAACTACCAAGAGAAATTCAAATTACAAATTAATGTTTCAGTATCTATCACATGTTCATTGCGTAGGTAGAACAAGTAAGAAAGTTCACTTTTTGTCATTTTTTTACACTTTAAGTAATGAGTTGCAGTACACAACGAAAATCATATGCAAAGTTTCAAAAGTGAATGATTGTCGGTTGTCGGACAAGAGAATTGAATTGTTACACAACAGGTTGTATCAACAATGCTGCACAATTTTTTTTTGTTTCTTCAAAAACAGTCGTTCAGAACCGCGCTGAAGGCAATGAGACGAGAGTCGGGAACCTCTCTCCTTCAAAGGGTTACATTTGCATGTAAAATGCCCCTTCTTTCACCAAAATGTAGAAAAATGCATAAGATGACTTTTAAAAGGCCGAAAAATGACTTAAACTGTTTAAAAAGTTTTAAAAATGACCTTTGCTCCAAAAAGGGTCAAAAAATGCAAAAAAAAAAAAGTGCCCTAACAAAGGCATCCCAATTTATTCACTTACGTGTAAATACGTTCCTATCTACTTATGCAATGTTTCTGCCTTATGTAAATAAGATGCATTTGCATCAAAATCCTAACCCTAGTCATAATGATCATATTGGTTAATAAACAATATATACGTTCGTTTCGTATTGTAACCGCAGAGGAGAAAGTGCTGAAGTTAACACGAACTCAGTGGAAGAAAGCTATGCAAATTTCGACATTATTTTCTTTCCTTCTTTGTTGTATCAATTTTGTGATCTAATTTAGCTTTAATATCAAATATCTTCGTATTTACGTGATAATTCCTTTTAAATAAGATCATGGAGTAAATTTGCATTTTCACAACAGTATGTGATTCTATAAATGAAAGATCAATACATAAGAATCTATTTTGATGGACTTTGAAGCATTTAACGTTTATTTTTTGTGTCGTAGGTGATTGAAAATGTGTGTATCTACAGCGATCTCATATTTTTAAATATGTCAAATGGTTGAGTGGCGCAACCACGAATTTTTGTCTGGATGGGGGGGGGGGCAATTACCAGTAGGATGAACGTACCAATAATAATAATAATGGCATTATTATTATTATTATTATTATTGGCAATTTGTCCTGGTATTTTTTCAACACCTTCAATTTTGCATTAGCTAATAATGGAAAACAAGCATACAAACTGTATTTTCGAAAGATAAATAAGACGAATATAATTCTTTTTGAACAAATGGCGTGTAACTTTCATGTAGAACATATGTTTTACACATATGCAATATGGAGCGACGTAAAATAAGAAAATACATGTGCAACATGTTAACACTAAATTGTGCAATGTGTACGCTATCAATGTTTATTAACACACACACATATACGTGTGTGTGTGTATATATATATATATATATATATATATATATATATATATATATTGAATTGCTTTATTTTACTTCGCTTCTTGTGCCACTTTTGGCTAATTTGCGAAGATGAGGATGAGTGATGATATGATAAAATTGATGAATGGCCCCTCACAAACATCCATGCCCAGGTCAGGATTCGAACCTGGAACCCCTGGCATCGTAGCGCATTTATATATATATATATATATATATATATATATATATTATTTAAATACATTACATAATCAATTCATCCACCTCATAACAAAGCAACAGCAAAAACGATATAAATTGTATCTCACATGTGTGTGCTCCTTTTCCTCAAAACAATTGTTCATACATTTAAAACAAAATTGTTTAGCAAGAACAGTCTGAAGTATATTTGGTCTTACTTCTCCCTCTGGTAATTTACAATGCATTAAATTAAAGAATCATATTGCGAGCGAAGTGAGCAAGAAATTTTTTAGATCCAATTCTTGCAAACTGAAAATAATATTGATTTAAATAATTTCACGGGCGCCATGGCATTCTCTGTTTCACAACTTTTGTCATTTAGATTGTTCGGTGTCCAAGTCCGACTCCTGACGCTCCCTAGCTACAGCTCTGAACTTGATGAGATTGTAAGAGCGAGGCGAGCAAGAGTATTTTAGGAAAGGTATTTTTATTTTAATAAAATTTGAAATCGAGGGAGGTCAATTGTCCCTCTGTGTCCCCCCTGCATATGCTGTTGGCCGTCTGGAAGAAAAATGCAAGTAATATATGAAAATTAATCCCATCTTGAGTATCATTTTGTCCTGATACTCTTAGATTCTGCTAGTCTTGCATTTCTTTACTTCAATGTTTACTACCCCTTGAATAGGTTTCCGTCCAAGGTTGGGGCATGGGCCTCAGTCGATCCCCCTAGAAATATCCATCTACTTTTTTCAATTTATGGCAATTTATAAACGAAGCACTTTATTTTTCCTTATTTTGCGTCATTGTTTAAAAATGGTCTTGAGATATCGAATTTGGTACGAAACTTTCATAATTTGCAACACTGAAACTCTGTAAATTTGTAACTTTCACACGTTTTGAAGCTTCTTATACTACTGCGTTTGCTGCTGTTACTGCTACTAATGATTGAAGTAACTATTATGTAATCTTGGTTGTAACAAGTACTATATTATTCATATAATAAATTTATTGGATGCCAAAATAAACTAAACTAAAAATGCTACTGCTGCTACTGCTGCTGCTGCTACTACTACTACTACTACTACTACTACTACTAGTAGTAATAGTAGTAGTAGTAGTAGTAATAACAATTTAAAATACCGATAATGCAATAGTTTTAAAAATGAACCCCTCTTGACAAACTTCTGCATATGGCACTGGTCTGTATCAATCACAATATTTTTGAGGGGAAGAGGTATCCTCGACATCTTCGATTTGACCCCCCCCCCAGGAAAATTTCTGGCGACACCCATGGGTTGGGGGACAATGCCCCCTGCCCTCCCTGTGGTTGCGCCACTGAAATGGTTCATGTTCTTGAATTTCCATATGAATTCCATTTATAGGTAGCGAGAGAGAGAGAGAGAGAGAGAGAGAGAGAGAAGTACAAAGTAACTCAGAATTACTGAGAAAAAGAGGGAGAAGAAAGTTAAAAGAAAAGCAAATAAGCCTAAGTACAAAGGAAAGAGAACTGGAAACGCATATGTATCGAAAGAAAGAGCGAGAGGGAAATAGGGAAATTGGAAGAGAAACAAAGGCCCATGTACAGGGTGAGAAAGGGAAGTGTACTCATTTTTTAATTAACAGTATACAGTAAATGTGACACCAAACTTTATTCCTGGAGTTTGAATAAGTATGGGAAGCAAAGCCATTTTTGTTACGTAGAAAAAATCACATCTGGAAGGTGATGGCCATCTTCCATAATGCAGTTTTCCAGTTGAGAGGTGAAGCTGCCCCACACGCATTCCTATTTCTCCTGAGTGATCTGCTGCACCTCCCTATGAATAGCTGTCTTCAGTTCGTCTAATGAACGGGGTTTGTCGACGTAAACTCGCTCCTCTAAATACCCACACAGATAGAAGTCGCACATACTCAGGTCAGGAGATCGGGGAGGCCAAGGCACATCTCCGAACCTGGAAATCAAATGACCAGGAAACAATCATGGAATATCTGGCGGTGTGGGCTGTAGCACCATGTTACATAAATAAATGTAAAATAAATGGCAATATATCACACACATTATACAACAAAAATAATACAGTTTGGTGTACAAATAACTGTGTATTGTTCATTCAAAAATGAGTACACTTCCCTGTGTCACCCTGTACATAGACATTAGAAAGAAAGGTATATAAGTACAGAGAGAAAGACTAATAGAAAGAGAAAAAGAAAGAAAGACAGAAATTGAAAGACATATAAACATAAGTACACAGGAAGGAGAAGTTGAAAGAAGATCAAATAGAAGAGATAGAAAGAAAGCCATACACAAATGTGTAGGTACAGAAAGAAAAAGAGAGAGAATATTGACAAGTAGAATGAGTTACAGGGAGAAGGAGATAGAAATATACATTAGGTAAACTTACAATATAATAGTGGCAATACTTGACACAGCAGAGCTTAATCTAATATATAAAAATGAATGTATGTGTGTGTGTTTGTTCCGGCATAACTCTCGAACGCCTGGAGCGATTTCAACCAAACTTGGAACACGTATCACTTGCAATCTCGAAAGAAATACTGTGGGGGTAAGACACCCCTGGCACCCATAGTTTTCGGCATAGGTGGAGTTCTGGAGGAGCCGGGGAGGGCCTGGCCCCCCAACTTATAAAAGACTAAAAAAATAACACATGATTAAGTTCAGTTACTGCATGTTTGTTATGAAGCCATACCGCAAATCTTGACTTTGTGATGGGTCAACAGTTACTGCTGAGGCATCAAAAGAACTTTTCAATTTAATTTTTCTAAAATTTCTGAAGCTTACTATTGTACCGTAACTTTTTTAAAGTAATACGAGTATTGTATCAATAAAAAATTAATGAAATTCAAAATGCAATAATCGTACTGTTTTGCTTCTTTTAAAAATGGCAACCAATATACTAATTAATATTTGTTTACTTAAGCGAGGAAATTTAACATTTTCAATTCTAAAAGGCCTAGAACTCAGTGTTTTTAAGTTGTTGTTTTTCTATTTATTATGTCCGGGGGAAGGTCTCTGGACCCCTTATAAGCTAGGGGATATTCAACAACCCTCATGTACATCATATGTTTCTCCCAGAGTCTGCCCCCCCCCCCCCCGAAGCAAAAGCTCAAACTCCGCCCATGGTTTTCGGGGCGGCTGAGATGAATAGTGACACTCCCAATGCCGTTCAACTCCAAGTTCATTTTACACTATAGTTAGAATTCATTATATTCCTGTCTAATAGAAGATTGGGGTAAATAAATACCCTGGCAACGCCGGGTAATCAGCTAGTTTTATATAATAAATGAATCGTTTCTGTGCCAGACAACCATCCACCACATGGACATTCTGTAAAACAAGGAGGTGGGAGGAGCCTCGCCTTTGATCCCACGTACGGGAAACGTGGATGATCTGGTTATCGCCTGGTATCGGTTACACCGGAAAGCAGCTGCGTGATAGCCTACAAAACTGATCTTACTTGACGTCATGGCTTCCAATCACTGCAGTCCTCGTCTCCCTAGTTTATCACTCGGCCAATTTTCGTACCTAGGTCCTGCACTAATCTGGCACCCTTCGACCAAAATTCCCGTTGCCATCCAGTATTCGTACGGTTGTATGCAAAGATAATAGAACGCAATCGTCAGTAGCTATTTTCATTCAATTTTTTATTATTGTTACTAAATCTGGCAGAATTCAGAAATCATGGCAGCACAGTTACTGCAGTGTCTCTTTTAGTTTAGGTACGGAAGTGTTCAGTGGCGGCGATTGGATTCCAAAACTAGGGGGGCAAGGTGCCAAAACTGGGGGGGGGGGGGGCAAGGACAGTTTGCTTTCCATTGGTAGATAAGGTTTAGTATAGTTCGGGGCAAAAAGTGCGGGGGAGGGGAAATTGCCCCCTCGCCGCCACTGCAAGTGCCTTGAGGTCAGCATGGACAGAACGTCGGATATGCCTGCCTCCAGGATTGGCTTGGATACAGGGGAGAATCCCCCCTCCCTTCCCCTTAGGGATGGCAGACGAGACTTGGGAGGGTCTCTGTAAATGCCTGTTTCGTTCTTGTATAGGTCTCGCCCAACACATACACACACACACACACACACACACACACGTACCAAGAACGACGCATTTAGGGGAGGGGGAGCCGCCTCCCGAAAAACTTACCAAGCACATAATTGATGGTTCTCTATTTCCGCTGAACTTATTGGAAGGCAAGGAATTTGGCTCACACGGCTTAGAAGGGCAGTTCCAAAGATTTATGCACACTAGTACTTATGACAATATCCATAAAATATTAATCAAGAACTGAACTCCCCCTGTTCAGCTACAGGCCTTAATTATCACCAGCACTAAAATATTTGGTCGTTTTCATTTGTTTGACGTTTGGTCACTTGTAGCGAATTTTAAATAATTAGAGTTGTTTCCAAGGGAAAGGACTAAGGTCTGAATCTCCTCCAACAACAATAAGTTAATAACACTGGGGAACAGTGAAATTGCGGCACAGAGTTTGAGAGCTAATTTAGGACGATTTCACGCTGCTGAATAATAATGATATAATAATATATTTCCTGAATTGGCTCTTATTTATGAAATAAATGCAACTAAACCAAAATGGCGGAAACATAAGACATACATATAAATGAACTTCCAACAACAATATAATATTTATTTTTGTGATTACAATCATTAACATGATTTTTTGGTTCACTCCATGTCATGGGCACTCCAAATTTGAGTCCCTTTCGTCCGCCTTGGCCTCAATAACGAAGTGATTCGAAACAAGTTTTGCAAACTACATGTGGGACCCATTTTTTATGCTGTTGTCCCAGATTTTTGGCAAAATAAGCCTGATACAAATCTCTCACTACATCCGTGAAATTTCTTCCCTGTGATGGTAGAAAATATATTCCACATATATAGCAAAAAACATTTGGTTTATTGAAACACTTACTACGTGAGGAACTCATATTTCCAATGTATTCACATTAAACTTCTTATTTTGCTTATACTACAAAATTCAACATTAAGATATATATTGCCTAGCAATGCTTCATAAGTTGCCTAGCAACAATTTACAAATAAATAAATAAATAAGTTTCTTAATGGCAATTTCAACCCATTATCAAATTTTGGTATTACCGAGAAAAGCGTGGAGTAATTTTACCTCCTACATTTTCCATGGTGTGTTTATTTTTATAACTGGAGTCAATTTAACTGTACCAATCATACAATTGGCAATCACAGCTGTTTTGTGTGCTGAAACTGTAGTAGTAATGGCAGCACTATGTTCCTACGCGTCAGCAAAAATTTGATGCGCCTGGTGTTATGTTACATCCGGTGTAGCGGGCCACGAGCGATTTTATTGTTGAGTCAGCAGAACGTGACTGTTGACATTGAAGACATCGGAAGCGGTGGGGGGAGGGGGGTCAATGGATTTGTCACGTTGTTTCTTGATGTATGCTAACCTAACACGTGCGTATGTTTGTGTGTGTGTGTGTGTGGAGGAAATGCGCGCGCAACCATTGCGTATGATTCAAAGACATGAAGAAATGATTTAAAGATGGCGCCGAATTTTGCTTTACCCCCGAAAGTTTAGTGGCTAAGGTTATTGCTCTGTAAAACAAGAGGCGTCGAGGGTTCGATTCCTGGTAGAGTCAATATTGATTGATTGATAGATTGAGTTAGTTTTTTAAGTCAATTTTATGCACGGCAAAACTAATCAGGATTGGAGCTACAGTTGAAAAGTGGTGATTCGGACCACTATGTGCCTCCACCGAGTATCGAATCTGGGACCCCTTGATTACAAGTCGACGATGTCAATATTGAATGGTCTCGATTAGCCTGTGTGTACATAAAGGCAACAAAATGGTTGAGTTCGAAAATCGAGTTGGGTTAGTGGTTAATGTTGTCACCTGGCAATGAAGAGGTCGCGGGTTCGATTCTCTAGGTAGTTAAATTAGGCCAATTGTTTAGTCCCGCCATTATAGGTCCCCGATTAGTCCATCTGTGCATAAATAGTGTTTGAATAAAATCAATATGGCGGCCTTGGGTTAGTGGTTAATGTTGTCGCCTGGTAATGAAGAGGTCGCGGGTTCGATTCTCTAGGTAGTTAAATGAAGCCAATTATTTTGTCCCGCCATTATAGGTCCCGATTAGTCCATCTGTGCATAAATAGTATTTGAATAAAATCAAAATGGCGGCCGCGTTTTTTGTTTAGCGGCGGCGGCGGCGACCGGGGCGCGGCGCGGCGCGGCGCGGGGCGGGGCGGCGCGGCGCGGGGGGTGTTTTTTTTCCGCGAGATGTTTTAACCAAGTGGTTGAGGGTTCGATTCCCAATGTTGGTGAAAATTGGATATTCAATTGTATTTGTTTAAAAGTTCCGATTAGCTTTTTTGTGCACAAAGAGAAAATGAACTAATTGGAAATAGGATGTTTATGCTGTAATGAAAAGGTCCCGGGTTCGATTCACAATGTCAAATTGGCTGATAATGATGTTTTTTTAAAAAAAAAAAAAAGAAGTGTGTTGAGTCCCCATTAGTATTTAGGCAGGAACAGATATTAAAAATCAAAACAAAATGCCTTTTGATTACAACGCAAAGACTTTACCGCTGATGTATAAAGATAAATTAGAATCTGTTGTTTTGCCGTGTGGGGCCCCAGTACCGATTAGCTTAAATGCATAAAGAGTAGGTAAAATAAGCAAGATGGCCGTCACTATTGTTTTGTGATCAAAGAGGAGTCACAGGTTCGATTCAATCAAAGGAGGCAAAATTCTATGTTTCAATTCCATGTAAAAGTCTAAAGTTATGTTTCGATTAACTTCAATGCATAAAGAGGAATTAAACAAAAACAAGCAAAATGGCGATAGATGTGATAAAAGAAAAATTGAATTAGTTTTTTATAGTGACAAGAAAAAATAGCGAATCATTGTTAGAAATAGAATGAAAATAAAGATACTTGCCTTTGCGTGTCCAGCGCTGTGCAGAAAAGCTCTCATGCTTTATCTCCGACAAGTCCACAATACACATTTTTTTTTATTGTATAGTTAATTATTAATGTTGTTATTAACACAGATTCTTACCAGTGTGAAGAAAAGCTCTCATGCTTTATCTCCGACAAATTCACAATACACACTTTTTCATTATATAGTTAATTATTATTGTTGTTATTAACACCGAGTTTTACCAGTGTGAAGAAAAGCTCTCATGCTTTATCTTCGACAAGTCCACAATACACACTTTTTCATTATATAGTTAATTATTAATGTTGTTATTAACGATTGTTACCAGTAAAAATATAAACCATGAGGATTTTTAAAAGGGTGATAAGTGAAAAAAGCCAAGACATATATTTTATCCCTGTTTATTACCAATATTTACAAAATTCAAAAGAGCCGCACACACACACACACACACACACATACATATGTAAAATGTTTATATTGTGTCACCAGTTTATCAGCATGTTATTTAACAAGTTTTTATTCTTCAAGTTTGTTCACTCACCCACATAAGGAATTGTGTCACTATCATATCCATTTTCTGCTGCAACCACTGAATTAAAATGTTTCACTATTTTTTCCACAAGCATGTTCTCGCAAAAAACAAACACTTCTTTGGAAAGTCTTTTTCCGTCGATGTTTTGTATAGACAAAGGCTCAGGTTTTGTACATCCATGTAGATGGGAAAGCACAAACTTCTCCTTATTACATGCATGGACAGGGGAAATATCTGTGCAACCGAAACATTGTTCGCGAAGGTCGAGAATGCAAGATTCCACACAGTTTCCAAAATATGATTTCAGATACGGCGACACTGTTTCACACATAACTTTCGCATGCTCGATGCACACAAATATCTTCATAAAGTTCCGCCACGAACTTTCTGCGATGAACACTATCTCCAGGGAACCGTAAGCTGGTTTCTTCCTTATAATGATCTGACGGCGATTGTACAGTGTGGTTATCAGCAATTCATGTTGCTCACTTAGTGGGTAGGAAACACGAGGCTGCTCACCTGGAATAGCGATGTAATTGTCGATTACTGGAAACAATTCCTGAAGAGCGTGCACTCCACTCCTGCAACTGTAGTTCAACACCGGCCGCCCCGCTTCTGTGTAGCCTGACCACAGGTTGGAAATCCAGATGAGAGGAAAGTCCGATTGAGATAACTTTTGTTTTCGAAGCATTCAAATAGTAGACGTGATCGAATAATATCGACTGGCGTATAAGACTAGTTACTTGTTTTTGTTCTTCAGGTAAATGCTGATCGCTCTCTTTCTGAAGAACCCCTTTGAAATTAGTGTACGGTTGAAATCTTTTTTTCAACGGCATCGAAATAGAGGATTCCATGACTAAGAACTGCGAGATACTGCATGTCGCAGCGTGCAGGTATACATTTGAAGAAATGCGTGGGTGTGTTTTTGAGACGCATGCGCGCGTAGCAAACCAAGCATGTGCTGGACAAAAAAGGTGGAGGGGGCGGGGCATTACAAAGATCAATGGTGAGAGAAAAATCAGCAGAATATCATAAACGTCATATTGAGGAAATATTGGATAACAAATATTAATTAATTTAATTAAAGCATCAACCGCATTGTCGATCTGAAATTAGGTTTATAGACAGGGGGCAAAATGGAAAATATCGACGATGTTCTAGTATTGGATTGTTTCTGTATTTCCATCGGTATAATCCTCCACCACATTTGAAGCATACTGTTTTATCCTCTTTTTGAATGTAAAATAATCCTGCTTCGGACAGAGCTTCTACAAACGGGAATTCTTTTGATTGCCAGTTTCTGAAAGAGGACAATCTAGGCAGGAAAAAATTTCGGGGGGGGTTCACTCATAATTGTTCCCATGGGCGTCGCCAGAAATTTGAATAATAGAAATAATAACAATAATTGTACAATAATTATTAAAATTTCATAATAAAACAATTTTATTCCATAATAATACTAATAATTATTATTATTATATTATTGTTATATCCTTGAGGGGGGCATTTTAGTCATAAAGTTTTTGTTGTTTAACTTTCAAATTACATTTTTGGAATTTTGAAAAGTGTGGAAACAGTTATTATTTTTAAAAACTTAGCCTGCTGCATGGATTGTAACCTCAATCACGAACGTAATGCGCTACGAAACTGGAGATCCTAGGTTTGAACTGTCAAGGTGGATTTTCGACTTTATCGGACAGGAAATTTAAAAGCTGGAAAGGGAATTTTGGGACAATCATAAGGGAATCTTCAGTCTATATTCCTTGTGACGCGGGAGCAACACTGGAAAGATGACAACAGAAGTGATAATGGTGGGGTCGCGGGTGGTCTGCGATTCTGAGAATAGATCCTATTTCACTCAGCTTTCAGAATTCCGAATGTATGAAAATTCTAGCTCGATCGTTTTAACATTGTCTCCTTGTATTTTTGTGATGCTTCGAAAAAAAAATTGAAAATTTGTTACAGATTTTGGTTTCTGAACTTCCATTAATCCAACATGTCAGAAGTTTCGGGGGGGGTTTGAACCCTAGAAACCCCCCCTCTAAATACGGCCATGAAAGATCCCATCTCTGGATATTGCGTCATTGTTCTGTAAAGACACAAAACAAGATAAATATTATAAGTAAGCTGTTGTAAACTGTAACGCTACAAAATTATTAATATACTATTAGGACTATATGTAACTTGTATAAAATTTCAAACAGTATTTACTGTCAATATTTTCTAGTATACGTACCGAGTATTATAAATTTAATTTACGAGTCAGCAAATAAGTTGTTATAATATTGTCGTTTTTTATCGGTACTGGGAATAAAATTTGAAATTTATGCATGGGTTTACCAGAGGCTCTATGGAATAAATACAGAAAACAGTAATGCCCACAGTACACAGACCCGTAACTTTGTATCTGATGAGTGTTGTACGTATAGAATTTAGAGTTATTTTCCAAAAATCGCAAATGGTTATGCACATGTGGAGGTTTTCCGTAACTATCAAAAAATTCCCCCCGGGAGTTACTGTCTATGTAAATTGCTACCCAGTGCTTCCCGGGGCTATCTTTGGGATCTGTATTTACAATCAACGCTGCTGGTAGTTCCACATGTACAGGTAATTCATTAGCTGCGAAAACCCCAACATGATGATTGTCAAAGGCTCTATTTGATATTAACCCGTGAAGCAAATTTAAAGTCGACAGCATTGCTGGACACTAAATAGTAATATTGTGCAACTCACCTTTTTATACTTCAAAGTAGACGGTACACGTCACAGTAGATTCCAGAACCATTTTGATCTGGGCCACCAAGCTGTTTATCGTTGTTGAAACAATGGAGAGCTATCTAACACAACGCTGATGCTCGGAATATGTAGGCGGGGTTTACAAACGCGCATGCGTACAATGCTATCTGGCATTTGTTGTGCTGTTGTAAAATGAATTTTGTACTATAAGAAAATTGTCTGTATGTGTGTGTGTGTATATATATCTATATATACAGACACACACGCATATTTATTTATTGATGAAGTGTATATATATATATAATACAATACAATATAATATATATATATATATATGTAATTTGAAGATACAACATATCAGTAAAATCTAACAACTAGAAAAATATTCATAACATTCGACTTTTATATGATATGTAATTTAAAACATTCTTCACAGTTTGAGAAATGGAGTGCTTGTGGAAACACCCGTTCTCTGCAATATTGGCTGGTCCATCAGGATGTGGAAAGACATATTTTGTGAAGCATTTTCTCCAGTGTTTACCCCAAATGGTAAATGTAAAATTCAACAATATTTTGGTGTGCTACGGGGAATGGCAATCTGCATACAATGATTTCCCTGGTTTTGTACAATTTCGGGAAGGAATGCCTAATATTGACCAATTTGTGCCAAATTCTGGACCTCATCTTATTATTATCGATGATCAGATGAGGGAATGCGATCAAAGAGTCACAGATTTATTTACAAAAGGGTGTCATCATCGTGATATTAGTCTTTTCTTTATCACTCAAAATCTATTCCATCAGGGAAAAGGGAATAGGGATATATCTTTAAATAGTCATTATATTGTATGCTTCAAAAATCCAAGAGACAGAGCCCAAATTAATTATTTATCTAGACAAGTATACCCGGAGAATCCAAATTTTATAAAAGATGCATATTACAATGCCACCGCTGAACCCCATGGATATTTGCTGTTTGATCTGAAGCAGAACACTCCGGAAGAAGTACGTTTTCGGTCGCGGATATTTCCCGACGATGATATCAATTATGTATATATTCCTACAAAAAAAGCAAGCATAATCACTAGTCGTTTATTCTGTCATCATGGCTCCAAGAGTGAAACACGCTAAAGTGCTCCAAGTTTTGTCGGATGCTAAACCAGCACTTCGCACAGCGATATTACAAGCTGCTGATTCTTCCTTAGTTAATTCAATCTGTGAGTGTTGTTACAATGTTCTAAAAGGGAATGTTCCTCTTTCAACACCTCAGAAAACAAGATTGAGCCGGTACAAGAAGGTGATACGTAATCTCTCTGCCAAAGGACACTCTACAAAGCAGAAGAAACAGATACTAGTGCAACACGGAGGATTTTTACCTGCGTTATTAGCCCCTTTAATAGGAGGTGTGTTATCAAGTTTATTTAAGTGAAAAAGAAATCTGAACATGGAGCATGCCAAAAAAATGGTTATAATACCTCAAGAATTTATGGATAACATGAGACATCCTGTTATGTCTGCACCGTCTACATCCTTATCGCAATTGGATCAGGATATGCAAGTAATTTTGAATCTCAAAGGTCTTTCGGATGATGAAAAATGGAATCGTTACAGTATTGTGCTCCAAAAATTTCTGTCTATTACTCGAAAACAAAGAGAACCTGTGTCGCTACCGATTACAGAATCTACTGAGAAGTTGACTGATATGAAAGAAGAAATTCTAGCTGCTACACCTAGCATGTATCGTAGAAAAGCCGAACTGTTGTATGAACGTCTTTTACATAATAGTAATATTGATTGGGATAAATATGGGGCAGTTTTTATTAACAATAATAAAATTGAAGGCTCAAATATTGTCGATCTAGTATCGGATATAATTCGACCACGAAAAACAAGCAATCCTGTTGGGTGGCAACTATTAAATAGAGCTCTGGCGTTATCTAATATTCCTCAAGAATATATAGGTAACCCCCGGAGACAGGAGTTTATTCAACAGATTGTTTTTGGCAACCCCGGACGCCATGTTCCGCTGTCCGGAGCTAACCAAGAAGAGGCACAAGAATTAACAGAAGCAGAAGAAGAAGAAGAAGAAAAGGAACCAATTTCTTTTGTATCATCATTTCCAGGGCACAAACGTAAACGTACTGTTCCAGTTTGGTCAAGATACAAACCATGAGCGAAAAAATATTAGAGAATATCTGGTACAATCCATCTCATCCAGCATCCTATTCTACAGCTTCAACACTATGGAAAGCTGTAAAAAAATCCATACCATTGTCAACAATCAAACATTGGTTGACAAAGCAAACTGCATACACTTTGCATAGACCTGTAAAGCGTCGATTTCCGAGAAACTTTTATTTTGTGCATAATATCGATGACCAATGGCAGGCTGACTTGAATGACATGCAGAGTTTGCGGAATCACAACAAAGGGTACAGATATATACTCACAGTTATCGATATTTTTAGCAGGCATGCTTGGGCTGTCCCTGTAAAAAATAAAACTGGTGTATGTATAAAAAAGGCTTTCCAGCAAATTTTCAAACAAAGCAAAAGAAAACCTTTGAAATTACAAACTGACAAAGGCCGTGAGTTTACCAACAGTATTGTGCAGGAATATCTCAAAAAACAAAATGTAATTTATTTTACAACAAAGAATCCTGATATTAAAGCTAGTATTGTTGAAAGATTCAACAGAACTTTAAAGGAACGCATGTGGAAGTATTTTACTAAGCAAAGAACCAGCTGTTATGTTAATGTACTCCCAAAGCTTTTGAAAGCTTATAATCATAAAATTCACTCGAGTATTAAAATGGCACCAGCAGATGTTACTCCTGAGAAGGTTTTGAAAGTATGGCACAATATGTATGACAAAAAACTCAAATCTGATTCATCTCCACTATTGTCATTGAAGATGCCATTCAAAATAGGAGATACAGTGAGAATAACAAAAACCAAAAAACGCTTTGACAAAGGTTACATGGAAAATTGGACAAGAGAAATATTTGTGGTGGAACGTATTTTGAAAAGAAATCCTCAAGTGTATGAATTAAAAGATCTACAAGGACATAAAATCGATGGAACATTTTATACGGAAGAGTTGCAATTGGTCCGCTTACCGGATATGCATGAAATTGATAAAATCCTTGCGACCAAAGGTAAAGGAGCCAGTAAAAAGTTGTTAGTTCATTGGAAAGGTTACTCCAGATTATTTGACAGTTGGATTAGCGCATCGTTTTTGGAGTCAAAAAAAGAGAGAGAGAGGCATAAATTTTTGTAGGTAATCTCATCAGTGGTACAAATAACCTTCATAACACATCATGAGAAAAGCAAACGCTTTCTACCTTACTTTGCCTAGTAACAGTTCCATGAAATATTTCCCAAGTAATACTCTAACTAATTACACCACAAAGCTTCAGAACCGTGTGGAGTTGGACACCAACAAATGGGAGATGGCATTGGTAGAAGTGCATTATCCTTATTCAATACTAAACATTACAAGATTTAACAACTATATTCAATATAAATCTATGGATGATGTCAAATGGAACGAACTTCGAATATCCGAAGGCTATTACGCATCTATAAACAGCATTGTTGCAGAAATCAATAAATATTCTGAAACATTAAATTTTAGTCTCCGAAATCATCCTGCGTACAAACATGTGACTGTTGATATATCTACCAAGCAGAGAAACATAAATGTACGATTGTCACCTCAACTGGCACGGATATTAGGTTTTAAACCGACCGATGATCTATCAGAAGTAAAAATTGGACGCTCGCCTCCAAATGTTGTGAGAGAAATTCCTTCCCAGATGTATATTTACACAGATATTGCGGAATCACATATGGTGGGAGATGCTGTCGCCCCTCTATTACGTATTATAAACATTAATCCTATGGAACATACTTTTGGAAGTGATGGTGTGCAAATTTTCGATTCACCACATTACATCCCAGTGCAGAAACATAATTTCGAACAAATAGAAATTGACTTAAGGGATAGCACTGGTGCACACATCCCATTCTCCTTCGGACTAGTGTGTTTGAAACTTCATTTTAGACGTTGTGGTGAAAAGCTCTGATTATGAATGACCCATATTTTCAATACTACCATCAACAAGCTGGATCTGGTGTAGGTAACATATATTACGGTGCTGCCTATCAAAAAGGACATGGCATTGGAAGTTTTCTTGGAGGACTTTTTCGGTCAGCTTTGCCTCTTATCAAAAAAGGAGCGAAAGCTGTAGGGAAAGAAATGTTAAAAACAGGGGTAAATGTGTTAGGTGATGTTGTAGACAAAACACCCCTAAAACAGTCACTACAATCCAGAATTTCGGATGCCAGATCAAATCTTAAAAGAAAAGCTGAAACAAAGCTCAAGGAAATGATTGGTTCAGGTTATCAGGGGCATAAACATTTCAAAAGGAATCACTCTGCTTCGGGACAGCGAACTGGAAGGATCGCTCAGAGAAAGAAGAGATCCAGTGCCAATACAAACACCAAGAAAACAACCAAACGCAACCGTAAGAAAATTCAAATAACATCAGATATTTTTGATTAGATATGGCGCTAATTAGGGAGAAATCATGTGAGTGTTTTAAAAGTGAATTGGATATTTTCTCGGTAAAACCTACTCAGACAAGCATCTTAGAACACCACACCATCGGATACAAACCTGTTAGTTCCCTGGCAGATAATGCCCCCACCGAGTTTGTAATACCTGGACATGGTGATGATTATATGGATTTAGCACACACAATGTTGAATATAGATGCCAGAATTGTAAAAGCGAATGGTCAGTTATTGCTACCCACAGATAAAACAATTGGACCTGTCAATGATTTTCTCAATGCAATGTTCAGCGAAGTACAAATCTACTTAAATAACAAACTCATCTCGTTTCCATCTCACATGCACCCATACAGGTCTTATTTTGAAAAAGCACTGAACTATGACATATCTGCAAAATCATCTCATCTCCAAAGTGCATTGTGGTACAAGGATACAGCAGGCGCTTTTGATAACGTTTCGGAAGACAACAAAGGCTTTACAAAACGTAACCAACTAACAAAACAGAGTAAAACATTTGATATGTTTGGTTACTTGCATTCTGATATTTTCAATCAAGAGAAATTTTTGATCAATGGAGTGGAAATGCGAATAAAACTGATTCCTTCGAAAAACACTTTCTGCTTGATGGGATTAGATGACAGTGAAGGCAAAGTGGAAATTCTGGATGCTACACTATATGTGAGAAAAGTATCGGTCAGTTCATCCATCAAACTTAGTCACAATCGCATATTGCAAAAACATACAGCAAAATACCCTCTAACAAGAGTACAACTTAAAGCTGTAACTATTCCAAAAGATATTGTTTCAAAAACAATTGACAATGTGATACTTGGACGTCTTCCGAAACGATTAGTTGTGGGGTTTGTTACCAACGATGCATTCAACGGCACACTGTCTACAAACCCATTCAATTTTCAACATTTCAATTACAACTTCTTTACTTTATATGTTGATGGAGTCCAAATTCCCGGCAAACCACTTCAACCAGACTTTGAAAACAACAAGTACATAACAGCATATCACACATTATTCTCTGGAACAGGGATACACTATATGGATGAAGGAAACAATATATCGCGTGAGGAATACCCCCAGGGATACGCATTACTTGTTTTCGATATAACACCAGACGCAGCTGCAAGTGCCATATCCCACTGCAGTCTTCAACGGCAAGGGGCTGTTAGCTTGGAAGTCCACTTCAAATCGGCTTTGGAATCTACTGTGACTTGTGTTATCTACTCTGAATTTGACGCTCTCATGGAGATTAATAATCAAAGAGATATTCATCTGGATTAATTGTATAACAAGGTGAGTTGCACAATATTACTATTTAGTGTCCAGCAATGCTGTCGACTTTAAATTTGCTTCACGGGTTAATATCAAATAGAGTCTTTGACAATCATCATGTTGGGGTTTTCGCAGCTAATGAATTACCTGTACATGTGGAACTACCAGCAGCGTTGATTGTAAATACAGATCCCAAAGATAGCCCCGGGAAGCACTGGGTAGCAATTTACATAGACAGTAACTCCCGGGGGGAATTTTTTGATAGTTACGGAAAACCTCCACATGTGCATAACCATTTGCGATTTTTGGAAAATAACTCTAAATTCTATACGTACAACACTCATCAGATACAAAGTTACGGGTCTGTGTACTGTGGGCATTACTGTTTTCTGTATTTATTCCATAGAGCCTCTGGTAAACCCATGCATAAATTTCAAATTTTATTCCCAGTACCGATAAAAAACGACAATATTATAACAACTTATTTGCTGACTCGTAAATTAAATTTATAATACTCGGTACGTATACTAGAAAATATTGACAGTAAATACTGTTTGAAATTTTATACAAGTTACATATAGTCCTAATAGTATATTAATAATTTTGTAGCGTTACAGTTTACAACAGCTTACTTATAATATTTATCTTGTTTTGTGTCTTTACAGAACAATGACGCAATATCCAGAGATGGGATCTTTCAATGCTAGATTGTCCTCTTTCAGAAACTGGCAATCAAAAGAATTCCCGTTTGTAGAAGCTCTGTCCGAAGCAGGATTATTTTACATTCAAAAAGAGGATAAAACAGTATGCTTCAAATGTGGTGGAGGATTATACCGATGGAAATACAGAAACAATCCAATACTAGAACATCGTCGATATTTTCCATTTTGCCCCCTGTCTATAAACCTAATTTCAGATCGACAATGCGGTTGATGCTTTAATTAAATTAATTAATATTTGTTATCCAATATTTCCTCAATATGACGTTTATGATATTCTGCTGATTTTTCTCTCACCATTGATCTTTGTAATGCCCCGCCCCCTCCACCTTTTTTGTCCAGCACATGCTTGGTTTGCTACGCGCGCATGCGTCTCAAAAACACACCCACGCATTTCTTCAAATGTATACCTGCACGCTGCGACATGCAGTATCTCGCAGTTCTTAGTCATGGAATCCTCTATTTCGATGCCGTTGAAAAAAAGATTTCAACCGTACACTAATTTCAAAGGGGTTCTTCAGAAAGAGAGCGATCAGCATTTACCTGAAGAACAAAAACAAGTAACTAGTCTTATACGCCAGTCGATATTATTCGATCACGTCTACTATTTGAATGCTTCGAAAACAAAAGTTATCTCAATCGGACTTTCCTCTCATCTGGATTTCCAACCTGTGGTCAGGCTACACAGAAGCGGGGCGGCCGGTGTTGAACTACAGTTGCAGGAGTGGAGTGCACGCTCTTCAGGAATTGTTTCCAGTAATCGACAATTACATCGCTATTCCAGGTGAGCAGCCTCGTGTTTCCTACCCACTAAGTGAGCAACATGAATTGCTGATAACCACACTGTACAATCGCCGTCAGATCATTATAAGGAAGAAACCAGCTTACGGTTCCCTGGAGATAGTGTTCATCGCAGAAAGTTCGTGGCGGAACTTTATGAAGATATTTGTGTGCATCGAGCATGCGAAAGTTATGTGTGAAACAGTGTCGCCGTATCTGAAATCATATTTTGGAAACTGTGTGGAATCTTGCATTCTCGACCTTCGCGAACAATGTTTCGGTTGCACAGATATTTCCCCTGTCCATGCATGTAATAAGGAGAAGTTTGTGCTTTCCCATCTACATGGATGTACAAAACCTGAGCCTTTGTCTATACAAAACATCGACGGAAAAAGACTTTCCAAAGAAGTGTTTGTTTTTTGCGAGAACATGCTTGTGGAAAAAATAGTGAAACATTTTAATTCAGTGGTTGCAGCAGAAAATGGATATGATAGTGACACAATTCCTTATGTGGGTGAGTGAACAAACTTGAAGAATAAAAACTTGTTAAATAACATGCTGATAAACTGGTGACACAATATAAACATTTTACATATGTATGTGTGTGTGTGTGTGTGTGTGTGCGGCTCTTTTGAATTTTGTAAATATTGGTAATAAACAGGGATAAAATATATGTCTTGGCTTTTTTCACTTATCACCCTTTTAAAAATCCTCATGGTTTATATTTTTACTGGTAACAATCGTTAATAACAACATTAATAATTAACTATATAATGAAAAAGTGTGTATTGTGGACTTGTCGAAGATAAAGCATGAGAGCTTTTCTTCACACTGGTAAAACTCGGTGTTAATAACAACAATAATAATTAACTATATAATGAAAAAGTGTGTATTGTGAATTTGTCGGAGATAAAGCATGAGAGCTTTTCTTCACACTGGTAAGAATCTGTGTTAATAACAACATTAATAATTAACTATACAATAAAAAAAAAATGTGTATTGTGGACTTGTCGGAGATAAAGCATGAGAGCTTTTCTGCACAGCGCTGGACACGCAAAGGCAAGTATCTTTATTTTCATTCTATTTCTAACAATGATTCGCTATTTTTTCTTGTCACTATAAAAAACTAATTCAATTTTTCTTTTATCACATCTATCGCCATTTTGCTTGTTTTTGTTTAATTCCTCTTTATGCATTGAAGTTAATCGAAACATAACTTTAGACTTTTACATGGAATTGAAACATAGAATTTTGCCTCCTTTGATTGAATCGAACCTGTGACTCCTCTTTGATCACAAAACAATAGTGACGGCCATCTTGCTTATTTTACCTACTCTTTATGCATTTAAGCTAATCGGTACTGGGGCCCCACACGGCAAAACAACAGATTCTAATTTATCTTTATACATTAGCGGTAAAGTCTTTGCGTTGTAATCAAAAGGCATTTTGTTTTGATTTTTAATATCTGTTCCTGCCTAAATACTAATGGGGACTCAACACACTTCTTTTTTTTTTTAAAAAAAAACATCATTATCAGCCAATTTGACATTGTGAATCGAACCCGGGACCTTTTCATTACAGCATAAACATCCTATTTCCAATTAGTTCATTTTCTCTTTGTGCACAAAAAAGCTAATCGGAACTTTTAAACAAATACAATTGAATATCCAATTTTCACCAACATTGGGAATCGAATCCTCAACCACTTGGTTAAAACATCTCGCGGAAAAAAAACACCCCCCGCGCCGCGCCGCCCCGCCCCGCGCCGCGCCGCGCCGCGCCCCGGTCGCCGCCGCCGCCGCTAAACAAAAAACGCGGCCGCCATTTTGATTTTATTCAAATACTATTTATGCACAGATGGACTAATCGGGACCTATAATGGCGGGACAAAATAATTGGCTTCATTTAACTACCTAGAGAATCGAACCCGCGACCTCTTCATTACCAGGCGACAACATTAACCACTAACCCAAGGCCGCCATATTGATTTTATTCAAACACTATTTATGCACAGATGGACTAATCGGGGACCTATAATGGCGGGACTAAACAATTGGCCTAATTTAACTACCTAGAGAATCGAACCCGCGACCTCTTCATTGCCAGGTGACAACATTAACCACTAACCCAACTCGATTTTCGAACTCAACCATTTTGTTGCCTTTATGTACACACAGGCTAATCGAGACCATTCAATATTGACATCGTCGACTTGTAATCAAGGGGTCCCAGATTCGATACTCGGTGGAGGCACATAGTGGTCCGAATCACCACTTTTCAACTGTAGCTCCAATCCTGATTAGTTTTGCCGTGCATAAAATTGACTTAAAAAACTAACTCAATCTATCAATCAATCAATATTGACTCTACCAGGAATCGAACCCTCGACGCCTCTTGTTTTACAGAGCAATAACCTTAGCCACTAAACTTTCGGGGGTAAAGCAAAATTCGGCGCCATCTTTAAATCATTTCTTCATGTCTTTGAATCATACGCAATGGTTGCGCGCGCATTTCCTCCACACACACACACACACACACAAACATACGCACGTGTTAGGTTAGCATACATCAAGAAACAACGTGACAAATCCATTGACCCCCCTCCCCCCACCGCTTCCGATGTCTTCAATGTCAACAGTCACGTTCTGCTGACTCAACAATAAAATCGCTCGTGGCCCGCTACACCGGATGTAACATAACACCAGGCGCATCAAATTTTTGCTGACGCGTAGGAACATAGTGCTGCCATTACTACTACTGTTATTAAACTTTATGTCACAAAATAAAATCTTTTTTTTGTTCCCCAGTGTAATTCGCCACTGAATACGTCTCGGAGATCAGAAGCCACAGACCTCTAACTACAGACTGGAGACGATGCTCTTTTGTCTAGAGCCCTGTAACTTCGCTCGCGCATAGCCAGGGGGTTCAAATATGGCTTAGGTGCGCGTTAAGCCAGTCTTACACGGTGGTTAAGTAGGTCCCCACTTCCCTACCCACCTCCGACTCGAAACTACCATAAGATTTTTTACATCTTTAGTTCGCCAAGGCAGCAAAAGGGGTCTCACACGATCCTTAAAATCGCATCTTTAAAAATGGCGACTGCACAAACACGGTATACCACTTCGCAAGTTTAGATGCTAATAACTGCTGAAGAGTTGGGAAAATAATGTTTTCTCTTAAAAGAATAAGAGAATAACATTGGCACTGTTGAAAGATGTATCACGTGTAACCCGTGGCAGTGAATGTGAGTGTATGACATATGTTATTTTAAGTTGATATACCACTTTACGGACACACTAGTATAAAGTTGCATTACCCGTATATTACGATAGAAGTTGTATATTCTAATGAAAACCTTCTCGTACGGTTTTGAAATACATATATCCCCAATACGAACTAGTCAATTAAATTACATAAACTTCCCAACATTCGAAGTGCGAAAATTATATTATATTTATATTTCATTGACACTTGTTTGCTCCTAAAATACTTATTATGAAATTTACCTTGAAGTCCATGAAGAACTAATTATAATTCATAACTTATATATCATTACAACACTAGCAGATTAATTTATTGCGGTGCTACACACAGCACAGTATATTTGTTACAGCCAACAAACCAGACAGTACATACATACTACGTATGTGACTGTTCAGTTCAGTGTTTACTGTTTACTTCAAAATAGTATTGTGGAAGTAAAATAACAGTATATCACAGTAGGAAATCTAGACATACGAACTATTTATTTAAAACAATAATAATTAGTAGGCTCTTCACTCAACATTCAACAAATTAAAATATTATATAAAATAATAAAATATTGTATAGCTGTATTGGTAGAATCTTTTTCTTCTTTAAGCTGCCTTGAATAAACAGTCGAACATCTATTATCTATTGCCTTTCTTCTTCTACTGCTTCCTACTTCAGCTGGCCAGTGTGCTCCTCAAATCTAATTGGTAGTTCTATGGTATTAACAAAGGATTTAGAGACGGTTTCTAATTCTGTCGGGAACTGATTAGAGAGAGCTCTCGCGCGATCGTTAAGTAACGAAGCTAGAAGTCGATGGCGAAGTAAGGACGTAAGTAACTGCCGTGTGAGACTGGCTTTAGAACATGTTATTGTTATGAAGAAATTCCACTTGTGGAGTGGAATATGTAGTTGCAATCGTGTGTGATTTAATGACTCATCATAATCTTCAAAATAGTTGTTACAAGTTGAAATATGAAGGTCTGTTCCCCCGGCTTCGAAATTTTTTGCTTCAAAGTTGACCCATGTTAAAAGGCTTGCGTTTCCAGTCTGGTGGTACTTAGAAGCAACATTAATTGATCTATGTTGTCGTGTTGTTTTTGTTTTGACCATATCGTCTTACCCAGCATGCACGCAACAAGAGAACATGAAGAGAGAGAGAGAGAGAGAGAGAGAGAGAGAGAGAGAGAGAGAGAGATAGAAAGTCATAAACCGGTTTTGATGAGATGAATCACTTCGCTAATCACTCAGCTTTATCAAAGAGACCGATTTATTGCCATATTAGGAGACCGGGCTGAAGCAAATGGTCGTAGTACACTTACCAGACGTCCCGCGAAGAGGTGGGCATGTGCATGTATACTTCCGTGAAAAGGAAACGTTGCTGATTTAAAAGCTTCAGTGTAACTTATGTGAAGTACATTTCGGGAGGGGGGGGGGGCGCAGTAAGCCCCCGTCCATCCACATACATTCGAGGGTGTGCGCTTATTGTCCTGTTTCCTTAAAATATACCAGGACGTCAGTTCTTCCGCATTTAAATGTTCCCCGACTTTACTATTATTAAAATTTGGTTGAATTTTATAAGTATAATAATAGATTACAATATTTTACATAGGAATATATATATATATATATATATATATATATATATAAATTGGTGTATACAATACATTATGTGATATAATATATATTCTGGAATCCAGAACAGAGGACATGAATCTCGTGAGTGATATTACAGTATATGTACAATTTTTAACCATTAAACTGAAATTCACCCTTCCCAACTGTAACTTCTGGATACGCCACTGAAGATATCGTGTCTTAGCCCTAATGGATCGGCACTAGCTTGCTCATGTCCCCCAAAAGGACTGCGTTGAGGTACACACTTGACCAGATTAAATAAACGAAATGAAATATGTTTATGAACCCATATATCTAGGTACGTCGCGTTTGAGAGTGGCAGACACTATAGTGGCGGCGCCAGGATTAATCATCTGGGGGTGCTGAGGGAGTGCGGAATAAAATTTAGGGGGTGCGATGTTGAAAATAAAGAAAGCATGAAATATGCATCATGTTTAGCAGAGGCGCAACCATGATTTTTTGCCTGGGAGACGGGGGGGGGGGCAAGTACCAGGATTAACGTGGCAATAATAATAGTAATGACATTATTATTAGCATTAGTAGTAGTATAGTAGTAGTAGGAGGAGATGTAGTTGTATAAAAGAGGTTATTATCCTCTTAAATCACGCAAAAAGTGCGACTTGGAGAAAAGAGGAACAACAAGTAGGCGGACAATAAAACCGTTTAACAACAATGCCAAAAAATAACTCATTGAGCTGGAAGCAAATATCGAAAAGAACAAACAAGCCACTCGAAGAAACAATTCTCAACAACAATACTGACGAAAGGAAGACAGCGGCCTCTGATCTGATCTTTATACAGACTGCCGACAGTATAGTAAAATACTTTCGGCTTCTCTTTCAATGCTTGGCTGTTGTAGACAATAACAGCGGTCTCACTACAATACCTAACATTTGGGCGCTCAATGTGACTACGACATATGACACCGTAAGAGTTATTTTCAACATAGGTTTTGAATAGGGGGTGCGGAAGAAAATTATGGGGTGCGCAAGCAACCCTTCGCGCCTCCCTGGCGCCGTCTCTGGCAGACACACAAGTGAACATAGAACTTACCCTGTTCGGACACGCAGTCTCGAACTCCCCTCTCTCAAGACCTCCAGCTCTCCTCTCTCTCAAAGCAATCTGACCCCTTTTTCGATCACTGCCGGCCCTTTTTGTCTTCTCGTATTTCGCAATTGCATCCCGTTCACCCCGGCAGTGACCGGATATTTACCTGAGAAACTCCTGTCTCATTTCATCGTATTTGAGTTGCGAGGCTTACACCTGCACCTACAGACATTCCATGATATATCCTACAGCCAGAGAACTAAATGCATCATATCGATTGATGCCCTAAAGTGTGCTTTATGGCTTCTTCAAAGAATCAGATCCACATTTGATGCATTTGGGTGCATCTTTGTATGTCGTGAACGAAACACCAAAGTGCATCATTTGATTTAAATGAGGATTTATTACAGTCGAGATGCACTTCAATGCATCAGTTGATGCGTTTTGATGCACCTTGATGGATTTTGGTGCACCAGAATGCATCTTTTTCGATTATGCGCTTAAACGTTTCGTCTGAGCTACATAAACTCTGTAGCTCAGACCAAACGTTTAAGTGCATCATCCAAAAAGATGCAGAAAGGTGCATCAACGAACATCAATTGATGCATTGAAGTGCATCTCGACTGAAGGAAATCCTCACTTGAATCAAATGATGCACTTTGGTGTTTCTTTCACGACATACAAAAATGCACCCAAATGCATCAAATGTGAATCTGATTCTTTGAAGAAGCCATAAAACACACTTTAGTGCATGAATCGATATGATGTATTTAGTTTTCTGTGTGTATATAGGCCAGAGGTTCCCGAACTTTTTGTTTCACGGCGCCCTTAGTGTTTCAAGATTTTTCTGCGGCGCCCTAATCAGAATGTGGGCCTATCTAACACTTGCAACTCTTAGTTACAGTGGTTAAGTTGCTTGCCTTAAGCCTCTATCACACGGAACTGGATTTCTAGTAGGAATGCCCTGGTTGGGGCTGAACTGACTTTCTAGGTAGAAATCATGGCCGCCTGGCTGACTGCTTGACTGGTTTGGAGGAACAGACATGTTCTAATTGCTACTTGCTTTCCTCGACTGGATTCTGTGGAACAGCCAATCAGAGCAAAGTTTCGCCATGTGAAGATAATCTGTGAGTGTGCAAAGGAGCGTTCTTGCATGAAAGGCGCGTTGAGTTACACCATATATGCTGAGTGCACGGTGTTTACATTTGAAACAACTAAAATATTCATCCATACGTGTACAGTAAACGTTGAAAAGTATGTATTTAAGCGGCGCCACTGTTTTGTACCTAATAACATTTTATACGAAACGTTATTCCTCTCGGTTGAATAGTTATCGGCTTTTAAAAATGTGAAGTGATACATTGTTTACATCTCACGTGGCCGCCATTACAACTTTATCGACAAGTACGCTGAATAAGTATCGTGTGAGGCTAAAACTAGCAAATGGGTAGCCAGTCCAGCGCCAACTAAAGCATATCCACCTACTGGATATCCAGTTCCGTGTGATGCGGGCATTAGTTTAAAAAATGCACATATTTCAAATTCAGAAACATTATACATGTAAAAAGTACTAAATAACCAAGTGTTTGGAACAGTCGTATCATTTCAGTGAAAATAATGGAACATTTCGCAGCACCCCTGTAACCCAGCCACGGCGCACACTTTGGGAACCACTGATAGGCTAATAAGTAAGATCCTCCAACGAGATCGAACCTGGGACCCCTTGATTACCTACAAGACGACAGTGTTACTGGCAAACACTTTCTATCTACACCCATTGTTTTGTTGTATTCTTATTTTACCTTTTGGCAAGAGGGAGGACAACAATTACTGACTCAAAATTACTTCCCTTGATCTGAAATTTAAAAAAAAAAGACCTTATAATCTGCAGACTTTTCAAATATCGTACCAAAGTATCGAACGAGATCGAGAATTTCGGAAACAATGTGTCGATAATTTCAAGATTTATGATGTATGCAGTGATGTGCGTCTACGCGTAAACAACGATAGTCTACATTCTACACGTAGACAATTTTATACACGTAGATGATGTAATCTATGTAAACAACATGGCGAAAGGTGATAACTTAGCAAAGGGCGCAGTGGAATTAAAAGAAAATTATACTGCGTATCAGTTGCCGATGTGTGAGGTGAACTTTTCATACTCTTTCTTCCAAATTCGAACAATTTCTCACCTAGGAAAAACCTAATATAGGAAATATTCTAGTGTTTTATGGGGAAAAGACCACTCTTGCCTCACGACTGCCATCTGTTGTTGTTTTTTGCATACTATTTACTATTTATCTTCTTCCATAGTTGATCATAGAAGAGAAGAGAAATTTTGTTGTAAATGTGATTCTTTTCATTGCGTTAGGAACCAATATAGTTGAAAATGTCACTTTCCCTTCATGAAACCCTTGAAAATTAATTTTAATGCACTTTAGATTGTCTACGTAGTCTATGTAAACTACAACCCAATGTAATCTACGCGTAGATTACGTGTAGTCAACGCATGTAGACGTAAACTTATAGTCTACGGCACATCACTGGATGTATGCCTCGATCTCCGTATCGTCTCGGATGATACAGTGGGATCCATGAGTATTACCGTGCAAATTGTCCATGACTATTTTCATTAATTTTTCTCTTACATCCTATGTGTTTTCAAGCGATGGATTTCTATGTATGCTGGTGCAGAAGATGTCAACAGCCTGTTTTGAGTTTTCTTTTAATTCTTGAAGCTCTTATTGGGTAAAATAAAGTGCACGAACATGGTGATGGACAGGTAATACTCATGGATCCCACTGTACATAGCTACATCCCTAGCCTCCATGCGTGCGTGGTTAGCTTAACAGGCCTGTGGTTCAAACCCTGAGAACCTGCATCATCGCCATGAATCCGAGATGTTGACAAACAACGTAAAAATAACCGAAAGAAAAATAAAACTCATTCTTAACGTCACCACCGTTGATATTGTTCACTTAACAGCATGTTCACTTACTTTCAAGCAGTAGCCAGAATATTTGGAGAGGTCTTCATATTTATTATGGACGCCCTTAAATATCAGCTGAAAAATACATATATTTGTTCTAAAAGTTTGATAAAATTTCAAGTTTTTCTTATCTAGTGACTGTCCTCCCCACACCGCATTCTCCAGCGTCGTCGATGATTCAGTGGCGTATCCAGAATTTTAGAAGGGGGGTTGGGTACGTATACGCTTTATTAATATTATTAGTAGTGTTTACCATATTTTCTTGCCCTTGACGTTCTCTTCTAGGAATATTTGGCCAGACGGGGTTATGACCAACACCAATCATCCCCTTGGGCACGCCACTGTCGATGATTTGATCTTGCTCAGTTGATCATTGCCTTTTAACTACCAAGAAACGACCTGTACCATAACTGCCACTCATTAAGTGTGTTATCCCAAGTTTTCATCCGGTAGGTTGCAAACCTACAATATTGAAACGTCTTTTTTTTAGTTTCAGATCAAGGAATATAATTTTGACCGCCCTTCTGCCAAAAAGGTAAAATAAGAATACAACAAAACAATGGGTGTAGATAGAAAGTGTTTCCAGTAACACTGTCGTCTTGCAATCAAGGGTTCCCAGGTTCGATGTCGGTTGATACACACGGTGCAGTGTTTCGGATCTTTGTGGCGTATCAAGAAGTTACAGTTGGGAGGGGTGAATTTCAGTTAGAGTGATATTATTTCCGTAACAGCTCTGGCCGTTCTGCGCTTGCACCTTGGGAGCGAGTCGTAACTCCCGACGCCTGCAATCAAGAAGTGAACCGCTGACGTCATCTCTACCCTGCGCCTATAGCTTACTCTATTACTCACGCTGTACACTGCTCGTAGGCTCGCTGGATAGACTCGCGCAGTCAGCTGGAGATGTTCCTAATGCACTCAGACTCTACGTGCCTCTCCTCACAGAGAATCAATTCTAACTTACACTTGCACTGTTTTGTATAAACAATATACAGCTAGTACTGTAAACAGGAACCAACTACGTTCTAGAGATCAGAATTTCTGTTTTAAATAAGGGTCCAGGATTTCTATAGATGGTTTATTGTATGTCGTTATTATTATCATAAGTCATTCCATTGTCACGGTAATATGAATGATCAGATATGAGGAATAAAGTGAAGAAACAAAGATGGACGTTATAAATCAATTCACCACAAAGCTCATTCAAATGTCTCAAATAGTTTTCGAGTGTACTGAATTAAGGTCTGTTTTTCCTTCCCATGATATGGCTGGCCTCTTAACGGAAGCCGCAGATGGAACATTACCGGTACATCGCCGATATTTGCCAGCAGGCTGAAGTGCAATTTCACAAATACCTCGTGTTTAGCAACGGAAATCCCAGATTTCGAGTGGCGATTAGGAATGTCCCGTACGTGTTTTGGTTTCCGGCATTCGGCTCGGAGTGTGCCAGAGCCTGAAATGCTTTCGGCAACCGCAAAACCATCGCAGCCTACGCCACTTAATGAGGCGTAGACACTCGCGAAAGCAAATAATCCCCTTGCACTTGAAGAACGTTCAAAACTTCGGGTTTCTGCTCAGAGATGGCGGTCCGGTCGATGGGATAGAATATCATTACGACATGGCCTTTTAGCATGTTACGCCCGCACGTTGCATATCTACGAATTGACGTCAGTTCACGGTAAGAAGGAGAAGAGTGAAATCAAGGATTCCGATTTTAATGTTTACGACACCATTAAACGATATGACGTAAAAGTCACGCAGCATTGTCCATTACTCTAGTTACATGCCATTCAAGTTTGATGGTTGTTTCAGGATTATGAGAAATACACCTACTAGAATGGTTCGATTCAATTGTGCATTGAAAACTGAAGGACAATGTACTAGCCCCCCCCCCCCCCCCCGCGGTAGTAAAATGTACGTGAAACATTCTCCGCCCGAATCATTTCCAAAATTCTTCATCATCAGTGCTTGGAAGTAACGAGTTACTTGCAACGCAGTTATAAATAACATTTACTTTTCGAGTAATGGCGTGGTTACTGTAACGGTTACTTTGTTATGCGTAACTGTAACCTAATTACTTCTTAATGAGTAACTGAGTTATGGGTAACTGTTTCTGAGTTACTTTTAACAAGTAGATGTTATTTATTTATTTTTTTTACGTTTTCAACTTGAAGAAAATATCTACTTTGAATTGAATTGACTTTGACTTTATTGTTGGTCGAGGTTCAACTGTTGATGTTCTACCACCTAACCAACTTTCAGCGTTGACCATACAGCGAATCAAATGCTTTACTCAAAGAATGGTTACACAGAAGAAAGCAGATAGTTTCATGAGCTTAGAGACACGCGTATCAATCCAATGTAGCACACAAATTTTGTGGAAATTTTTCGATAACAGATGGCAGCATCGTTTGTCATCGGAAATCGAAGGCTCCACCTACGTAGATCAATGGCACGGTATGCCAAAGACCCAGGTTCAAGTCTTGGACGAGCCTGCACTTTTTGCCTAATTGTATACTTAATACATCTGTGTGCAGGGGCAGCTCAAGATAAATTTTTCACCCGGGCGAAGTGGATTTTTGCTTCCCCCCTTATCTTTCTATCCTGCGCCACCTTCCTCCAATAAGAAAACATGACCATGTTATTATATTTAATCCCGGAAAAGGTTAGCCATATTTTAAAAGTACCTTTAGTGTTTCTGCTGAAGAACACGAACACGTTTACTGCAGGTACTGTATGTGTTTGTTTTTCTAATAGCTACATAATGTCACAAAAGTTACAGTAATCTCTTGGCTTAAATTACTATGTGATTTTGCAATATAATTACTTATTATATAGTGCAGAAGTAACTTCAATTAATTCTTGTGAAAAATAAATGGGATCCCACTTTAAACTGCTGGTCCAGTCCCGATGAGCTTTTCTGTACACAAAGGCGACTTGAAAATCAAATGAAATGAACAAATGGCCTCGATTGTGTAATGAGAAATAAAGTATTGGCACTAACCAATGAAATGTGTCCAAATTATAAGCCAGTCTACGGTTATTTATGCGTAGAGGTATGTAAAAGTAAAGTACTCCCCTGTGCTTTGTACCACGCCATGAAGGCGTATAGGGGGTGTGGAGTTAGGGTCCCATACACTCTTCACCACGGCCGAAGGTGAGGGTGATGTGATCAGCACCACGTCCCTGGCCGCCTTTATCGCCAAGAGTTTCCTCCAGGTACCCACTTTGTACTACGCTGGGTGGGCGCCGGAGCCGCTTGAACAGGTAGAAAAAATCCCGTTCTCCACTGGCGTGGATCGAACCCGGGTCCCTCGCATGGAAATCAGATGACCTAACGACATTTTTTTCCTTTTTAAAGGAAAGCCCCTAAGCGACAGCTTTCCCCATCACACTTCATTCACTCATATCACTTTTTACGCTATACACTATTTCGTTTCTTTCAAGACTGACGAACACAAACATCCATGTCCGAACCGGAATTCGAACCCAGGACCCCTGGCGTAGTAGCGCGCTGGGATCACTATTTCGGCGTCGGAGCATGTACAGTCACGGACAGTTCTGGGTTGTAAGTCAGAGCTGTCCATGACTGTACCTCTCCAGTAACTGTAGGCTCATTAGCTTCGTGGTTATTCTTGAATGCAGTACTTTGGCATAATAAATACAATGTAATGGAAAGATTGAGAATGTGGGAAGAAAATTTAACCGTTACTGGCAACACTGTCTCTTTCCAGAACATTTCCCAACTTGCCTCATTTTCAGCCGTAATAAGTCCAAAGCTTGCGGCGTATAATCCAGCATATCTGGATTAAATTGGTCAGCGCAGAGCTGTTACTACATGGCGACGGGAAATTCACGTTCCTTCGCGTTCACGCGGTGGCAAGATATTTTTGTCATAACAGGATCTGAAAGAAAAAGAGATAAAAAAAAAAAACATCAAGCAGTAGGTTGAGATTTTGTCCAGTAACCTACAACGTTACGGAGAGATCAAAAGTAAAGAATCCATCCACAGTCGGTAGCGCGCGTTCAATTTCTGCTGACGTCACCAGCAAAAAAGTGTGATCGGGAATGCGATTGGGAAAGGAGGAATCCGGGAAAAGGAAGGAATGGTCTGATAAGAGCAAGAAATCGACTCTTCCTTATACGTTCTCTGAGGGAACATAAACAGCGAAAGCACGAGGCAATTGGTGTACGTCTACCCATTCACCCGGTGAGTCAGCCGGGCATTGCGAACTCCGTTGCCTGCCTTGACCTATTTTGGATTTTCAGAAAGCCGTTGATGAGATCAGGGCTCTCTCTTTGGCGATGGTGGACACCGGATGGGGGCAGGAATGCTGACGCCCCCCTAGGAAGCCATTCCACCCACCACCGACAATGACGCAAAAAAAATTAAACAATATTAATGGGCTTCATCATAAATTGTTAAAGGGGAGGAGAGCGCCACGCCACTGGTATAATTTTAAATATTATTATCATGGATATGATTAATATTATACAATGATAACTACACTCCTCACAAGAAGTTTGGAATATTGTTATCTCAGGCATTAGGTGACAAGCACAGCCTTGGAATGCAACAATAGATGGTATCTGTCTGTCTGCTGGACAGGGACGTAGCTAAGTTGATCAGTTTGCGGGGGCCCAAACGTAAGATTTTTTCTATCAAAGTATTATAAATTAACAAACTATTTATACACCATATAGGCCTATGCTGTATACATACATTATATATGTATGTGTGTATATATATATATATATAGTCTTGGAAAGAAAACGATCAAGGGCCTCCTCGGTGGCGCATGGTAGCATCGTCGCCTTGTAATCAAGGGGTTGCGGGTTTGATACCCGGTGGATGCTCATAGTGGTTCGGATCCCACTTTACACTGTAGAACCAGTCCCGATTAGCCTTACTGAGTATAAAGTGGACTTAAAAGACCAACTCAATCAATCAATAAATTGGAAAGGAACATCATTTTCTTCTGTAGTCCCCAACAGTCTACGGTTATACTCTCGCGAAATACACAGCCATTATTCGGGAAACTAAATGCAGAATGAAATCATTAGCTTAATGGCTTATACACCAAGAACAATATTATTAGTCTTTAGATTTGTAAATTTGCTGGAAAAAATTGAGAAGTAGATAAAACCCTTTTCCGTGGTTTTAGATATAAAGTGCTGGAACCAGGTTTACAAGTATTGGCAACAGTGCAAATATGAAATGTGTGCGTAATGAGTTCAAGCTAGGCATCTGATGTATCCGGTATCTCTTAGTTCAAGGGCGGGCCCGACTCTTCTATGCCATCTGATTGTTCACTTGAGAAATGATGACGATAAGAAATTATATGCACACGTCTAATTTCTTAAAATTAATGTTATTTGTGTGTGGAAAACTGAATATATGATGGCACTGGATAAAGCAAAGTTCCCACACGCTCAAATGATTACGCTCTCGTCTTTGGTTCGGTAGGTTCAACAACCTGCCCGGGTTCGATTCCTGATGGAGGCACATAGTTGTTCGGATCTCACTTTAAACTGTAGGTCCACTCCTGATTAGCCTTACTGTCCATAAAGTGGACTTAAAACACCAGTTCAAATAATCAATCAATCGAAAGGTTAAAGGTTCAATCCCTGGTGGTCAGGCCGGTAGCCAGATTTTGATTTCGGAAGGGGCTTATCCCTTATCGGCAGCCGCCATCTAAAGACGAAAACGTTGGGGGGGAGAGTAAATGCGCTGAAGATGAATTCCTTGGTATATTGCAACTAACCATGTACAAGATGTTTAATCCTGTTAATGAAGTAAATTTAATTACTACTACACATTATTAAAATCAGATATTTGTAGGATTTCGGGAAAGGACTGCAGCCCCCGAGCCTCTTCCCTGGGTATGTGCCTGCTTGTATTAGTTCCAAAATTTCTGTGCTGTTCCAACATCGTGAGGACAATTTGGGAAGTAATTGAAAGCGATATGGAAGCAAATTCTGCCCTCGAAACTATGGGAGTCGATGTGATAACCACGTACAACCGAATGAAAGAACTCTTCACAGGCCTTGTCCCTCAATATTAATTTTACTGACTAATTGTAAGTTTTTCTCGCCCTCCTCGATGACGCAGTTGTAGCGTCGCCGCCTTGCAATCAAGGGGCACCGGGTTCGATACCCGGTGGAGGCACATAGTGGTTCGGATCCCCGATTAGCCTTACTGTGCATACAGTGGACTTAAAACACGTACTCGATAATTGGAATTTTTTAGAAGAACTAAACATGGCTTTTTATGCATCGTACAACTTTGCTTCTTTTCACCCTACTTTTACAGTTTTTCTTCCTAAGAATTCCACTGAGTATAACACGCTACGAAACCAGAGGTCCAAGGTTCGGACATTGGACAGGTATGGTTGTATCATATCTGTTCCATCGCCATTCCTTCGGCTCATCATTCATCCTCATCGCCGCATTTAACCCAAGAGGTAGAAAAGCGGCGTAATATAGAAATATATAAATGATTGATTTGGTTTATTTTACTTCGCTTTTCTGACACTTTTTGGCTAATCGTGAAGATGAAGATGACAATGAGTGATGTGAAATTGATGAGAGGACCATCATAAAGAACACACACGCCCAGTCCAGGATTCGAACCCAGGATCTCTGGCATCGTAATTCACCTTGTTAACCACTGCACAACAAATGGAAACAGAAAATGCTTGATAAGTTGTTTGCTTCTCCATAACTCATGATTATATTATATAACTATTATTCGCTCTATGACTAGGGATTAATTATATTTGTATGTCTAGCCAACCTTGCCACCTAAGCAGCAGCAGCTTCCGCATTTGCAGGTGGAGGCTAAATGAAGAAAAATCACAGAAAGTCAGAAATATATACAAATTTTGTAACATAATACTTATAGAGCATGCAGACGGCTGTAAAAACAATTGCTACATACCTAGTTTCCTTCCTTAATTGAAACGTGGTTTATTCTTCATTATATATGAGATCAACCACCCTGGGAGTCGAACCCTGGATTTTGTGTGGTAGTCAGACATTTAGAATGCCAATATGCTGGATATTTGGTAGATCAGTCGATCCTGATCCATTGTTTCCAGAGGAAGACAATCCCTCCTTGCAGGGCAGGTCATTAACAGGAGGGTTGAGTGCATATGAGAAGAATGTCATTCATTCCCGCGCCGAAAAAGGGACAAGCAATAGAATTCTGTTCTTGGAATTTGAAAGGCATGGGGATATCTTTTCTGAACCATAAAATAATTAACGCAGAAAGTTCTAGCCACCTGTAGCTAAATCTTCCTGTTTGTGTCGCCCTTTCGGCGTACATGGAGCCAGTGCAGGACCAGATGAAGAGAAAGTGCGGGTTTTGGGGGGGGATCCTGGATCTGGTGTGCAGCAGGGAGGAAAAGTGCATTTTCATTAGGTCTCAGACTTCCCTGACCGGGGCGGACCACAAAACCATTAACTGCATCCACTCCCAATACATCTGTTTGTGTTCAACAAGCAAGAAACAGGGAAATAAGAAAGAAATGCCTTGCTTGGGTTCGTGCTACTGAAAATTGAAGAAGTGTTTCAAACTGCAAGCAAAATTTACTGAAGAATTATTTTGCAATATTTGTCATCAAAGTAAAATTTCCAGCAAATACAGAACAGTTTCCCGGGGCCAGTGCCCCCGCTTGCCCCCCCCCCCCTAACGACGTCCCTGCTGCTGGACATTCTTGTGTTCACGCCGACAAATGCCACCGTGCCTATCACCTATTGCCTAATTTAACGGCTACAGCAGGATTGCACACACTTTTCCGGTTTTATCAGTGGTATCTGATAAGCCGTTGACAAGCTGTCACAATGTACAGGATTGCGCACAAAAAAATGAGGCGATGTTGTCAGATGTAAAATGTTCTCAAGCCGTTCTCACTTCTGTTGTGTTTGTTTCTGTGTGTGCAGTCATTAACCTAACCTAACCTAACCTAACTTTTGAGTTTGAGTAAATTGGTATGAAAACATCAATAGTGACGTACTGTATTATGTAAATTGGTATGAAAATTGTATCTTGAGTTGCTACATTTACTGGTCAAATTATATTTTTTATTTAATCCTTAAGAGATTTACTATTTTATTTCTAATTTCTCTTTCTCTCTTCTTGTCTAAAGAAAAAAACAGTTTTGTGCACAGAATTTAAAGCTATCAAAGTGGCAACGTTCGATCAAAATATGTGCGGAAAACAGATTTGTGCGCAATTCTGGATCTAAAGTTCGGTTGCGGCGAATTTAACAACATTCCAAACTCTTTGTGAGGAGTGTTTTATAAACGAATAAAAACAAATGTTATTCCAAATTATTATGGGAGAGACTTTTCTACTCGATCCACAGTCACAACTGTTTTCATTCCTTTTACATTTCATCCATTGAGTGTATTGAAATTCTTATTCTATTTTGTTATCAACCTTAAAAGTTAGGGAGAAATTTTAGTCATAATGTTTGTTGTTTGATATTTCACATCAAACTCTCTTTCTTGAATTTTGAAATGGTTCTAGTTCCTGTAATTTGCACACAATTTTTTCGATCAAAAGCAGTTTTCACTTTCATTGATCGTTACTGAACTTTATTACTGTTTTCAAGAAACTTTCCGCTTTTTAAAAACTTGCATGAACAATGCATATTTGTAGAGGGGGGCAGTGGTGAAAAGTTATTAGCTGATAGCTGATAGGCTACCATGAAATGTAATGCAAGACGAGAAACCTGCCGACTGGCCAGAGAAAAATTAATGAATAAATGAATTTAGGGACATAATACCCCCCCCCCCCCACTCACAATAGTGAAAATTTTGGACTAGGGTTACACGAAAATAGCCTTGCCTGGATCTAGTGAGAACGATTTACTCCCGTGTCCCGTTTCGGATAACCCCCTCTCGCCAAATGCACCAGAGACAAAATATTTCACCTAAGCAACATTTTCGGCAAAAAGGATATTCCCAATTTTGCCGATTATTTTGAAGGGAGGGAATCTTCTGTTCGCTGAGAAATTTCAGGGACTGAAGTGAAAAATAATTTCAACGAATTCAGAAACTCGTCTTTTAACAGGTACTTCCTTCTTGGCCAGTGTCCGAAACAATGTCTCTTCTTTTTCTTTATATCTTCCAGCATTTCCAATTCCCTATGTCATTTCTTCTACTTTCACTTTAACTCATTGTTTCATATACAATGATTATAACACCATTAAGCCTTTCCATGATAACCAAAAACTCAATATGCTGACCAAGGCAGTAATTTATTTTATTATAAAACATAAACTAAACGTAACGTTTCAACCTTCTAGCAAGGTCTTCTTCAGACTCTGCACAAAGTACAAATGTAACAAGATACAAAAACAGGACGATATATATACACAAACATTACTCCCCTCCAGACTATTAGAAAGTTGTTCTGGAACATTCTAGCAAGTGGCTTTCCCTAGTCAACTGTACTTTCACCTGAGGTTAAGCAGATAGGAAAGGAGAAGAGAGTAGTAGTGAGAAAATGGAAGGAAGCCAAGGAAATAGAGAAGAAAGGTGAAGAAGACACAATGAACTGGAATGGGGGACTGAAGATAAACAAAGAATGGAAGAAGGTGTTAGAAAGAGTGGAAAGGACAAGAGAGAAAGAGGAGAGAAGAAGGAAGGAAAAAGAGCGTGAGATAAGAGTCCAACCACATTCTAGATGGAAGTAAATATGTTTAGCCTTTTAGGTGAAAGTACAGTTGACAAGGAAAAACCACTTGCTAGAATGTTCCAGAACTACTTTCTAATAGTCTGGAGGTGAGTAATGTTTGTGTATATATATCGTCCTGTATTGTACCTTGTTACATTTGTACTTGGTGCAGAGTCTGAAGAAGACCTTGCTAGAAGGTTGAAACGTTACGTTTAGTTTGTTTTATAATAAAATAAATTACTGCCTTGGTCAGCATATTGAGTTTTTCATATACAATGATGAGTCTCTTCTCTTACCAATCTACACCAAGCCTTTGAATATTCCTGTAAGTTCAATCCAATTCACTGTACCTAATGCTTTCTCCAGAACGAACAAGAACTATGATGAAGTCGTTCCTATACGTATATTTTACCATATAACATTTTTAATAAGTGTTCTGTTTGTTTACAAATGAAATTTCCCAGGGGAAGGAAACTTCTCTTTCTTCAAAATATTCGGCAAAAGGGGATTCTCCTTTCGCCGAAAATTTTACTTAGGTGGGAAATCTGATATAATGAGCCCCTGGGCCATTCGGCAAAACCGGAAGGCACGGTGAAAACCGTGTACGCGGGTTCAGAACCGAAAATCGGGTATCCGGGCATGTTCACACCCGGATAATTCAGGATTCGGATTTGGCCATTTCTACTACCTATTCTCGTTCATACTTAGTATTTCTGACAATGTTCATTCAGGAGCAGAAATATAAAGCATTTCAGTCTAGCCGCCTCCGTCGACTCACGAACTCACAACCGTATGTGCCGGGTTCGAGTCCTGGACTGAGTGTTGGTGAAGTCTTGTGAGTCTCCCTTCAATTTCATCTCGTCATCATTCATTGTCTCGATCAGCTAAGAAGCAAATACATTACGAATTTGAGTTGACAAATTTTGTCAACAAACACCTTTTTAAAATTAAATTTACGTAAATGTAGCATGCGCATTCACATACTTGGATTTGATCATTCGAGGGGACACAGAAATTAATTATATTTTATTTATATTATATTGTATTTATCTTGTTTGTTTCATTTATTTTATTTATAATAATAATTATATATTTTTGTCTGGATGAACCGCGGTAGCTCAGTAGTCGTCCTCCGTGGCGGAGTGGTTATCTCAGCACGCTACGACGCCAGGGGTCCCGGGTTCGAATCCCGGTTATACCGCGTTTGTTAGAACCTGTCCCCTTTCCCGCGCTAGGGAGCGTTCGACAGTTTCGGTGCCAATGAGAAACGAGGAAAAAATCGTCTGCTGGGCAGCGAGGAGCGAATGGAAGCCAGACGAGAGGCGCTTACGTAGACGCTGTTGCGACGTTGCGTATTTTAATTGGCTGCCTGGCTTTGACTTTCCCCAGCACCGAGAAAAGCCAGGGAGCAACTAGCGCGGGAACCGGGACAGGTTGTAACAAACGCGGTATAGGACATGGATGTTTGTGTTTGCCGGGGCTTAGTACCTCACAGGGGTATTCCTTTAAAACAAAAAGTCGTTAGGGCGTCTGACTACCATGAGAGAGACCCGGGTTCGATCCCGACGGGGAAGAACCAGGATTTTTTCCACCTGTTCAACCTGCTCTGGCCCCCACCCAGCGTCGCATAAAGTAAGTACCTGGAGGAAACTCTGGCGGGTAAAGGCGGCAAGCGGCGTGGTGCTGATTACATCACCCCACCTTCGGCCGTGATGAAGAAAGTGTGAGGCCCTACAGTTGTTCCGGCTAGAGAATGGACTTGGAAATTATATTTTTATATTTTCTGTCAAAAGCCAAAGAGGGTCGGTCACATGAGCCGCTGAACCAATCGGCTTTGTCGAGTTGCCGTGGTGACGCGTTGCCAAATTTTTCGTTTCGAAACAGGTGGCATCCTCAACAAGGCCAAGGACAGCGGTGCCGAATGGGTCTCAGATTTCCTGCCTCTCTCTGAAATGCGAGCGAAGGGGGCTTGTTGACAGGAAGAGGTGTCGTGTTCGACTGGACAACAATCAGGCGCGTAGCATCCGGTAGCAACACCGCTTTTCTCCCTTTGAACTGGAGGCGGAAAATCTGGGTTTCCTCAAGCCGATTCTTTAGCCGGATTTTAACTGTGCACTCCCTATACCCCTCCAGGCGTGGTGCAAAGCACAGGGGAGCACAGGGGAGCACTTTACTTTACATTTTTTGTCTGAACTGTACTGAATCCGGCAAATACCAATGTATATGGTTTATATGGAGTAGTAATAAAATTCAAGCGTTCTCCTATGCATTATAAGACACTGAACGGAAACATAAGGCTTCACATGTCACACACTAACTGAACACAAATCATGAGTTCTTCCATAAATATGAAATTTGGGTTCACAGTGATGAAATGACAGATTATATGAGCTTTACGTGCCTGATGCAGTGACATTGACAATCTGTTATTTTCTGTATTTCCAGGAAATGTGGAGATCTATCATATGGGTAAATGGGGCAGCATATGTGATGACGAGTGGGATATCAGGGAAGCCAACATCATATGTCGCCAGCTGGGATATAAAGAGGCGGAGAAGGCTACATGGAGTTCGCAGTTTGGTCCTGCAAGGCGTAAGTACTTCTACAAAATCTCGCATAGTCGCATTTTGACCCCATATACACTTTTAAATAGAAACAGAGTTGGTAGGATTTATGCCACGCTCGAAGGCTTCAAATAACTAAAAAAAGAAAGTTTTGCCAAAGATTGTTTTGAGCGCCGACGTGTCAAAATTATTGGGGGACTCTGATCACTGAAATAAATTAATGAATGACTCACTCTCTCCCTTTTTTAAGTTTTGGCCTCAGTGTTCGGAATCTCGTTAATGCCCATGAATTCCTCAAAAATATTAAAATTTTCATTTACAGTTCGAATGCAAAATGTCAATTGTTCACGGATGGATATGTCACAAGTTTCGTCAACCATAATAGCAAAATATTCCCGACTTTTAATATCTGCTACCACGGAGCGCAAAACAGATCTCCCTATAATAATGATCTCGTTCTGAATGTCATGTGAGAGCCATTTGTAGCCCAAACGTCCCATCCACTCTCCTAGTTCATGCACATCTTCTTTGGAAACTCTTTTTAGTAAAAATGTTAGCAATACTCATAATTATATACTTAGTATATAGTAATAAGTAAGGACATTGAATTTTCGCGATGCGCGAAATAGCGAAATGAGAAAAAATGATGCAATTTTGAACATTCTGCACGTAACTACACCTCCAATGATGAAATATGCATGCGTTTTATTCGGGAAGTAATGCGAAATGTGTGCTTTTCCACGAAATAACCGTGAAATATCATCAAATTAAGTAGAAAACACGCAGAAACCGGCAATCGAGGGTTTTCGCGCAAACTGTCGATTTGTAACGAAACGTTTAGTTTCCTACCCCTTGCAGCTGAAGAACGTTTTATCTTCGATCACATCAGGAAGACGCTGCAAATTGGGATTTCCCATGCACATAATCTCAGTTCGAAAACTTCGCTCCCTGTCAAGCTGCATTCCTTTCTTCCCCCGAATGTCTACTCAACTTCCAGTTTCATTGAAGTTTCTAGCTGTAGCAGCGATAAGATTAGTCTGTTCCCGCACATCAAGGGAAACAATGGTGTCATTTGTGTTCAGTCATGAATGAATTTTCTTTATCATCATGTGATTTTCAACATGTGTTTGTGTATGTGCAGTAGTGATTATTTTATTTGTTGGACAGCAAGGATATCCTTTAAATACGTACAATGAATAAATCACTTGAGATATGCAATTTATAAATGAAGTGATTTTGTGTTGATGTTTTCTTATTGGTTGGACAGCTAAGTACTTGTGTATGTGTACATAATATAAAAATGAAGTAGTTTATCAATTTATAGCTCTTTTGTATGTTGTTTCCTCTCATAATGAAAAAGTGTGTGCCAATTTTTTTTTTCCACCGCTGGTATATATCGCTGATCTAACATTTTATTTACCGCACTCCTCAGTTTTTATTTACCATAAATTTGTCTCCCTAGTAATAAGTCATGTGTTTTGCTGTCTCTGGTCATAGCCCCCCAAAGTTGATGGTTGAGCGGTCTCAGCCCCCCCCCCCCCCCCAAAGTTGATGGTCTAGAACATTTCAAATGTGTATTTAAAGTTAAGTTCATGTGGCACAATTCAGAGTAAACTTTACAAGAGAAGCAAAATATTGCATTAGATTCTCTTAAGCAAAATTATTTGGGGGGCTCCCCACATCCATAACATGGGGGGGGGGTCGAGCTCCCCCAAGCTCCATGGAGTCGGCGCCTATGCCCATCTTGTTCAGTCACGGATACGTCTAGGTTGTAAGGAAGGTACCATTGACTTTCAATAGAATCGTTACAACCCAGAAGTGTTCGTGACTGTACTCAGTTAGACTAACTGGAGTGAGTGATGTGATAATAAGAAACAACCGTAAAATTTGATCTTAAAATGCAGTTTAGATAAGCAAAATTAAAAACAACTATTGTGGAAATTAGTTTTTCTGAAATTATTTTGTCATTGTGTTCACATTATTTTTCTGGTGTCTCACATTAAATTTAGACTATAATACCGAGAAAATACATAAACATCACACATCTATCGAGTTTCTAATATATGTGCCCTACATCTTCCTTTGGAAAGAAAGTCATTGCCTTTGTTGAATAGTCTATTTATTTCTTTTCGTACCGTACACACTGCCACCTTTTGATAAAATGTGAACTTGTGAAATGTTCCTTTTATCGTGTACGGGTGCAATTTAAGACCTTTCAAGATTTCCTATAAGAATGCTGTTCAACGACTTTCAATTGTCGATTTTATTGAGTCTTGAATCCTCTCTTTCAATGACAATTTCGTTCGTGTACGGACAGCTTTAGACAAAAACGTTCAAAAGCCTATAAATGCCATTGTCTATTTATAAAAATAAAGATACGCTATCCTCTTTTTCAATTTCATTTGGGCGTTCACACACAACTTACACATCCAGAGAAAACGCCACTGGCATACAAGCACAGATAAACAGATAGGATGTATTTGCAGACCAAAGAGACCGAGATTCACCCAGTGATTTCAATTCAGATGCGTGTGAGGGATGAAGCGAAGGGCTTAACGTAGTTAATCCAACAACAGACTTCTCAAACGCCGATCGTCGAGGCGTGAAGATGACAGATGCTGCAAAATCAATAACGATGTGTCTATTCATGACGGGGATGTTATTAGATTATGGAGCAATCAACTGTATTTAGTCATCGGTTTGAAGGGGCGTAAAAGAACGGCATCAGAGATTAAGTCAATTCGGGGCATTTTGCATCTATTTGCATCTTCGCGTTAAAGTTATGGAGTCAATACTTAGGGATGTATCCACGATTTTGTTCCATGAAGGGACTAAAAACTCTTCTTTCGGTAATCACAAAGTCGATAGGATTTTTATCTTTGAAGTATAAAATTCATTGAGAAACTAAACACGTGATTAAGGATAATAAAAATAAATTATTCCCTAAATTGTTCATCTCTGAGAATGTTGAAAACTACATGTATAGGCACACACAGGACAATATACAACCCATAGAGGATTATGCTAGCCTCGTTTAGTTCACTACACGTTTTTACACTAGGTGTAGTGCAGGTGTACCCCAGTAGTATAAAAGTATATACAACCAGGACGAGAAATGATGAACCCCCCTCAGGCAGATTTGCCTACACTTAAAACAAGCTCAACATGCCCATATGAGTTTTTTGCTCAAGTGTGGAACCCTGTCTAATCCAAGATTTTTGTAAAAATGCCCTCGGGAAGTTCCTGTGAAATGATGAGCCCCCTCAGATTGATTTGTCCACACTTACAAAAGGCACTTCTGTCAGATTGTTGTCCATAAGCTTGTTAAAAATATGCCCCTCTTGATATTTTTTTTGGCTACACTTAAAAATAAGCTACACACACACACACCCACACCCACCCACACCCACCCACACCCCTCACACACACACATATTTACTTCTGGTTTAAGTTCAATTGGACACCAGCCTCAACTCATATATCTAGTACTAAGACAATGTAATATGCAAAAATCTTCTAGAATTGTTCTGTGACTCTCTCATTTCTTACATCATAAACATATGATTTTTCACCTATGAGAATAACACTACATATGGTGTCATCGGGGAGTGTATCGTGGAATTCACAGATAATTTTAATGTTTGTCCTGTCATTAACCACAACTTGTTTCCTTTTTGAGGTGTTGATTACAAACATGGGTCTCTGTGCTTTGAATTCATCTGGTGTGTAATACATGTCAGTATTGCCAGTAGTGACCCTTTTGTATGCTGTAAGTGCTTCATATAATTTAAGGAAATCATCCTTGGACATGTCTAAATTATAATTTTCTCTGGGAAATACCTCATTTCTGCCATTTTTAAGATATATGTTCTTGATGTTGCAGTTATCAAATCTACTTGAATTTTTTCCTGATTATTGTGTCTTCCAGTCTGAAACAGTACCACCACAAAATCCGGCATGTCATATTGTATACTGGAGAATGAATTTGTAGCATCAAACTCATAATAAGTACCAGCGGCAGGCTTCTGTACACATTGATATGTATAAAATTGTAAAAGAATCTGTGGATTTTTTATTATATCTGCTTTGTATTTAAGAGCATAACTGGCTTCATATTCAACAACTGGGATTCTTAGCTCCATAGTCTGAATAATGCACTTGCCCTCATCAGGTAGGGTATTAGGCAGAGCTTCCCCTGTAGAGTTTAATGTGCTGTACCTCATCAAAGCATTATTATCATTGGCAGCTCTTCTAAATGTGATTCTTAAACCACCCTTCCACATAATATCTTTGTAATCTGAGAAGAATCCTGGCAACAGGCGCATAGGGAACAGCACTGTGTGGCTCTTAGATATAATTTTATCACCAGCCTCAAATCCACCTATTTTGTAGTAAGAAGCCTCGGTTTTGGATAATTTTAGTGTGGCCAAAGCTGTGGAGGTAATGCCGGGATAATCCACTCTGTTTATAACAACACCATGCTTTCTGATCTCAATTTCAGAGAACAGATGTGGCACAAAATTATCTACCAATCTTATATTTGAATTTGCCGGATAATCTGTACCATCGAGCTTTACAACATCAAATTTGATGTATAGATCTGCTCTGTGGGGGTGTATAAAGCCATCCCCTACATCAAGATCAACCTCAATCTCTGTGTTGGGTTGATTTAAATTTGCAAATGTCCTCCTGTTTGGGGGGAATGATTGTAGCTCATAACTCTCAATATTTTCCATTTTTTTGTATGTATTTTTATTTAAATATTAATCTCTATGATTGCAGTTGTTGTGGCTCCAGCAAAATCAACTAATTCTTCTTTTTCATTAGTGACCATCAATTCAATGTTATCTATTCTATTATGGCACACAGGAAAATATAATGTTGGGGATGGAGTGTAGATGATTGGCTCCATAAATTCAGAATTAGGTTTAAATGTTGCAATGATGCCAGTTTGTTTGTGAGTGCCTATGCCATTTGATTTGGTGATCATACCCTCGGCCACATTACAGTGAATATTCAAAGTCTCTATGGCTAAGAATTTGGGTATATTAATAGCAGTGTGTTTGATGGCTGGTTCAAGTTTTGTGTTGTTCTCAAATCCTAACAGCTCTCCTATAGTACCCAGATCCACTGTTTCTGTAGCAGATACAATCTCTACTCTGTGAGTGACAGAATTTTGAGTTAATACTATACCTCTGGGTAATTGAGCATTTAGAGTGGACAGATTATATTGCCCTGGAGTGATGACAATTTTTTGATCCCCTACTGCAATTTTGTTGTTGTGGTGTGTAATATTAGGGATCAAGTACTTGCCATAAAATGCTCTGAGAGCTATTGTTTTGGGATACACTATATCATCATGTAATCTAAGTTTCAATATTGAATTTTGGTTGGTGAGATGGAATACCCCCATGATGTTTCAAATACCACAAGGCTTTTTGAAAATTTTCAATTGATGCTTTATTTATTTGAGACATATATCTAAGAACAGATAGACACAAATGTCCACAATTAACATCTTTGAAGTTTTGAACACGGGCATTATTGTAATAAAGATTAGCTGATTTTAGATATTTTACTAAATTTTCAGGTGGATCACCTCCAAATGAATCAAACTCAAATGCCTCATTGTTTAAATATTTAAGATAACAAATCCAGTGAGTGCCCTGATTTTTGTACTTATCCAAATTAACAATGCCACACTCTTTGTTGAGTGGTTGCTCTGGCAAAGAATCAGACATGTACACACCTCTAAAATTTTTGATGCCCAGTGGCTTGATTAAAGCTTCAATATCTTGGTTTGTAAGCGGCTCTTGTTTTTTTTAAACTTATTCATGGCTCTATTAACACCTTTGCCTTGTTTCTCCATGGCCAGGTTATGGCGCTTCAATTCATCTAATTCTGCCCTATTCTTCTTGGCATCTATTACTGTTTTTGCTATGGCAGCTGATCCCCCAGCCAAGCTCCCAACAGCCCCAAGTGCTGCTAAGATGGCCGGGATAGTAAATATGAAACCCCCCACATGTGATTTTTTTCTAGATTGTTGTAATTTTTTTAATTGGGGGGTACTAAGCAACAATTTCATACCATGGCCCTTTGCAAGACAAGAGCTTTTTTTCTTGCGCTGCTTTTTGGTTAAAAGGCTATCAATAGTTTTAAGAGATTTAAGACCTGCATAAGGTATTTGATACATAACACCCTTGGCCTTCATTCTAGGTTTATTATATACATATTCACAGCCCCCACCCCAGTTTTTGTTTGGTGTTCATAGCTATGGTGGTTCCCAATGCTGCTATTCTTTCACTCAAAGAAGCATCTTTGCTTACAGATCTACCAAATGCAGCCTCTTCTAATTTCTTGTCTGCAACATGTCTCTTGTCAAGATCAGAATGTGTGTTGTATGCTATGTCATGGTCTCTACAAGCAGCATCTATGGGATTAACACCAGGATCACCTCTGTTTAATCTATGCTCCAATTTTGTGCCTGGACCACAATACTGATAGCCTGGAATGTGTAGTTCAAATGGCAGCTTGTTTATAATGTCATTAACCAACCCCCGACCCTCAGAAATATTCCAAAATTTAGGTGGTAGAGTATTAATAATTTTTATGAGATATCCAATCCCCTTAGTGTCATTTACTATAAAATTAGACAATTTTGTGCTTATCATGTCCATAATTCCAACCTTTTCATTGTAAAAATTGTGGTTGCCAGCATTTTCCTCCCCAGCTATCACCAATAACCTATCTACAAGTTTCCTGACATCATCAACCCAGACAAATTCTTTAGGCAGGGTGTTGTATTGTTTGATTCCACTGCCTGTCTTGATCTGTGACCATATGGGCTTGATTAAATTGTTGTATTTTGCTCCACTGCTAGACTTGACTCTTTTTTGTGTGGGATCATTGTTCTGGTATAGAGCATCTGATTTTATTAATATTTCTTTGTAATGCTCATAATCTTGATCTGTATAGCTGCCAGTCCTTTTCCTAGTCATCAGTTCCCACAATCCAGGTGTGCCGGGATATTTAACAAAACCACCTTTTTCTCCAAGATGAGATTCTGAATATACAATAAGATCATCTCCCATAAATGTTACTCTGAAATTGCCAATTCTATGTATGATGCTACCATCACGCTCTGTGTCAGCATATAAGCCAAAAACCTCATCTTTGTTGTCTTTAGGTGTGCTTAAATATTTTTGAGCAAGAAGACCCAATTCAATACGATCCAGAGTAGCTTCAATTCTTCGAGGAGCAACAGGACTAGGTGTATGAATACTGGAAAGTGGGGTGATTGGATAATCTAATATGTTCCTTGCAGCTACAGGTACAAGCTCTGTGATCAAATTTTGATTTTGCTCTGTAACAGTTTTGATATTTTTACCTAATTCACTAATAGCATCAATAATAGGCTGTTCTGTTTGTTTGTGTTGTTCATAAATTCCTCGGTTCTCTGATTTCCATCCCTTAAATCTTTTTACAAGATAATCTCTTAATTTAAGATCATCAATGATTGGCCTTTTCATGGTTATTTATATATGTTTCAATGTCTAGAAAATTGTTGATTTTATTTCTGTATTTGCCACTATTGGGTTTTCTTGTCATATCAATTGTGACAAACCCATAACTGTCCTGGTTCCAGCACCTACTGCAAAACTTGGAAAAATCATTGTAGCTCAAGTCCCCACCTACATATTCATCATGTATGTGTTTGAGGTTGGTATGATCTTGATGAAACACACATATAAAATTGCTGTTGTCTCGGATCAGCTGCTTCGGAATTTTAGAAAAAGTCTGTGCCAGGTAGAAACAATCAATGTTTTTGTGTCGGCCCTGTGTAAAAAAATTTCTAACCTTGTTTTGATTATCCAGTATAATGTCATCAAACACAACAACAGAATTATCGAGACATTCATGGAGTGGCTTAACATCTGATTCAAAAGTGGCAATATCCAATCCATCATATAGCTTCATCAGCTGCTGATATTTTAATTGTTCCAAGCTCTTAGAGAAGACATACAAGTGCCTGTTTTTCCAATCTAACCAGTTGGGTGCCAATAAAAAATTATCAATCATTAGTGTAGTTTTACCACAAGCTGATGGCCCAACAATAAGACATCTAATATTATCAGGCAGCAACTTGCCATTTCTCTTAATCTGCTGTTCAGGTTCTGGCAGCCTTTTTATAACATCCCAGGTGCTCATATTATCACTTTGTCTGCATCGATCCAGCTGTGTTCTGGAAGTCCTAGCCATTTGACAAATAACTTGTTGCCTTTTCTGCGGATGATTTTTTCTATGAGATATGAGTCAGGCTGTTTAGTTTTGCTGAGTTCTTCTTCATAGAATCTGCCTTTGAGAATTTCTCCTTGGTGATCTTTTATTATATATGTGTTAAGGGTCCCAGGTTTAACTTGAACCACTGTAAATAATTCAGTGCTCCAGTTTCTTGTAAAGCCTCTTTTGAATAAGTGCTTATATTTGCTGATTCTTACTTGATCACCCACCTTGTATTTGGCTTTTCTTGTTGTTGGCTGGTATCTAGGATAATAAACAGTCCTGATCAATTTTTGCTCATCAGATGAAGTTACTTCAGAGCGTTTCATGTTGATTGTGGAATGGACCGAGTTGTTATATTTATGTAGAAGTTCTGGAAGAATATTAATCCATTTATAATTACCTTGAAGTGTAAATTGTTTATACATAAGATTTTTTAGGGTTTTGTTGAATCTCTCTACAATTGAGGCTTTGAGATCACTGTAACTCGAATAATGTTGTATTGACTGGCTTTTAATAAATTGTTGGAACACAGAATTATAAAATTCTTTGCCATTATCTGTTTTCAAATAGCGCGGTGATCTTCCACTCTGATTGATGATTGTCCTGAAGGCTTCTGTAACACATTTTCCAGTCTTGGATTTGAGTGGCACAGCCCAGGCAAATTTTGAAAATGTGTCTATTACAGTGAGTAGATACTTGTAGCCCTTGTTGATTTTGTCTAAGTTTTTCAGCTGTCCACTTGCCATCTCAATCAAGTCGCTCTGCCATAAATCATCTATGCCTTTTGTGACTACTGGCAGTCTCTTATAATTATGTCTGGCTTGTCTGTGTAATTCATCAACAATAATTTGTCTAGACATAATATGAAAACAAGAATATTGCAACTATGGGGTGTTCAGCAGCTGATACTACAGGATTTTCTAAATATAATTTGTCTCCTATTTGTATATGAAATTCCAGAGAGCCATCATCTTCAGCATAAGATGTTTCTAATGTATTGGGATCTGTAAAATCCTCTAACTCTACACTGGTGATTTTTTGTTTGTTGTCAGCATTTGTTATTGATAAGGTGGGGTAGTGGTGTGCCTGTGGTTGAAGCCAATATTTGATCTTGATTGGTCTCAGTGTGCCCCCAACAAAAAACTGGTAATAAAATTGTGCAGGGGACAGCATATATATTTTGCCACCTGGTGTAAATGGTGAATCATATTCTTTGTTGGGGATGCTGTACAATTCAAGAATTACTGTATGTTTTGGATTCTCAATTATGCCGGTTATTTCTTTTTCTGCTGTAAGCAATCTGCTTGTTACAGATTCAAGGTGCTCATTGATGGTCCTAACAACATCATCATAGCCTGGCTTGATTTTTATGTCCACAACAAGTTTCTTGTATTGTTGCACAATCTCTTGAAGCTGGGTGGCAAAAACAGACAGAGCATTTGCTTGATTGGATTCCATGGTCCCTAGCTGTTGCTTGATATTAGCTACAATTTGTTGCAAATTTTCAATAACTGCCAATTTTGAATTTTGAGCAGTAAGATCATGGACCTGTTTTCTGATATCCTCAAACAGGGCATGCAGTTCATTAATATGTTGATTAGTTGGTAGAGTGGCCACTGTCTGAGTAAGTTGTTTGATCTCTGTCTGGATATTCTTGATATCTTCTGATTTCAATATGCGATTCACTGCCCTCTTTATATTTTTAAGTTCCTGTGATGTAGGCAGATTTGTTACAGTATTTTGCAAAGATTCAAGTGCCAATTTCACATTATTTAATTCAGATGCATCAGCCACATTTTGCATAGCATTTTGGACAGGGCTATATCTGCCTGAGTGGGTGTTGATTGTTGTAAAATTTCAAGTTTTGTTGGATATCATCGATCAAGTGATGAAAATGAGATAGCTCAGATTCAGTGTTGAGGTTTTCAAGCTTTGTGATCTGTTTCTGGACACTGACAAGTGTGTCTACAATACCAGGCAGGCTTCATCAAAATCATTTTCATGCTGTTTATAATAACTTATTCGCTCAGGATGCCTTGAAACTGGATACAAAGCAGCTAAAAAACACCACAAAAAGCATTTCTCATCATTATTTTTTATATTAACCACGGCTGTTTTGTTTTTGATATTGGCAGGTAATGGCAGATATGTAGATCCTTGTAATGGGCTGAATTCAGAAATGTTAACATATAACTTGTGTGGAGATCCGCATAGGCTCCATCCTGACTCTTTTGCTGCAAATTCAGAGTGTTTAATGTTCAATTGATCTATCAAACTGCTTATTATTTTGTCTGAATTTGCATTTGAATATACCGGTACAGTTTCTGTTATGTGGGGCTGTGTAAATTTTGTGCCATTTGGCTTCTTATATTGTGTAAACAATTTGAGGGACAGCTTATAAGAGCCATTTTGTGATTTTAGAATTGCCTGCACATCAGAATTTATACTGTTCAAAAAATTCTTAATGTCACATCTTGGCTCTGATACAAACCGGTAATCCCTTAATTGGCTCTTAAAACTGCTATGGATAGGTGCATAGCGTGGCTGCTTTGCTGGTCCAGCATTAACAGGTGTTTCATGCTTCCTTTTCAGACCAGATGTAGATGGTTGTGGGGGCAATGTTGATGACTGTGCAGAACAAGTACCTTTATGTTTATATATGAAATATTCCATGCTATATTTTCTATGGCATTTAGGGCATATTTTTGTGGGAGTTCTGCATTTGTCTGGATTACAATTCCTTTGATGCCTGGCCCAATTGGGGCTGGTTATATTCTTATTGCATTGATTACAATATTTTTGATTTGGCATTTTTGTTGTTGTTTATTATATAAGATTTCCTGGGGTCCAAATCAAAATTCTATGCTTAATAAAAAATATCAGTTGGGTTCAGCAGTGTGATTTGTGTGTGTGTGTGTGTGTGTGTGTGTGTGTATGTGTGTTAATATTTTTTGGCTTTGGTATTTATATAAAATTTCTTGGGGTTCAAATCAAAACTCTATACTTAATAAACCTATGACAGGTTGTCAAAAATTCTGTCTATTAAATCAAATAGATTTGTAATTCAATTTATATAAATTTGCAATATTTTTGTGTTAAAAAAATATGAGCAGCACTGCAACAACACACCCTTACTCTTCAACAACTCTCTCAATACTGGCTGATATGCAATGCAAAATCTCTTTATATAGCCTAAGCACAGACCGCATTGAAAGCATCTGAAACAATAAGCCAATCAGAATATAACACATCATTACTTTATGTCATAACCAACCAATCAGAAAACAACACATGTCTAATAATTTATTGCATAATATTGGGTAATAATTTGTTGCAAAACATGATGCAATATAAATAAACCAGAAATAGGCCACAAGTGGACCGGAAGTAGGCAAACCGGAAGTGGACCGGAAGTGGACCGGAAGTGAACCGGAAGTGAACCGGAAGTAAATATGTGTGGGTGTGGGTGGGTGTTGGTGGGTGTGGGTGTGTGTGTGTGTGTAGCTTATTTTTAAGTGTAGCCAAAAAAAATATCAAGAGGGGCATATTTTTAACAAGCTTATGGACAACAATCTGACAGAAGTGCCTTTTGTAAGTGTGGACAAATCAATCTGAGGGGGCTCATCATTTCACAGGAACTTCCCGAGGGCATTTTTACAAAAATCTTGGATTAGACAGGGTTCCACACTTGAGCAAAAAACTCATATGGGCATGTTGAGCTTGTTTTAAGTGTAGGCAAATCTGCCTGAGGGGGGTTCATAATTTCTCGTCCTGGTTGTATATACTTTTATACTACTTACCCCAGTCTCACGCTGGTGCAAGAAAATGACGTTCAAACAGACGAATAGCAGTGTTGAAGTTCAGTAGATTCAACAAATGCCTGTCTGCTGCTTTAAACGTTAATTTGATTATGGTAGTGTCTGCTGCCACGTTCTTTTTCTATTGGAACCTGAAAAGAGATGTGCGTGGCAGCAAACTCTGTCTTTGTTTTATCGTGATTTCATCATGCTCTGTATGCAATTACGTCTGTAACACATACTGTGAAGGTGTAGCGATGACTTTCACATAAATGTTTTAAGAATAGATCCCTTATCATTCTTCTAATAATAAACCTAAATGATCTCGTAGTTAGGTTAGGTTCCGTTAGCATTAAAATAATATCGCTTTGTAAAGAAAAATGTTCTAAATTACCTGTACATTCATTTACACTAATCATAAATTTGCATTTTTCTCGTCTTCATCTGTTCTTAAGATTTATAACATACTCTTAGCAGACGAATTACGTGGCAGGAGCAAATTCGACGCTTATTCTTACTCCTGACACGTGCGTGGCAGCAGACTCGGCCTTTGATTATACTGAACGCAACTCTAATTGGCGGCTGACCTTGACGGCTATTTCTGGTTCCTTCTGTCCCCCAATCGTCTTCGGGAGGGGTGGCTCGTTGGGGGTCAACACACTCAGTTGCGAAGTAAAAGCTGAAGGGGCCACATCGCTCTCGCGAAGCAACGTTGCGAAGCGTACTTCTGTTTTTGCCAGTTGTCTGTTTGCGTGTGAAACTCCCTCATGTAGGACCACGTGTGAAGTTGTACCATTAACACCCCGCTGATATCTGGTGCTGACAATATCGTTGCCCGAGAAGACTCTTTTGAGCTTTACAGTACCTTTGGCAACATGTGGTGGATCCAACGCTTTATTTCGTCCCGCGAACAAGGTTCGGTACAGGCCCATAGCTAGAATTGATCTCCAGGGGGGCTCACGGGTTTACAGGGGCTTTGCAAATCAAGTCCAATCTTAAAAAGTTTAACAGTATTAAATGAAGGTAAATTATGTGCGTGGGGGTCATTAAGTTATATGAATTTTAGAAATATCATACAAATAACACTGTTACTACATTTTTTCTATATCTTTTAAAACATCGTTTTTTTTTAAAATGTTAACTGCTACTGACATCATCCCTCAGTACACATCCCATGGTACTTTTGATGATACAGACATTTATATCACACAAGAAAAAATGCACAATATTCAATCATAGTGCCTACAATACATTCCACCCCCGGCGGAAGCAAGAAACTCCCCTTCGTTTCCAAAACATGGGAGCTGTTGAGCTTTGACGCAGATGCGGAAGGAATTTGCATGATGACATCAAAGTCACAAATTTGTCTCAACGGGAGGTCGCAACAGGGACAGTGAAGGTACAGATAAAGAAACTGCCCTGTGAAAGAAACTTCCAGAGTCTAGAGAAGACAATCTTCTAAATACTTGCCCCTAGTAAGGCTCTGTCCGAAAGGTACAAAGTACATACTTGAAGTATGGTCTTGACGGAAGTGACGTCACATAGTACAGTTCGAAGGCGTCAAGTTCACGAGGAATCGAGACCACAGGACAGAGCACACGAAGTTGGAGACTCGGTCACGTGACAAGTGGACTTGTTGTTCATTTGTTTGAAATCGCGGAGGTAGAAAGCCAGCAGCTGTTTGTTACAGTTCTTCCAATGTGTGGAAATGTATGTATTAGAGCATTTACAAATGCTATGTGATTTCTGTGGTGAAAAACAAGTGTTTAAAACGTGGAAAACCAACGTGTCCTCGGTTATATCTACTGATCGTATTTGGCAGTGGCGTCTCGTCCCTTGGGGCTTCCGGGGCTTAGCCCCTAAAGAAAAACGGACGTATTCACGTAATTATCAATCACCATAACGCATAACTATCACACAGTATTTTAAAAGGCGATTTTTACCCACGTAAATTCATCGTCTGTTGCAATGGATACGACAGCGCTCCTAGCGGCATTGATGTCAATTATCGTTTTCCGGGGCACGTCGCAAAGGAAGGCGTGGCCTACACCCACCTACGCTACAGTGAAGGTCACATGCTAGCAGAGAGAGGAGGAGAGAGTGCAATGGATTTGAGTGCTGATTCGGGGCTAATTCCGTTGCGTCTAGTTCGATCTCACGTGATGTTCTGTAGTGTTTTGGTGGCTTTCATTCGCTATGTTTGAGTGAGTTTGGCAGGGTTGATGTTCGAACACAAATTGATGAAGGACATAGGCTGTCAATTACAAGACACAATGAATTTGTCCGGAAAAATAGGCATATATTAAATAGAATTATCGATTGCTTAAAATTCTGTGGTCGACATGAACTTACTCTACGAGGACATAATGAAAGAAAACAATCTTTAAACAGAGGCATCTTCCCAGATTTATCATCCCTTCATAGAAGAGGGAAAACTAAGAGGGAACTTCGTGTTCTTTATTATAGTGAAGAGTTGAAAAACATAAACTCTATCAGTAGATTGTATTCATTTTTTATTTAAAATTATTTAGAGGGTACCTTTTCAGAAACACAGGCCCTTAGCCAGCCAGGAGCCAGGGGGGGGGGGCTCAGACCCCCCTGGAACTGCCGTCAGCCCCCTTTACATTATGTAAACTATTTTGCATAATTTGTTTGCAGTGAAGAGTGAAAATGTAGACAACTCGCAACTTTAAGGATAAATCCACAGAATATGAACAGTATCTATTACATTCGCTCATTTTGTTTATGAGCAGAAGCAGCTGCAAGTATTTAGAATATTCTCTAGACTTCAGAAAGTTCTTTCATAGGGGAGCTTCTTTATCTGTACCTTCACTGTCCCTGTTGCAACCTCCCGTTTAGACAGAAATCTGTGACTTTGATGTCATCCTGCAAGTTCCCTCCGCATCTGCATCAAAGGTCAACAACAGCTCCCAAGTTTTGGGAAGGAAGGGGAGTTTAATTGCTTCGGCCGGGGGTGGAATATACTCTAGGCACTGTGATTAAATATTGTGCGTTTATTGTGTGTGATATACATATCTGTATCATCTAAAATAGTATGGGGTGTGTAAGGGATAATTTCAGTATCAGTCAATTAACACTTCAAGAGATGTTTTAAAAGATGTAGAAAAATGTAGTATTTGTGTAGTATATGATATTTATAAATGAATGAGCGCCCCCCCCCCCACACACATAATTTACCTTCATTTAATATTTTTTTAAAAAATGAACTTGGTTTATAAAGCTCCCCTGATAACCCGTGAGCCCCCCCTGGAGATCAATTCTAGCTACGGGCCTGCAGAAACAGTAAAAATGACAAACATAGTTTTAATAACTCCAGTGGCAACAGCTGAATCTGAACGATGTTTCAGCACATTGAAGCGTATTAAAACCTGCTTAAGAAATGCAATGGGACAAGACAGACCAAATGCCTTGGCACTTGCTTATAATAGAGATAGAATACATTTCAAACATAGAGGGCTTCAACGAAAAAGTAATAACAAAATTTGCTGAGCAGGAGAACAGGAGTCAACGTTCGTAGAAAGGTATGTTTCACAACAATACCTGTTTCTTTTGTAATCATGTGAATTGTCATTATATTTTAAATTCTTTAAAAAAATAAGTCCAGTTTTGTAGTTTAGAAGAAGATAAATACCCGTTTTTTTTGTAATTCATATAATTTGTCATTACATTTTAAATTCTTTCAAAAAAGTAAGTCCAGTTTTGTAGTCTAGAAGAAAAAAATACCTATTTTTTGTAATTCATGTGAATTGTCATTATATTTTAAATTCTTTAAAAAATAAGCCCCGGCCAAATTTGAGGCCACGAGACGCCACTGGTATTTGGCGCTGCAGTCGAAGTGCAGTTCGAAAGATCTTCACTTCCAGTCTACGACTTCAAGACCGCACTCCAAGATCATACTCGGAGGATACTCGCTTCAAGTATGGTCATGCACCTTTCGGACACGGCCTTATACTTCTTCTTATAAATAAGATAAACAAATATATTAGTTGTTGTTCATGGTCTGTCAATTTATCAATCACGAAAGTTGTGAGCAAAATATTGTCTGCTGTCTACATTTTTACTCTTCACTGCAAACAAATTACAGAAAATAGTTTTGCCTAATACGAAGGGGGCTGAAGGCGGTGACTGGAAAATGACCTATCTCAGTCGAAGAAAATTCAACTGATCGCTGATTCGCTTTTTTCGAGTTGGAGTTGCGTTCAGTATAGTTAGAACGCACCACGTGACCATACACCGCACACAACACCGCTCCAGAACGTAGTGTAAACGGTGCAAACAGCAAATACACTGCTTAACACCAAATCAACGAAGTAGACGAGTCGGTGCAGAGAGAGTCGAACTGTCTGTGGGTTCAGGTGCCACAGCCTCATTACCCAGAAGTAGGGTGCCTTCCAGAAGGTCATTCCAATGGGCCTGGTCAAAGCAAACTATTGTAGGTGGCAGCACCCCTGTTGCGCCCCCACGCCTTTGATCGGCAATTGTTCTCCCATTTAAATACATGGGAAATTTGATGCCGAACGTGCTGCTATTACATTAAATAGCAAGTTTAATATCATTGTAACGAACCCGTCTCGTCACAAATTAAACGAGTCGCACCTCTATTTTTATGATCTTTCTAATAATATAAGAAATTGAGAATTGTATAAATTTAAAAATGAGTTCCACCTCTATTTTGGAAAACTTACATTGATAATATACCTTTATTAGTTTATTTCTTCTCCACCCGTTTTCGCTAGCATCGCAGACCCTATATAAAGGCGAAAGCATAGAAGAGCATAGAAGGTGCTCTCCGCTTAGGCGAGAGTCCAAGCACCACAGAGGACAAGGTGTGCTCCGCTACGGCGAGAGACCAAGCCTCAAAGGAGACTCACTCCGCCACATCCAGCGAGAGACCAAGAGTAGTAAGGGCTCCATCTTCGGATGAGAGAAGCTGAGCTCCGTCTCCGGACGAGAGATGAGGTTGGACTCTGTCCACTAGTCAGAGAATCCGCTCCATCTTCGGATGAGAGATGTTACGCTCTCCGTCTCAGGACGAGAGAAGTGACTTGGCACAGCCAAGGACACACTCCACCCTCTGGTGAGAGAAGTGACTAATCAGCTTTCCTTTACTTCCTCCCCCATCCTCCAACCGCAAGGTAGACATTTATATTATTTTAGGAGATAGGCCTACTTTAGTAACAGGTTTAAAATGTAAACGTTGGGTCCTTATTTATCAATTGTATTGTACTTTTCTTTTGTAACCGTACTTTAAAAGTCAATCCTATGTATCGCTTTGGTCAAGCCTTTGGCGCTACCCTTTCATCTGGCAACATACACCCGAACCCTGAGAGCAATTTAGAGTCTCATGCACCGGCTAGTTAAAAGGTTAGCATTATGGGTAATCTTGAAATGACGGTAGTGTGAGAGAGGTATATGCCTGCCTCTGCCGAAGTGAGAGGGACAGCTGAGGACGTTGCATCATCTTAACCTCAGAAATGATGTCTGAACATGATAGTTCAATAATCAATGCTGTAAAAGTAAGACTTTTGAAAAAGACGATCGTCAACAACAGAAAAGATGTCAGAACTCAAAGAAGCCTTAAAATTTGCACATCACTTTTTTACGTCACTTGCAATTTTCACAATTTAAGTGATCTATTGTTGAGAATCCGGTCAAGAATAATGCATAATAATTCCGCGCGACTGTACTTTTATCTTTATAGTTGTTTTTAATAACTTACTTTTTTTTCACGTGATATCATACTTTTTCACGTAGCTAGTAAATATGGTCCTTTGTTTTATATGCACGCATTTATCTTCAAGAATAGTTATTACAAAAAAAATCTTCTGTTTCATGTCTGGCAACCTCTAGGGCTATCTTATTTACAGGAATTAAAATTTTAGAATTGTTGTTACCAAGAAAAAGGCGGACGAAAATACGAGGGGAGAATATCTGCTTAATACAATGAAAACATACGTTAATATTAAATTATCAGATAGGGCATAATGTCAGTCATAGTGTATAATAATATATATCATGCGTTTACGCACTTAATACATTTTCTTCATAATTTTGGGAGTTTCTTCGATTCCTACCCGCCGTTGAATTACACATGCTCCCAATCAGAAAAAAAGCAAACAATAGTGTAAAAATCAAAATTTGTGTATTTTCGACCCATGGCAGCTAGAAACGACCCAAATGACGTCAAGTTTAGTGTTCTTTGCGCATAAACTTACTATATTTAGCTCGTTTTCGCAACCATTCCGTTGTGCTTTAATATATTAATTCTAAGGTTCAGGAGAATCTAATTATAACTGGTTATATAATGTTAAAGCTTTGCTAAACCCATTTTTATTATCGATTTACACGAGAAATTCTTACCTTCATTGAAAATAACATTTGAATAGCCATCCGATCGCGCTCCAATGTAAAGCTTAGGGCAACCAAATGATGAACTAAATTATTTAGGGACAAAACAGGGGTGGCGCCGCCACCGGGAAAGTTTGGCAATGAACAGCCCCATTGGAGATTCTTACGGAATTGAAGCTTGAACTCTTCGAAATTATTCAACAGACTTAAGTGTTAGCGAAAGCCCTATACTCGTTCATACTCTAATAGGCTCATTTGGCTGACTCGATGGCACCCGACCATCCTTGCAATTCAACCAGTCTCTGAAATTGCAGTTACATGGGCTGTTAGCCTCGTGTCTCTACAACCCCATTGCAGCGAGAGATAGTGGTTAGAATCCCGGCTAAACCCACATCTAGCCATGTCATGAATCTTGTCGACTGCGCCTTTCCTAATCTCGCCTGCTGGATCGATCGTTCGCTACAATGTTAATCAGCTTTTCCCGGCACTTTCAGCCTCTCTATGAAGTCGGTCGAGTTTTCCCTGTTCATATAATGCCAGGGTAGGCAGCGCCGATCCCGCAGGAGCCTGGCAAAGGGAGGAACGGGAAAGGGTTCTTCCCGTAGATGTTGGTTCGCTTTGAAATTGCTGCACGGTGCCTTAAATATTCTTTATGTGTACACAGAGGAGAGAATGTGTTGCTAACCTCCAAAGAAAATTTTGCACACCGAAGTGAAGTGCGGTATGGACCAGTGATGTGGTCCCAAACTTTCAGATGATTTACGCTAAGTTTCGTGAAGCGTTAAGTGGAGACCTTGCTTCCATTCACTTTGGACTATGGGCGGAGTTTGTGCTTTTGCTTTGGGGGGGGGGGGCAGACTGGGAGAAGCATATGATGTACCTGAGGGTTTTTGAATATCCCCTAGCTTATAAGGGGTCCGGAGACCTTCCCCCGGAAATTAAAAAACAACAACTTAAAAACACTGAGTTCTAGGCCTTTTAGATTTGAAAATGTTAAATTTCCTCGCTTAAGTAAACAAATATTAATTAGTATATTGGTTGTCAGTTTTAAAAGAAGCAAAACAGTACCATTTTTGCATTTTGCATTTCATTATTTTTTTTATTGATACAATACCCGTATTACTTTAAAAACGTTACGGCACAATAGTAAGCTTCAGAAATTTTAGAAAAATTAAATTGAAAAAGAAATTATATTGCGGCGCAATTACCGTACATGCCATCATGCCAAACGTCAAGATTTGCGGTATGGCTTCATAACAAAAATGTAGTAAAAAAGTAAAAAAAAATATAAGTAAAGTGCTCCCCTGTGCATAGCACCACGCCATGAAGGCGTATAGGGGGTGTGGGGGTAACGCCCCACACTTTCTTGATCCGGTCGTGAGTGGGGGTGATGTGATCAGCATCACGTCCCTGACCGCCTTTACCCCCCAGGGTTTCCCCCAGGTACCCATGTTATTCGACGCTGGGTGGGCGCCGGGGCCGCTTTCGTTAGAAAAGTTCCTGGATTTGAACCGGCCGGGGATCGAACGCGGGACCTTTAGCATGGTAGTCAGAGCGTTACCGACTGAGCCACCGCGGCCACAAAAATGTAGTAATTGAACTTAATCATGTGTTATTTTTTAGTATTTTTTAAGTTGGAGGGCCAGCCCCCCGGGCCCTCCAGAACTCCGCCTATGCTTTGGACTATATGTCTAATAAACATATAGATGAAATCATTAATCATGTGATGATTATCATAAAAGAGATATGTTACAATATACAATGCATTTTTCAAAAAAATATTAAATACGTATTTTTATACATAAAGGCTACAGTACAGCATGTTATTGTATTTTATTTTCTTGTTGGTATTGCTTTGTGAATGATATGTTTATATAATCTTAATAACTTCAACGATAATAGGGAACGGATTTTAAGGTGAAGCATATTTTAAAAAAATATAGCTGTTTTCATACAGATCCTTTGAGATATGTAATTTAGGACATGAAATCAAGTAAAATGAACGCACTTTGCACATTTTCCCCTTTTTACCATTTATGCTTGAGCACTTTTTCCCTTCCTTTTGTTAAAAAAAATTGGACAGAAAAATAAACGATTTTCACTCTTCTTGAGCAGCTACATAAAATCCTATAGTCTCATTTTGTGCAGCAGAACGAGAGCTATAAAGTGGTATAATATAATCATTGCAGCCCAAATAGTTCCCAAGAGAATGTAGCAAAACCCGCGAGAGAAAACACAAACTTCAACAAAACCTATTCGGCAGAACAACAGTTCTCTCTGCGGTCCGCGCTCAATATATACAGAAGGTGCAGAAAAAGAGCGCATTGAATAAAGGCATTTTATCAGCACCTTTTTGAAAACATTTTCAGAACCTTTTCTTTCCCTTTCCCGACCATAATTTTGCACCTTAAAATTATTTTCCTAATGATAATAAATCAGTGCTCAGTGAATAAACAGACGGTTATCTTCGTCTTGCAGATAAATATTGGATGGACAATCTATACTGCGAGGGACACGAGAAGACCATCTCTGACTGTAGATTCGACCCGTGGGGCAGCAGCGACTGTGGAAGTTCCGAAGCCGCCGGAGTAGTTTGCAGGGTGCCGGAATCGGCGAAGGTGGTCACCACGACGCCCCCGCCTCCTGTGGACACAGTGAAAAAGACGCCGCGCATGCGCATTAAGGTAAGCCATCTAGTTTCATATTTTGACGAATTTGTAAGTGTACATTAGCAAGATAAGAAGGTGGGTGTAATTATCCTATCAAATTGCAATACAATTACTCCTTGTACAACAGTGGCGTACGCAAGGGGGTGTTACGGGGTTTAAACCCCCCTTGAGCTTGTTAAAATATTATGAAAAATGCTGTGGAAAAAAAATTAAATTGTAAATTTATCACAGTGAAAGATCTGGGACAATACTACTACTACTACTACTACTAATAATAATAATAATAATAATAATTTGAATTATTATTTCCATGCAGCACAGAGAAAAACACAGCATTCCAAACACACGAGTCTTTCAGAGTGAATGCCTTGAAAATAAACACGAATTCTTGAAAATGAAATATGAAGGCAACTATGATTTAAAAGAGAAAAAAGTTGCTTTGTATCTCAGTTGCAACAATGTTCAATGCACTGGAGTACGCGGGATTCTTTGTCAGGAGGGTCTGGAATAGTAAATGTGGATATCACATGGCTTCGTTTTGAAGGGCAGGATACATAATAATAAAATATTTCGTATTTTTGGAGCTTTTCAGTCTATTCAAATTGTATTCAAAGACAAAAATGGTAATCGGGACTCACTTTAAAAGAGGTTTCGCATTTACACATTTTGATCTTTTTAAAGTTCTTAACGGATTTTTATTTGAAAATTCTGATTTTCTAAAAATTTCGGTAGGGGCTGTAACTTCATCAGCCACCCCTCTACGTACGCCAGTGCTCAACTAACATGTATATTTTTGTGTGATCAATGAGAATTAACTAAAGAAAGTTCTTGGTTCGTTGTAAGCGGCTAATGTATATATACAAGGGCTAGGCGGACAAGAATACAGTCACCAGTCCGCCTTCCCATTGTTTACCGCAGCACGTTTGAATGTCTCTCTTTCAAATGTCTCACCTTGTTGACTAAGCCAAGCGTCAGGTTAACCTTGCAGCAGGTTTTATGTATCAATCCGCGCGAGAACTGAGCTCAGAATCTTCCGTGCCAGTCTTTCCTCAACCGCCGAGCTGCTTACATCGGAGACACTGAGAAAATCTACAGTATTGCCAACCGCACAACACATCAAAACCCGCATGCATGTCAAGTGGATTGTATTTTTGCTTCTCTTTGTCTCCTGAAACATAACATTTTAAAAGTACTTTCTGCGCATATATTATTTAATAAATGTGTCATTAATATAAGAGCGAAACAACTTCTAAACATGAGAGCATGTGTGTATATTTCGAGCACGCAAAAATAAAAATAAACAAAGATAAAAGTAAACAACGATAGGCCCCTCTTGAATTTAATGACAAATTATTGTTTTTGGTTTAGAAAGAAATAGATTTATGAAAAACTTGGTTGCTTCGTTCGCAATACATCCGTTACTGTAAGACACACGACACGCACTTCAAGTTGTACCACCAAAAAAGCATGATTTGTTATTGGTGATATATACAATCAGGTGCATTGTCTGTCGCTATTACTCTGGTTTCAATTTATGAATCACTTCACTAAACCAGGATTCAAATCTTGGTCTGTCTATTTGTTGCTGATAATCACCCTTCCCTTTCTTTGCGCTGAAAAGTAAATATGCGCCTTCAACAAAGCTTTCATTGCCGCCAGTGGGTGAAACAATAAGCCTCCCCCTTCCCCTCATCGTCGGTTTCTTCAGCCCTGGCGGTGGTTTTGCATGGTGGTATCCTTCCATGGTTTATTCCCCCTTCCCCCACTCACCGAGTTGAAGGACGTCTCGTCCAAATAATAAACATGTTTCTTCTCACTGCGATATATTTTAATACCGCGGAGATTCTTTTGTCGTCAAACAACAAACAATCGTTTCCTCTTGCTAAACTCAAACCGCAAATCATTCAACACCCGTGATACAATTCGTGTGCACATTGACGGCAAATCACCTCACGCCCTGTTTTACTTTGATCTTGTTGCCGCAAGGAGGATTATGCATTTAAAACAACTTGCTTGACTTTGAAGAACATTTCCTTTCGGATGAAGCCCAAAATAACATTCGGGTAAAACCGCGCGCTGAACAGGAGATTCAGCCATTCTCGCCGCTCTACAATAAACATAGGGTTAAAATAGTGGGATGTGCAACACTGGTATCAGCGATTTCACGCGCTCTGCAACGCATTCAGTCTCGCTCGACTCGCTCTAAAGTTTCAATGTCTCTTCAACGCAATACAGATTCGAGTTGGCGAATCTGCGGTTCTAAGTTCGTCTGCACAGTGATTGCAACCAATTAAGTCCATACCTGCTAATCAATGTATTATTTTGTCTGTATATTACAAATTAAATAACTGTTTTCTTGCAAGTATGCAGTTGTGTCGGAATAGAACCCGTCTCAGTGGAACTATATTCTTGCGCGCACGTTTGGATCTACATAGGCTAAAACCTGCTGCAAGGTTGACCTGACGCTTAGCTTAGACAAATATTCAAACGACAATAAGCTTAACTATTGTAAAATGTTTTGTTGGTAAGAACAGCGGGACAATCCAGATGTGAATTATCGGGGACATTTATGCAAGGAAGAAGCCAGAAAAATTCCAACGAATTCCTGGAATCGAACCCGGATCTCCTAAGAGGTTGTCAGAAGCTCTACCGACCAGACCTCCGCAGCTCCTTGGATGAGTTCCATACTTCGATTATTTCAGTTTATTTTAATATATTTTCTTGTTTTTATGGATTTTCTTCACACTTAAAATGTCTCACCTCGTTGACCAGACAATTATTTCGCAACAAAGAAGAAAAAATGCTCCCAGAATTTGATAAAAATCGAATGAATAGAAAGTAATTTCGTTCTATTGCTTTCATAAATATTATATTTATGTAGATCTCTACTACAATAGTACGAACCTCCAAGATGGCGCAGTGGTAGCGTCGTCGCCTTGTAATCAAGGGGTCCCGGGTTCGATACCCGGTGGAGGCACAAGTGATTCGGATTCCACTTTAAACTGTAGGCCCAGTCCCGATTAGCCTTATTGTGCATATAGTGGACATAAAACACCAAATCAACAACTACAATGGTATTAGTAGTATTATTATTAGTAATTCAGCTAATTAATTAATTATAAGTATTATTAATTAATTATGAGTATTATTATTTAATTAAATATAATAATATAATAAAACAATGGTAATGTGAATTTGGAGATAGTTTTAGAAATAACCCCCTTGATAAAATCCTGCGTACGCTACTGTTGTACAATAATATTAATAAGAATAATACAATAAGTACAACATCATTATTGAAATACATAACTTTCTTGAAATATGATGTAAAAGTCAGAAGAAATTGATCCTAAATAATTAGGTAATGGCCAAAGTTATGATGCAGGGCTGTTTTTCAGGATAAGTTGTACAGTGGGATCCATGAGTATTGCCGTGCAAATTGTCCATCACCATGTTCGTGCACTTTATTGACCCAATAAGAGCTTCAAGAGTTAGAAGAAAACTCAAAACAAGCTTTTGACAACTTCTGCACCAGCATGCATAAAAATCCATCGCTTAAAAACACATAAGATGTAAGAGAAAAATTGATGAAAATAGTCATGGACAATTTGCACGGTAATACTCATGGATTCCACTCTACGTAGGTATTTCGGGGTAATTTTCAATAAGTCCCTACGAACGGCAGTTTACTTCTGACTTCCTGTTCTCTACGACACTGACAAACTCACAGCTGTACAGGACATCAATTAGCACTGGTGTACGCAGAATTTTTTTTCTTTTTAGGGAAGGTCTGGAGTTGTAAAGGTGGAAAGTGCATAGCTGATTTCTAAGAGGCGGGGGCATGTACGTACAATAAGATACGTATTTCGTATATTAAAATACGTATGTCCACTCTCAAACATGACAATAGGGGGTAATTTTAAGCCGAGTTTGCATTTGCCACTCTTGTGTTTCCAGAATTCTTCACGGTTTTTATTTGAAACTATTTATTTTCTCAATATTTCGGAGAAGTCCGTAGCTCAGGGGTCTTCAACTCGTCAGAAAGGACGCTCGCGGGCCACGAAGCTACACTACGGTATTGAGAACTGGAAGATGCTCTCATCTACAGTGTACTTACACGATTCCTATGTTAGGCTGTTAATTTTTCAAACGGGCACGGGCCACGGCAAAGGGCTCTGCGGACCAACTGTGGTATCCATTAGAACAACTTTTCTTCGCTTTTTAGTAATCGGAATCTTGTTTCCATCCCTCGAAAAACTGATGTTTTTTAAAGCTCTGCATGTACGCAACAATGGCACACAGAACCAGGGTTGCCACTAACTGTTATTATTCTTATTTGAAAATGACAACATTTTGTGTATGCCTTGGACATATAATGAATGCAAGAACCGCCCTCTGGAGACCAAATACATCCATGAGACCCTTCTTTAAACATAACAATAATCAAACATATGTATTGGTGGTGATGCATGCATGATTTAAAGGTAAGCGGTTAGTCTCTTTGATTTGACCCTCCATGATAGTGTTTCCATAATGTACTATGTATTGAAGTATGCATACGATAAAAATGAGTGTCAGTGGCAATCATGAATCTGTGCCACGTGGCTGCCTACACACAGGATGAATTATCCTCGAAAAGTCCGACTTTCATCGATTGATTTTGTTTATTTTACTTCCATTTCTGCCACTTTTGGCTAATAGCAAAGATGAGGATGAGTAATGATGAAATTTATGAAGAGACACTCCTTAAGAACACCCATGCCCTGGCCGGGATTCGAACCCCGGTCCCCTGGCGTCGTAGCAGGCTGGGCTAACCACACCGCCACGAAGAGCGGCACTTGACTTGGAAATAAAGCATACAAGAATATATTTATGTGCAATTTATTTCAAAGTGCACAGCGGACACACAAAAAGCTTCTTGTTTAACACAGGCTACAATGGTACAAAATGCAGTCGTAACTGAACCCAGGCTCCATGAAAACCAAATTTGGGAAATAGAATGAAGGTTTCCTTTCCATTCTGATCTACACTTTATACTATAGAGAGCTGCATCATGGCCGTATTTAGAGGGGGGTTCTAGGGTTCAACCCCCCTGAAAATTCTGACATGTTGGATTAATGGAAGTTCAGAAACCAAAATCTGTAACTCATTTTCAAAAGTTTATTCGAAGTTTCAAAGAAATACAACAAGGAGACAATGTTGAAACGATCCGTCTAGATTTTTCATACATTTGGAATTCTGAAACTTGAGTGAAACACCCCTCCAATTCCACTTCTGCAGTCCTCCTTCCAGTATTATCCCTGGCTGGGTCAGACTGAAAATTCCCTTATGATTGTTTCAAAATTCCTTTGCAACTTTTAAATTCCCTATCCGATAAAGTTGAAAATCCCCCTTGATAGGAGTTGAAAACTCGGATCCCCAGTTTTGTAGCGCGTTACGTTCGCGATTGCGGTTACAATACATGCACCTGGCTGTTTTTAGAAAGAATAACTGGTTACATAGTTTTCAAAATTCCAAAAATTAAATTTTAAGGTCAAACAACAAAATCTTTATGACTAAAATGTCCATCTAACTTTTAAAACCTTTTTCTTGAAGGTATTTAAAATTTAATAATAAAGTATAATAATTGTGCATTTCAGTACACATTGTATGCTGTATGAAACGTAAAAAAATAATTAAAAAACTTGTGCTGGATATTCACTCATCTGCTGGACTGAATAAGCCTCCTGAAGGAAATAACAACAGCAATAATAATAATAATAATAATAATAATAATTGTTATTATTTTGGAATAAAATTGGTATATAATGATGATATTTTAATTATTATTATATAATTATTGTCATCTATTATTCAAATTTCTGGCGACGCCCATGAGAACAATTATGAATGAACCCCTCCCCCCGAAAATTTTTCCTGCCTATGGCCATGTGCTGCATGGGCCCACTTTCGCTCGCTCAAACTCGTTCGAGTTTCCCACGCTCGAGCGTACCGCACTCGTAGTAGAATGATTGACAACGTCCCGTATTGTGGATACACATGCTGAGAGACCTGCCTAAGCAATTACAAATATCGTATCACAGTGCAACAAGTACAGTGGGATCCATGAGAATTATCGTGCAAATTGTCCATGACTATTTTCATTACGTTTTCTCTTATATTCTATGTGTTTTTAAGCAATGGATTTTTATGTACGCTGATGCAGAAGTTGTGAACAGCTTGTTTTGAGTTTTCTTTTAATTCTTGAAGATCTTATTGGGTCAAATAAAGTGCACGAACATGGTGGTGGACAATTTGCACGGTAATACTCATGGATCCCACTGTACGTGTATACATCATTGTTCGCTTACAGAAAAGGATAATCATATTCTGCAAAATAATAAAATGCAGTTACAACCTAGGTTATTAGATTGATTGATATAGTTTATTTTACTTCGCGTTTTGTGCCTCTTGGCTAATTTGCGAAGAGAGGATTGATGAAATTGATGAATGGACATTCACAAACAACCAAGCCCGAGTGGGATTCGAACCTGGGACCCTTGGCGTCGCAGCGCGATCCAAGGTTATTAGAATTATAACATTCAATCGAACATAATTTTAATGTGACATTAATCGCAGAAACATAGAATGTCAGCCTAGGTAGTTTCAGCCCATAATCATCTATATATATATTTCATTTTCACATATCTCGGTAAGATCACGTACAGTGGGATCCATGAATATCACCTTGCAAATTGTCCATCACCATGTTCGTGCACTTTGTTTGACCCAATAAGAGCTTCAAGAATTAAGGGAAAACTCAAAACTAGCTATAGACAACTATTTCACCAGCATACATAAAAATCCCTCGCTTTAAAACATATTGGATGTAAGAGAAAAATTGATGAAAATAGTCATGGACAATTTGCACGGTAATACTCATGGATCCCACTGTACAAAACTGCATTTTATCATGGAAATGATGACTATGTTCACTTATTTTTCAATTTCACTTCGTCTTTTACTTCACGATTCATATTTGAGGGCCCACTGCCATAGACAAATGACGGAAATACATCTACTAATAGTAATAGGGTTCGAGAGTTCGAGTGTATTCCGCTTTGTATGCCATCTAGCGTTGCCCGTGCGAACTATTTGCCGCTCGAGCGAAAAACGCTAATTGCAGCACTCTACTTTATACGTATTATCTTCTGGACAATGTCGCCACTGCAAGATGATTTAGGACTTTTTGAACCTCCCCAGATCTTACTTGAAAACTCACCCACTCCCACCTCGCTTGGCATCTGTTCAAGACAGCAGCCTTGAACGGCGCTTCCGCCTTCCGAGCACCGACTCAAAAGAAGCCACTTTATTTACCTTTAATTAACGAAACACTGCAGAGCCACTCTTGTCCGCCCGGGAGATCAGGTTAAATAGATACAGCAATTAGCAAACAGGAAGCGTCCAATCGCAGAAGGTTTATCCGACTGGTATTTAAAAACGTGAGTCAGTTTTTTTCCTTCGTAATGACTTGCTGACAGACATGCTTATGATTTATTGTAAAGAAACGCTCCGTGGCCGCAATTTGTGGGGAGGAGGGACGAGAAACAAGCAATTTTGGTAATGCCTTGATTGCAAATAATCCTGAACTCATGCTCTGTTCTTTTCTACGAGTATTCTCAGAAAATGCAGTTTTGTGCAGCATTGGCACATGCAAGGTAAATGTTATATCCGAAATTATGTTCTCTCGGCAACAGAGGCCGCCCTTCCAAAGATTAACTATTTGTTCTCCACTTCAAAAATATTAAGAAATTGATCATCAGTGCCCGCCATTAAGGGGGCCCCTTCCCTCCACTTTTCCCCCGCACTATGCTAAACCTTATTTACCAAGGGAAAGTAAACTGTTCTTCCCCGCTCCCCGTTTTGGAACCTATTCGCCGCCGCTGATTTTTGGTTGATCTGGACTTGATATTCGTTTATCTACCTGTCGACAGTGTAACATTTGGACACAGCAACACAAGAAAAAGTAGCAGAAATGCTACGCAAAATAACAAAAATAAAAGATAAAAACTATTCAGTTTATAGCAAATATTTTGACTGTCATAATTGCCTCATTACTACAATACATACAACTGTGTATTGTCTCTTGAAGTTCTGCCACTGTGTATTTTTGTATTTCGTATTTTTGTGGCGTTGCGATTGCAATGAACACACTGAATCGAAATGATTTTTAGTTAGTTAGTTCGTGAACGTTCCTCATTTACGCTCCAGACAAGACATTGTTCCTAGCAACAGTCCACCTTCCTCTGTTTCCTTCCCATGTCTCTTCCCTCACGAAAGCGGCGTGGGAATTCTTACCGGAAACTCTTAAGGGAAAAGGTGCATAGGAGTTCCCAATGGGGAAGTTCTGTCACGCAGGTAAAGCGCATCATCAAACACAAAGCTACGAGTGCACATTTTTCATTCTTGCTAATCTGGAAGCAGACTGGGAATTGGTTGGTAAAGAACTACAACTATAAGAAGAACAACGACTACGCATGACTCCTCTGCCATCCCCTGTAGTGTAGTGGTTTTAAGAGTGCGTTTTGTCTATTTTACAATGTCACCATATTCTCATCCATTACCACGCAGAAGTGAAGAAGCAATTAATATACAATGAAACCCCAAAGAAGACAATGTTTGCCAGATTATATTGCGGACCCTCCCCCTCTCACAAACACACACACAAAGTATGCAGAGTCGGTTTTGGGATGTTGCCGCCTGTAGAGCAGTATGGAAAAGCCTTCACCTTCCCAGAGCTTTATTAAAGTAATAGTTCAGCGATCGATTTTCACTATTATTATATGCTATTCCTGTTACTGACACCAGAATTCTGAGTCGACTTTTCATGAAGGGATTGTGTACTCTTGATATAACGACTGATATATACTGTCTGTGTGTGTGTGTGTGTGTGTGTGTGTGTGTGTGTGTGTGTGTGTGTGTGTGTGTGTGTGTGTGTGTGTGTGTGTGTGTGTGTGTGTGTGTGTTTATATATATATATATATATTGATGTTACTACTTTTTTCATTTTTAGGATGTAATCAATGAAACCATGTCGATGCGTTTGTTAGGGGGAAGAGTGCCAGAAGAAGGCAGGGTGGAAGTGAAGTTTGGAGATTCTGGTGAGTATTGCCTCTCACCCTCATCATCTTCGTCCAGAGTTTTCAATATAATTCTTTTCAAATATGTTATTGTTTTATTATGTAAACGCTCATTTACATCATGCATTTACGTAATTGACCTGTCGCTAAATTTTCCTTTCATATTAATTAATATATCGTTTTCTTTTCTCTATTTTCTGTTTCTATATGTAGTATACCTTTAATGTTTTTGATAACATCATGGCAAAAGCAGAATCGCAAAATGTTATTTTAGTGTAATTTTCGCCTTTCAATTTTTCAACACAGAATTTATCGAAGGTTGGGTTCCCCCTAAAATCAATTCGTTGTAGCATCAATCTAATAATATTAATCACAAACCCATGGGCGAAGGCCAAAGTATAGGAACTGAAAAAGGACGAAACACGGAAAGGTTCCAAAAGGAATTAGAGCGATGATTTCCGCTGCTAATTTCTTTCCCGGTTAATCAACTGACTCATCTTTAAATCCCATCCACTTTCGTCTTCTTCATCGACCACTTCTGCTTTCCAAGCTCCTCCTTGATTTCTTAAAGAGCTGGCTGCGGAAAGTGGAGTACGCCAAGTGCAATTACATCCAGTATGGTCTTTAGTCTGTGATCAAGTCTCGGTAATGCCATCAAACTCACCCCGCTTGAGGGCGCTGTCAGCTCTTGCAACATCTCCAAAGAGATAAGCAGGCTCCGGCGCTTCTCGAAGTTGGTCAAGTTGTATTCTGGTCCAGAATCAAGGGTGGGCCACTCAAAATGAGGATACCACCTGCTGATCTACCCTGTCAAAATGTAATGAGAAAGATATATATTTAAACAATAAGTATATACGTATATAATCATGAATATAATGAGAAATCTGAGGAGATTCGAATTAAGGATTGTTCTATTCCCAGTAAACACACCATGCTTAACCAGTTTTATAATTTTTAATTAATTGAGGACTAAAAGTGGTAAACGTTGTAAGTGCCAAAAGCGAAAGTGTTGGGCAATCGCATCGTTCCGCACATCAGCCCGTAAGAACGTTCACACTAGTGACCTCTTTACACGCCCTTTGAACTACTTAGAGGGCTACCATCCACATTTCACGTTTACCACATTATAAAGCATGGCACATTTCACAGTTTAACGTGGAAAACGGTGTTTGAATTATTGTGGCACTTACAGCGTTTACCAATTTTAGTCTTCAATTACTATATCATGTTGTGAAATGTAATCGAAACTAAATTTTTTCAAGGTAACTTGAATTTGTGTTACGTTTTTACCCCAATATTGAAACTTCAAAAGATTGGATAATAAACCATTTTCCGGATCACGTAGTAACAATGCGACTATCGAAATACATTGTTATTTGGAAATGTGGCCCATTCAAATCTTTGACCGGGATATAACTATCTGTGGCCCGACCACGCCAGACTGGATGTAGCCAAAGATTTTGTAAATGATACCTATGACTCGAAATCAACGCGCTAGAATAAGTACTGTAGTAATTATTGTCTTTGAGAAACTTTGATCATGTATGATTTGAAAATTCGTGAATAGGAACAATTTTTCACGTAAAAAAAATATTCATAAATACATTGTGAAAAAAATCCGATTCTCGATGTATTCCGCAATGCCAATTTCGTTGTACTGAAAATATCTCGATAAGGTTATGTGAACAACTAGAATGAAATTTCTTCCAAGTAACAAGAAATCGAGTTTGAAATTATCTTGCGCGCCATTTATGTATGTCAATTTTTTTGGCGATTAGGGGTGCGAGGGCGGGGGCAGTTGCCCCCACTTTTGCCCCCGTACTATGCTAAACCTTATCTACAAAGTGAAATATACTGTCTTTGCCTCCCAGTTTTGGAACCCAATCGCCGCCAATGTGTCAACAGCGAGAAAATATTAGCCAACGTGGAAACGGTTGATGGTATGTCATCAGCCCTGTAACATAACGATGATTTACAATGTCGTAACGTATCATTTAGATGGTATACCGTATAAGATGCTCCATAAAAAACAAGAAAAAAGAATCTAATCCTCTTCAAGAACAACCTCCAGCACTGCGATGGTGGCAATGTTATCCATTTCGATGTTAATTCTCTGAGAACACGAGATGTGTGGTTGGATAACGAAGCAGTCAAGAGAGAAGCACAAACTGGTTGCTCTTCCAAGGAGCTGGTTCTCACGACGTCAATGACATAGGTACATGGGAGGAAGCAGGTGAAACCATCTTCAGACACACTTAATAAGTTAGTCGTTATTTGAAAAAACTCTCTTCTGCTATATCTCGTTGGCTGAAACAAGGGTGCCCGCAATATTTTTATTTCTCTCGGGCTGCAGAGTAAGATATCATATCTTGGCCTCCAGTCATAGAAACTTGTATTTTACCTTTTATTGTTGTTATTATTTTACGCCGGTCCCTGTGGCGGAGTGGTTAGCTACGACATATCATCACTAGAAATGGGAAGTCAAATAAAACAAATCGATTATTATTCTTTTACAAATCATAAAACTGAAATTGAATTGAATATACGAGGGCCACTATTTATATTTTGAGCCTTGGCAACACTGATTGAAGTTAGGCGCGATTTGACGTTTGCACGGAATCGTCTGGCATTATTGACAATAACGTACTTCAAATGTTTTGTCAATAGCTTCATTTGTGTTGTTTATGTTGCCTTGGAGATTGCGCGACAACAATAAAATGGAATTAACTCGTGAACATTTTCGTGTGATGATTTTTTACGATTTTCGACGTGGATTATCAAGACAAGAGTGCATCGATCAGCTTACTTCCACATTTGGCGATGAAGCCCCATCCTTTGCCACTGTGAAACGCTGGTATAACGAATTTAATCGTGGCCGCCATTCGCTCACCGGCGAGATTCGCGAAGGTCGTCCAAAATCAGTTGTTGTTCAAGAAAACATTGATGCTGTGCAAAACCTAATACTGCAAGATCGTCATGTGACATACTGTGAGATTGAGGCAACCATAGGCATTAGTTCCACCAGCATATATAAAATATTACATGATCATTTAGCTGTGAGAAAGGTATGTTCTCGTTGGATCCAACACAATTTGACAAAAACTCAAAAAGACGCTCGCGTCAATTGGTGCAAACAAATGCTCAATAAATACAATCCTGGTGCTTCAAGAGACGTATAGAAGATTGTAACAGGTGACGAATCATGGATATATGCATATGAGCCAGAACGTAAACAGCAGTCGACTGTATGGGTGTTTCAAGATGAACCCAATTAAAACAAAAGTTGTTCGCGCTCGAAGCACATCGAAACAAATGGTCTCCTGTTTTTTTCTGGAAAACTGGTCATGTGGCAACTGTGCCTTTAGAGGAACGTAGAACGGTCAACTCTGAATGGCACACAACAATTTGTTTGCCAGAGGTCTTCGGTCAAATGCGGAAAACAAACAAACGCCGTCGGATCATTCTTCATCAAGACAATGCCAGCTGTCACACATCTCGTCTAACAACCGACTTTATGAACAGTCAAAAAATCGAATTGATGGGTCATCCACCGATCAGCTTACTTCCACATTTGGCGATGAAGCCCCATTCTTTGCCACTGTGAAACGCTGGTATAACGAATTTAATCGTGGCCGCCATTCGCTCACCGGCGAGATTCGCGAAGGTCGTCCAAAATCAGTTGTTGTTCAAGAAAACATTGATGCTGTGCAAAACCTAATACTGCAAGATCGTCATGTGACATACTGTGAGATTGAGGCAACCATAGGCATTAGTTCCACCAGCATATATAAAATATTACATGATCATTTAGCTGTGAGAAAGGTATGTTCTCGTTGGATCCAACACAATTTGACAAAAACTCAAAAAGACGCTCGCGTCAATTGGTGCAAACAAATGCTCAATAAATACAATCCTGGTGCTTCAAGAGACGTATAGAAGATTGTAACAGGTGGCGAATCATGGATATATGCATATGAGCCAGAACGTAAACAGCAGTCGACTGTATGGGTGTTTCAAGATGAACCCAATTAAAACAAAAGTTGTTCGCGCTCGAAGCACATCGAAACAAATGGTCTCCTGTTTTTTTCTGGAAAACTGGTCATGTGGCAACTGTGCCTTTAGAGGAACGTAGAACGGTCAACTCTGAATGGCACACAACAATTTGTTTGCCAGAGGTCTTCGGTCAAATGCGGAAAACAAACAAACGCCGTCGGATCATTCTTCATCAAGACAATGCCAGCTGTCACACATCTCGTCTAACAACCGACTTTATGAACAGTCAAAAAATCGAATTGATGGGTCATCCACCGATCAGCTTACTTCCACATTTGGCGATGAAGCCCCATTCTTTGCCACTGTGAAACGCTGGTATAACGAATTTAATCGTGGCCGCCATTCGCTCACCGGCGAGATTCGCGAAGGTCGTCCAAAATCAGTTGTTGTTCAAGAAAACATTGATGCTGTGCAAAACCTAATACTGCAAGATCGTCATGTGACATACTGTGAGATTGAGGCAACCATAGGCATTAGTTCCACCAGCATATATAAAATATTACATGATCATTTAGCTGTGAGAAAGGTATGTTCTCGTTGGATCCAACACAATTTGACAAAAACTCAAAAAGACGCTCGCGTCAATTGGTGCAAACCAGTGGCGTACGCAAGGGGGGTTACCGGGTTTAAACCCCCCCTTGAGCTCTTGAAATATTATGGAAAATGCTGTAGAAAAAATTAAAAATGGCTAATTTATCACAGTCAAAGATCTGCGACAGTAATAATAATAATAATAATAATAATAATAATAATAATAATAATAATTTGGATTATTATTCCCATGCAGCATGAAGAAAAACACAACATTCCAAACACAATCTAAGCCGCCGCAAAGTTCAATTTTGCAATTTTCTTTTGCAAAAAGTCGCGCAGTGAATCTTGCGAGAATTGTGAAAATTCCTTGCTTCGTCGCAGTGTGCCGACCTTATTGCAATCGTTCTTCCCGGTACTGAATTCGTATCCCCTTGTGAACTCTCAAGTGATGCTGAGTCTACATCCACATCATTAAATAATGTCGAAGAAGTCTTTTGTGAATCACCTAGAAGGGATAAATGTGTTGGAATGTCTATAAACTTACTTTACAACGAAAACATAGACTCAGTGGAATTTAGCAACATGTATTCTCGCACTTCATCACCACCCTGGGTGAGTTCCATAGGTAAAGGTAATGTAAATTCCCCCGTGTATATAGCACCGTGCCATGAAGTCACACATAGTGGTGTGGTGGGCCCCAAAGATTCTTGATCTCGAACTATTTTGCAGGTGATGTGATCAGCACCATGCTCCGGCAGCCTTCATCCCCCAAGGTTGCTCTCAGATACCCATAGGCTGGGTAAATTCCAACCAATTCCGGGAATCGAACCCGGATACCCCACGAAGTTGTCAGACTAGACCAGCGCGGCTCCTTGAATTAGTTTCATATTTCGATTATTTCAATAAATTTAATATATTTGCTTGTTTTTATGGATTTTCTTCACACTTAAAATGTCTCACTTATCATATACAAATAACCGTTGACTAGACAATTATTTTGAAACAAAAGAATTGTAATTTTGTTCTATTTCTTTCATAAATAGCAGCTGCATTAGTAGTAATTAAACTAATTAATTAATTATAAGAATTATTAATTAATTTATTATTATTATTAATTAATTAAAGTATAATATAACAATGGTAATGTGAATTTGTAGAAAGTTTTCGAGATAACACCCCCCTTGATGAAATCCTGCGTACGCTACTGGTGCAAACAAATGCTCAATAAATACAATCGTGGTGCTTCAAGAGACGTATAGAAGATTGTAACAGGTGACGAATCATGGATATATGCATATGAGCCGGAACGTAAACAGCAGTCGACTGTATGGGTGTTTCAAGATGAACCCAATTAAAACAAAAGTTGTTCGCGCTCGAAGCACATCGAAACAAATGGTCGCCTGTTTTTTTCTGGAAAACTGGTCATGTGGCAACTGTGCCTTTAGAGGAACGTAGAACGGTCAACTCTGAATGGCACACAACAATTTGTTTGCCAGATGTCTTCGGTCAAATGCGGAAAACAAACAAACGCCGTCGGATCATTCTTCATCAAGACAATGCCAGCTGTCACACATCTCGTCTAACAACCGACTTTATGAACAGTCAAAAAATCGAATTGATGGGTCATCCACCGTACAGTCCTGATTTGGCACCCAATGACTTCTTCTTGTTCCCGAATGTCAAGAATAAATTGCGTGGACAACGATTTTCGTCGGCGGAAGACGCCGTTGATGCGTTCAAAAACCATATTATGGAGGTGTCTCAAGAAGATTGGAAAAACTGCTTTGACAAATGGTTCGAACGAATGCAAAAGTGTATTGACCATAAAGGAGAATACTTCGAAAAACAATAAAGCAGTTTTCAATGCCAAATTCCTGTTTTTTCATTGTTAGGCTCAAAATATAAATAGTGACCCTCGTACTTTGGCGTTGTTGACAATTCAGCCTGAGCCCACTATGCAAGTAGAAACTGCATTCGCCTTGCATCGTTGCCAAAAACATCTATCACTTAGTTGATGAACACTTCTTTGTCTCTTTGTACTTTTTCACGAAGCACAGATATAAAATAGCTTCATGATCTTTGTTTTTAAGCGCAAAAGGGTTGTATAAAAAAAAGTATCTACAAATCATGGCTCATGAATTGTAAAGGTCAGATCCCGAACAGCAGAGCCGGCTTAAGGGCCGGGCGACTGTTCGGGGCCAAACATGGGCGCTCCCCTTGATTAGCGCCAAAACCTCTGAACATTCTATTGCTGGTGTTTTTGGCTGATTGAGAAAGGCATACTTCAAAACATATCTTAACTCCCTTGTTACATATTAATAATAATAATAATAATAATAAATTGTCTTTATTCAGCGGGCGAGGTTCAGCCAAGGGCTGCTCTGCCACCTAACCCTTGTCAACATGATAATACATATGATAATCCATAAGTTTATATAACTTATGGAGCAGTAAGCTGAACGTAAAAAAAACATACAATAAAAAATTAAGAAGGAAAAAAATACATAGGAATTAGTTGCATACAAAAAAAGTGTAACTAGAAATACAAAAGACAATAGTAATAATAATTCAATTCCTTATAGTGAGTGACTTGATACCTTCAGTATGTGCCCCGACTCTGCCATTGTTTCATTAACAGCAGATCTTTTATTTTACCTTTGAAATTTAATGGGTTGTTTACACTAGCGATATTTGCGGGCAATGCATTCCATGCTTTGGGAGCCGAAAAGGAGAAAGATGATTTCTAGGCCGTGGTAGAGTGATTGGGTAAAATCGAAGTTGTTCCGCTTACGGGTAACATACTGATGGATTTCCCTACGGGAATGCATCTTGTCAAACAGGGCCGTAAACATTATCACAATAGTCGAACAATGGGTAGATTAATTCTTGGATGAGTCTTAGCTTGCATTCCGCAGGGAGGAAGTCACGGAAACGATTCAGATTCCTAAGTGTTCCATAAGCTTTCCTACATTGCGTCTTTACATGTTCTGTCCAATCAAAAATTTCGTCAAAAATCAGACCAAGATTTTTAGCAGTGAAAACATTGCAGAACGTCTATTAAAAAAAAAACACTGCGTTACCTTCAAGGTCAAAGGTCATATTGCTTAACCTTGAAATCAAAATTTCGATATTTTGATATATCGTCAATTTTTTATGAAAAGAGGATTCCTTTAACTTGAAATCACTCCTGGCATTATGTGTTTGTTTCGCTCACATACTCAAATATGTCATTCCCTCCCCCCAAAAGTTTATAACTCTGTTGCTTAAAGCTTTTGAGAATAATAATAATAAGAAAATATATATGGTCATTGCATAGATTTAAATAAAGTAAATTTTCCCACATTGGCGTATTCTGAAAATTTGACCTATTTTACCGCAACAATTCATAATTATTCTATATGATAGAAATAAATTAAACAAAAACTTTAAACGGTAGGTCCAGTCCTATCACTGCATAAAGCGGACTTAAAACAATAACTCATATTTCATTCAATCCCACCTCTCTGGAAAATCATGGACATGTTACTGGCCACTCCCCCCACCCTTTCCTTACAAACATCACTGAACAGAAGATCATCTAATGCATATTACATCCCTTCGGCCATTGTTTGCTTAGCCTTGGTGAGAAAATTCATGACTGAGGACAGAACGGCAACAATGATGTATGTAGGGAGATGCTTTACGAAAATTTTTACTGTGGGGATGGAACTATCCCCCCTCCTCATCTTCTACATAAGGTACCTGAACCAGCAGTGGCGTGCCCAGGGGGGGGTTGGTGGGGGTTAAACCCCCCCATTGGTTTCGTCATTTAAAAAAATTCAAAGCAGAAATACATTTTATTTCATAAATTGCCAATATTGTAAAATGTTTACATTTGGCAATGAGAAATGTATTGCTTCTTCAATTACTTTTGATAATATTGGAGTTGAGTTACAGCAATGCACAGGCATTCATTCATTCCTTAGTCACTGAAAAGGAAAGAGAATTTCCTTCTCAGTATGGTCAAGAAAAGAGCCGTAACCCTTGGAATGCGAACTGAAGGAATCCCTCCTCCCCTTTCTTTCACCCACGATGACCCTCTTAGGAGAATGACCCTCCCTTTCCTGTTACGACAGTGCTGCTAACTTCCCATTTCTTTCTTTCCCCTTCTTATACCATTTATACCAGCAGAGCAAAGTTCTGTGAGATTTGAATCACTACAATTAGTAGGCAAAGTAAGTCAAAATCTTATTTCGCACCTGGATGCATATTTATTTCAAAATATCAATAATTATAATAATAATAATAATTGTTGCAGGCAGTAGCGAGGCATGGTTTTACGAAGTAGGCAATCGATGTTTTGTACAATAGCATGCCGGGGGGAAGGGAGGGATGCGTTATATAGCGCAACTGGCCCAGTCAGTTTCATAAACAAAATAAAAGCAATTAATATGCCAAAATATTATACGTTTTACTCTTGTGCTCTTTACAAATTAGATATTTTTTTCGCAACCAATTTCCAGCCTTCAGTTTATTGAATTTTCTTGTAACATGTGTGAAAGATCTCGCTTGAATTTGTGCGTAAATAATTTAGCAGTTGCCAACACTACTGACACTGACACTACTGGTTGCTGTCAACACTGGTGACGTAATTTGAGCTGGACCAAGCTGGATGCATGGTTCAGACATTCGACCGCCCGGTATCTTTCTCCCAAGTCCTGGTGTTCACTGGGGTTGCAGCGAGTTGCAGTCTGCAAGGTAGCAAGTCGAAGTGGTCGTGTTGTGTGTTACGTTTCTGCATGTGTAATAGATTTTTGACGTGGAACTAAAGATGGATAGAAAAAAGAGGAGAAATACATTATTAGATTATTTCAAAAAGAAACAAAAAATGGAAGTTGAAGCTTCACCTTCCACAAATAGAACGTCAGAAAAGGTCGATTTACGTTAAGAGGAATTCCATCCGAATTGCGAGAGTGAAACGTGCGAACTTTCAGACTCTTTATATTCAACAAGAAGGCATAACAGAAGATATTGCAAACCTTGTTGCAAAATTATGTCAAGGAACTGTCGAGGTAAGTGCCGTTCATTATTTGATAGCAGATATATCCATAGGCGGATTTAGAATTGTTTTTCTGGGAGGGCACAGCATGTGCTGTAAGCATACAATCGTGTGTGTGCAGGGGAGGGGTGTGCCCGCGTGTGTATGTCTGGAAGACGTGTGTAGGATGTCACCCTATATCACCAATAAACTTTCGCAGGGCGAGAGAACATTATGATGAACAAGTTTCCTCAATGATTTCAGGGGCCTCACCGATGGTGGTGTAATCAAAGAGGTCCTGGGTTTGATCCCCTGTGAAGGTGCATTGCACAGTGGTACGTATCCCGATTTAAACTTTAAGACCAGTCCCGATTAACGTATCTGAATATAAAATGGACTTTAAAATCATTTACTTTTTGTTTTGTTCACAAACCCTCGAAAAACGATATTACCTATCTTATAGATCCACCAAGGTATTTGAAACCCTGGCGTCGGAGCAGTGGCACTAATGTCTCTAGTGTATATGTATGCAACCACATTATAAAATCACGGTTGGCATGGACAGTTTTATTATTTTGTCGGAAAGGGATAAAGTTTGTATTACGACACGGGATAGACTAGATAGGCATCCTATTAACTGTAAATATTCCTTACAAATCTTCTGAATGTTTCTCTTGTACAAACGCAACAAATACAATAAGTAATATACGTGTGCAGTAATAAATTCATTTTCTGAAAGCATCTTTTCTGGCATCAGTGGTCGAAGTAGGGGATGCTGCCTTCAGTTAAGAAAGTTTCACAAATCATACCCCCCAATTAGAATAATTTTCATATTGAGCATCCTCCACCTACTGTATTGTCTCCATGTTGATCCATACAAGGATGTACCCCCTCGTATTTCCAAAATCGATCAAACATCCCCTCCCTTTTCGGCTACGAATTTGCATTTCGAGCACTGTCTGGCAAGATTTTGTCGGGCTCAGTGACAGATCCTGTGGTGCGGTACTAGGCTTCGGAGCGGAAGGGGGGAGTGGCCCCTTCAACAGTTGGTTTCGCAGTTCCATAACGTTAACATTATACAAAATTCCTCTCCATAGACCTAATATGAAAATGAATATGACACATTAATGACACTGTAGTAGAAAATGTTAATTACTGAAGCGGTTCGTATTTGTTTGTCGACTGTCAAACAAATGTTTTGACCAATAATATAATAATACAATGCCAAAAATGTACACAATATTTAGCAAAACCATCTCCAGAACAAGTACAATGTTGATTGAATTGATATTTTAAATCCACTTTATGCACAGTAAGGCTAATCGGGACTGGGCCTAAAGTTTAAAGTGAGATCCGAACCACTATTAGCCTCCACCGGGTATTGAACCCGGGACACCTTGATTACAAGGCGACGACGCTCACACTGAAATGAAACTGTGGTATCGTCATCTTGCAGCAATGCAAAGACGTCTAGTAAATGCTCTTGAAGCAATTGATATGTGCAGTGAAGTAATATTTCCCTGGGTAAACACACGTTTGCTCATATTATGTACAATCCCGGTAACAACAACATCAAATGAGAAATCATTCTCAACTTTGAGGCACTTGAAGACCTATCTTCGAAATACCATTTGCGAAGAAAGATTAAATGGGTTAGCTGCTCTGAACATTCACCGTGATATAAAAGTTACTTGTGACGACATACTGTCAGAACTCGCACAGAAACCTCGATGCCTAAATTTCAGAATTTAAATTGTTGAACTGTGGTACCTTATTTATTACTGTCTTTAAGACATCAAGTAGTCTTAATCTCTTTAATGTTGTTACAATGTTGAGTGCACATACTTTTTGTTTAAAAATTATATTTGAGCAATTAAATATAAAATATTAATAATTTGAAAATATTCAAGCAGGTGCTTTTATATGATGCAATAAAAACATGAAGCATCCATAGCAAATACATTGATTGCGTTCATTGGGGGTAAAATCCAAGTATATTTAATTATCTAATTTATTACAAGAAATTTGACCTGTGAACTGGAAAATGTGTTAGATTCATAACCCCCCCCCCTTACGAAAATCCTGGGCACGCGCCTGTGAACCAGATATGGCCTATTTGCTGTTTCCAAGTAGTTAAAAGGTTAATTCAACAGATGACGTTAATATGTCATTTAGACTGTCCTAATGACGTGATTCAACCTGTTGGTTGTACCTATAGGGCTGTAACTTGATGACAAAGAAGTGAAATAGCTGGACCTTGTGATTGTGTTCTGATCTAATATTGCATATGGAAGATACTACTTACTACTACTTCTACATCTCTAACACATATTATGAAAGCTCATAATTTGTACCTTACAACAATTTACTTAGTTTAGACTTTAATCTAAAGTCTTGTTTATAACGAAGGAAAAAAGAACACTATGTAAGGTAGACTCAATATGGCCTACATAGATATACATCCTGAAGAACATTCACAAATGTGACGTAGTGTGTGTCTGACTCACTAAGGATGATAAAGGACCTTTCATTTGCCCATGGTGTTCTGGTAACAAATTGTGACATGTCACTCCCTTGATTGTAAACAATGTTATTTCTTTGTGCAAATCTCTTTATGATGTTATGTAAATAAAATGTAAGTCTACCTATTAAAACAACATTGTGGTACTTTCTCTACAAATTCTGTTGGATTTTTATGTGAAACGGCAAAATATATTACTAGGCCATATTGGGTGCATATGTACCCAATATGGCCTAAACATTACTTTCTAATAAAATCTTCACTGTGCCAATGTTATTATTTGGAACTGATTCCAATTTTCAGTAAATGTCCAGAAATGTTCCCTCTTTTGAATCTTGCGATTAGTTTTACCTTTCCGACTTTGTATACCATTAGAAACAATCGCAAACCTTAGGTAGACCATATTGCATTTAGGTACCTTATATGCTATACAGGATATATTTTAATTTTATGTTTTCCAGAGTGGGGCCTTATCTGTGGAGATGGTTGGGGCATGTTTGAAGCCATGGTTGTCTGTCGTGAGCTGGGTCTAGGGTATGCAAATGATGCCGTACAGACGGACTTCTTTGGAGGAAACGGCACCAAGATGGTCCTCAGTGGGGTTCAATGCCAGGGCCACGAAGACTCCGTAGGACATTGCCTTCATGACAAGTATGGAAAAATCAACTGTCCTGGAGAGAGGGAGAATATAGCGGCTGTTGTTTGCACAAAAGGTAATTTTATCTACTGCTGCAGGGCATTGCAAGGGGGTAAAACCAGTCAGATGATACACCCTCCTTTATGACAAAAAATGTTCCTTAATTTTCATAGATCTTTCTTGAACGAGGCAATGGGACAACTTTGTATTTCATCATATTAACATTATGATATGCCAAAAAAATAAGAACATCTGATGTATTGAATAGATTGATTGATTTGCTGTTTTAAGTCCACTTTATGCACAGTAAGGCTAATCGGGACTGGACCTACAGTTTAAAGTGGGATCCGAACCACTTGTGCCTCCACAGGGTATCGAACCCGGGACCCCTTGATTACAAGGCAATGACGCTATCACTGCACCATGGGGAGGCCCCCTATTGAATAGAAAAGTCCCTTCCAGTTTGTAATAATAATAAATATATAATGCAACAAAAATATAATAACAGTTACTATTATTTTTATTATTGAATTTTATATCTATGGTTTGATCTACGCTCCAAAAATATCTGGTGATGCCTATGCACAACTGTAGCTACTATATTAAACCTACGTACATCTGCAATATTATATTTGTTACAAAATATACTGGTTTCATGTTGCAATAAAGCTTAGAATGGAAAGTGCTCTCTACATCATGCTTCTTTACTTTTGGTTAGTGCTAATCAGTAGTGTATACTGGGTTGAAAACTTGGGTTATCTCATCATATTATAGTATTCGAATGGACAAATATTTGTGGGCGGGGCTCTTTTTCAATCACTTTTGTATTTTGAAGTGATGTGACGTTATGATTATAAATAAACCAAGGAAAGTATTTCATGCTTATTTATAAAAAGTAGGGACCCATATTGTGAAATATTTATGTAGGTCTAGATGCGAGAATAATATATAATAAACATCTTACATTTAAAACTTCATTTGAGTTGATTTGGTGTTTTAAGTCCACTATAAGAACATCTGATGTATTGAATAGATTGCAGCGGCGTGCATTCTGGATACGCAAAGTACGCAATGCGTACCCACAACACAATAAGAAAATCATAAATATTTTATTCGCCTTCCCTGAACATGAAAATTATCGTTCCGAACTTCCACTGCAAGAAATTTAGTTTTCCGCACGAACACGCTACGGACTGCCTTGTGTCGTCTGCACCATCTGGCCTTCCTGGACGCAGTCCCGAACGATCCCGATGTGCCTTCGGCGAACCACCCGATCCACGTTTGCCGATTTCCACGAGCAAACGCAGCCGCTTCTCTTGAGTACCCTCGAAATTCGGAAGGCAGCCCCATTGGCTCAGATCAGCCCCGACCATATGTTTGGGTCTGCCCGCTCTCGCCTCATCCTGCGTTTCCCTGTTCAAAGCACAGAGGTCTGGGAAGCCAGGGTACCAAGGATTTGGGCAGCGTTTGCAGTGTTGGCAGTAGTCAACATATATTTCTTTCTGGAATGTTTAGCTTACTCACATTTAGCAGTCACGCGTAGATAGATAGATCACTGTGCTCGATTGCAATAAAAAAAAAAGATTGCTAAGAGGAGGGCAAGGATATTTTGTGGTAGAAGATGTAAAATATTTATGCGAGGTTAAAATTACACCAGCAAGGTTTTTGCGTTAGGGAAACGAGGATAGCAAAATGGACTGACCGACTGAGTATTAACTTTTGCGCGTGAACCCCTTTTTGGCGGCGTCATTGTCTCAGGGGGAAATTATGTGAACAATTTGCAAATTTACACATTACTCAGAGTATGAGAGTATCTGTTTATCCCATTCCAGAGATCAACATTTTATTTAAGTTCATTTGCATTTCAGCCTATAAGTTGATGAGGATGGGTGTTCAGTTGACTGTTGACCCGACAATATGAATGAATAGAAAAACGAAAAACATAAGTAAACACAATGCTACTATGGGATTCGATAATGAGCCACTCCCTTCCCCCCTCCAAGACATTTAAAAATGTAATGTATATGGATGGTATATTGTGCCCAACATTTCTCTTTTAGCTCTTGAACTGTGCTGGGATGAATACCATTGTATGCTGACGCATTTTTCTCGTGAGCGTTATTATCATTTTTCTACAAAATATTTCATAGACCGGCAACTCCGAGCCATTCATCCACAAGAACGCGCTGTTTTCGGGGCGACAGACACTTGTTTGTTACCGTGGGAGGTTGACTTTTACTTTCTTCTGTGGTGTGAAATTTGCAGCAAGTGTTTCGTTTATATTATTTGCTTGTTTTTCGGTTTAGTGAATGGGGAGGGGGGGGATTCGAGAGTTATTGATGACATTCTGGAGATGGGATTTTCGGCATAATAATAATAAAAGTGCAAACGATCCGAAATGGTAGGTGTGTGTGTGTGTTCCTGATTTTCAGGACTTGTTTGAAGCAGGAGTTATGAATGATGATAAGCAGTATGTTACGCATTTTCAGAAAAAAGAATTAAAAAAATAGAACTATACAATTGACTGGCAGTAGAAAAAGCGGAAACTTTATTTGTTGGCCTTGTTCGTTGGTTTCCTCTGAGAAAGGTGTGTCAAATAGTAGAGGATACGGAGGATACTGACATTTATCAAATTTATCACATGCTATACGAAAGCACGAAAAATCATTATGTCAGTTCGTTCGCGTTCAATGTTAATTGCGCTGCATGTAGGAATTAATCGAAGTCAATTGGTGGACTGTACGTAGCTACATCAGAATATACGTATTTGCGAATATAAATATAAAAGATCATACATATATCTTACCTCGTTACATTTGGATCTCTCTGGTAGCGTTTAAGATTATATCAGAGATTCCTTAGTTTTCTCGTTAATGCTTCAATAATTGACATCCTATTTTATTAAACTAGCTTCTGCTCCCCTTAATCTTCAGGACATGTTCCTCGTAAAAAAAATAATTAAAATATGGTGTGATTCTTTATTCTCAAGCAACAACTTTTGTGCGGGATGAATCAAGGTCTTACAAAAGGGTGCAAGGAGTGATAAATGCTGCTATGCCGTTCCAAAAAGTTATTCCTGTTATTTGAAAATTATGCAAGGATGATAAATTTTCGATTACAAAATTTCGAAAAAAGTAATTTTCTGTATAACACGATGGACTGAGGGGGTCTGACCCCTCTAACCCCTCCCTTCAGTGCGACCATGTTGCGTACCCTGGTCTAAATGTCACCGCACGCCACTGATAGATTGATTGATTTGCTGTTTTAAGTCCACTTTATGCACAGTAAGGCTAATCGGGACTAGACCTACAGTTTAAAGTGGGATCCGAACCACTATGTACCTCCACCGGGTATCGAACCTGGGACCCCTTGATTACAAGGCGACGATGCTAAAACTTCATTTGAACAGGAACTCTATTCTATTCTATTCTATTTCAGTGTCACGCTTTCATAAAATGTTTCTATAGATCGTTAATTATGTCACAACACAGCACATATGCCATTCACAAAAATATCAATAATTCACGTACTAATTCATCATAATACACACACACTCACCACAATACACACACGATCTTCCTTTTAAAAACAACACGTGCACTAAGAAAATAAACTTTCTTCAACATTTCCGGACACGATTTCCAGTCGAATTGCCCTACTTGGTTATTTTTAGATGCAATCACAAACCGTTTCCAGTCAGCTAACAAATCTCCAGAACTTCTCGTCGTGTACTCTGGTTGTTTCAGATGAAAACGGCCTCTTGTCATACCGTCTGCAAGTGTTCATTGGAAAGTGATGTTCTTGGCCCACAGGGAAATTTCTCTGTCATTAAAGCAACTCTTTTCCCCTAGTAGTTTCGCTCCAAAATTCTCCCTTGCTCAAAGCTCAATTCACGCAGCCCCTGCACATTTCAAAGAAAGCGGGCAAGATTGCCAACTCCTAAGAAATTGGTGCTAATATAAAATTAGATATTGTTATTTATTCCATAGATTTCCTAATTAATTCTTACAACGATATCTGTACATAATCACTAGAGATGGGATTTTGATGACCTTAAAATTGCCAAAAAAATGACCTTTAAAAAATGCATTTATGACCTAATACATGCAAGAAAATGCGCTATAAACTTATAAAATTTCTGAACTACCAAGAGAAATTCAAATTACAAATTAACATTACAGTATCTATCACATGTTCATTGCGATGGTAGTACAAGTTAAAAAGTTCACTTTTGTCATCTTTTACACTTTAAGTACCGAGCTGCAGCACGCAGCGAAAATCATATGCAAATTTTCAAAAGTGAATGATTGTCGGTTTTTGAACAAGAGAGCCTTGTACACGGAAAAATGTCTCTCGACTTCCACAGACACAAGAGGAGCGTACTTGAAATGAACAATATCACTTGCTGTTAAGTCAGTTTTAATTCCATAAAGTGCAAATTGCTTCCCTGACAAAATGTCTGATAGAGAGCACATAACTTTGTACCGTATTTTTTTTTAACAATAATCCATCTGGCGACAATGTATTTACGGATAGAGGGGGAAATCATATTGTTTGGGCTGAATTGTTACACATCAGCTTGTAACAACAATACCGCACAGAATTTCTTTGTTTCTTTAAACACAGTCATTCAGAACTGCGCTGAAGGCAATGAGACAAGAGTCGGGAACCTATCTCCTTCAAAGGGTTACATTTGCATGTAAAATACCCCTTCTTTCACCAAAATGTAGAAAAATGCATACAATGACTTTTAAAAGGCCTGAAATGACTTAAACGGTTTAAAAAATGACCTTTACTCCAAAAAAGGGTCAAGAAATGCAAAAAAAAAATGCCATAACAAAGGCATCCCAATTAATTCACTTCCATGTAAAATACGTTCCTATCTACTTATGCAATGTTTCTTCCTTACCAAAAAAAATGCATTTGCATCAAAATCCTAGCCCTAATAATCACATATTTATGAACTTAGCATGATATTTCAATTTTAGATGTATATAATAAGTAAGGGCATGCATATTTCGTTTTTGACAAAAAAACGAAATTTGAAAAAAAACGCATTGTAGTGTTAATTTTTCATGTTTTTGAAAGGTGTGAGATGCATTTTGTGACCATATTTTGTCACGAAATAATGCGAAATGAACTGCAAAAAGCGAAATTAACTCTAAAACACGAAATTCAGGGTTTATTCACCGACGCGACACCTTCTGAGGTCTGAATTATCCTGAGAGTTATGCAATTTCCGGAAAATTTATTAATTCTGCTGTTAATACTGGAGAAGCAAAAATGGACTAATTTACACAGAAATAAACTTAATACTCTGCTAACTACATAAATGTGCTATTAGAAGTGAAATGTTAATTCTGTGGAATAAGTGCAGATTTTAAATCAAATTTTGGATTATATTCACAATTTTAAAACCAAAATGTCTTTTTATATACCACTTTTCATCCAATTTTTCACCACTATAACACCGATATTTTATTTTATTTACTGCTTTTGAACCCGAAATTGACTCCATTTTTGTACCGAAATTTTGCTTTTTTATTTACCAAAAATATGTGCCTCTAATAATAAGTATAAAATAATTTTGTGATTTCCTGGCAATATACACTAATTCTAATACAGAAAGTAGTAGTACACACAAGTTTCCCCAATATTATTTGTGCTGGCTTGGTGTGGTGGTCATGGATGTAAAATGATGACTTTTGATCTGTATGCCTAAGATCCCAAGGTGTTCTTTGAGAGTCTCCTTCATCAATTTCATCTAATCTTCACTCCTCATCTTCACGATTAGTGAAAAGTGGCAGAAATGTACAGCAAAATAACAATATTATATGTACGTCAACACTTATGACATAAAGAGAGTATCTGATTCAGTTTGAGAGAGCATTTCATAGCAGAGTTAGTGCTGCCAGCAAGTCTGGTTTTCAGATTTCATAACAGTGTGACTAGGCACTATTATTCAAACTGTGCTTAGATGAAAAATAAAATTATAGATATTCATCCACCAAGACATCTGAAAATATTACTTGTATATTGTTAAAGCGAAATACAGAATTGTTTAGTTGTAAAATCTGGTGAATGACAATTAGTGGTAAAGTTATCTCAGCCTCTGGCACTGAGAGTTCCACACAACTTTACCTATCTTCTAGTCAACAGTTCAAAACAAAAATTGGTAAATGCTGTAAGTGCCACAATAATTCAAACTCCGTTTCCCACGTTAAACTATGCAATGTGCCATGCTTGATAATGTGGTAAACGTGAAAAGTAGTTCGAGGGCGTGTAAAGAGGTCACTACTGTGCATGTTCTTACGGGCTGATGTGCGGAGCGATATGATTTCCCAACACTTTCGGTTTTGACACTTACAACATTTACCACTTTTAGTCCTCAGCTCTTCAATAAATATGGGGTGGGGTGTCCAGCATAAAAGTATAATAAAACAAAAGTTAATAACTTGAAAGTTTATTAAGACGTCTGCATGCTTTCTCTCGTCAAGCTGAAGTTTTATTTTTTTCTGTGGGATTTGTACCAAACACCAGTATGTGATCATCCTGACCTACGAGGACACATTTAATCTGCTATTAAAAATATGATGCCTACAATGCTGTCAAACATATGGGCAGAAATTGAATACAGATCGGGTGTCTGTTGCACCAATGCATATCAAGGTACATTAGGCATGCAAATGAACATTTAGAGCCAATGTATTGGTAGGGAAAAAAACAGCTGGGCATCCTGTACTTCATTTCCTTCCTGCGGATGCCCATTGGAAAGTGGGCTTCCTCTCCTTATTGAACTGCCTCTTTTGAAGTGTGGACAATTGTCTGATCAAGAAACCAATTATTCGGTATTTGATAATATTTCTATAAGTGAGGTTTGTGAAATATTTATACATTGCTAATAGCTGGAAGCATGTTGATAGTAAACAAATAACATTTTATCAGAATCATTGTGCAGCAGGATAATATAACCAACTGTAAACTGTTTGTTTCAGTATTAGCTGATTTGGTGATAGACCACATTGAGATAATGAGATCAGCTCACTTGGAGGACAGACAGCTGTACTTTCTGCAATGCGCAATGGAAGAAAATTGTCTGGCATCTGCTGCTTACAAACTACAAAAGGAAAATTCATATGGCTGGCATCTGGAGACACGGCGACTGCTGAGATTTACGGCCAGGATAATCAATTCTGGAACTGCAGATTTCAGGCCTTTTATTCCCAAACATTTATGGCAGTTTCACCAATGTCACATGTAAGTGGAAATATTCACAGAGATCTGAGGTTGACGTTATTATTGAAATTTAACTGATTCAATCTATCTGTAATGACCTTTTGTTTTTACCACTTCTGACCTGCTGACTCAATTCAAGGCAGAGATCCCTTAATTTTGGATGGAAAAAAGGAGTGAGGGATTACCTTCTACAAACACAAGGGGGCAGGAAATCATAATGTACTCTTACAAGTAAACTTATTGATAGTTTTAGATATCTCGGGGGTGGTGGCGGGCACCCCTTAACCATATGGAAGCTGTTTGGTATTTGCGCCAAATTTGTCTTCAGCAGGAAATTTGAAATTCTGTATTTTCTATAAAGAAAATTTAATATCTTAGTAATTACTATTTGTAATTACATCTCATTTTGTTCAGTAAAGACATGGCTACAAGCACCTGCTACTACAGAACAAATTTGATCTATCAGCTACAACAAATTGTTCAAAAAACGAGTTTTTAAGATGATATTTGGCCATCCCTACAAAGACCACTCTGGGTTGGAAGGGTTGAAAATGGTGTGTACATATGGTGTTGCATAAGTGTCGCTCTAAAAAAACTGTGCCTCTTCTGTAAAGGGACCAAGGGGAAAAAATGATTTTGAATGGAAAGGCAAAAGATCACAGTTGGCTAAAAGATGCTCGCTTGCTTTGAGAATTAAATTCGCCATATATGTTTGCGGACTGAATGGAAAAATTATATTGTCAGTACTCGAAGTGAGGGGAGATAATATCCCCAGGTAGCATAGTTTTTGCAAAGCATCACCCCTACTGTCTCATTGTCACCATGCTAAATCATAGGAGCATTCCCAAGCTAAACCTACAGTTCGACCAAACATCTCCCCAGCTAATATTTTCCACTTCAAGCGCTGATTGTTGTTGCTAGAATTCAAGAAAAAAACACTTATTTAACTTCCACCTTCGCACATACCGAGACAGAAAATATCAATTACTAATTAATAATGACACACTTCAAGACTCTGGTAGCAAACAAAAGCATCTATCACCATGGACGTCCGCAGGATTTTTTCCAGGGAGGGGTAAGGAAAGTATTTTTTTTTCCAGGTGGCACAAACAAGACACATTTTCCCCCAAAATAGTGTTGTTCCCTAAAAAAACATTGCTTAAATTTGAATTTATGGTGTTCATGCAATAATTAACACATATTATTGTGGCTAAAATGAAATTATATGTGTGAAATACATAATTTTTGGTTGACTTTCATTTTCCGGGGGGGGGGGGCATGCCCCCCCCTTCCGGACGCCCATGTCTATCACTGAACATTATTTGAGCAATAGTGTGTTCCAAATGTCAAAAACAAGTCTTGGTACATAAGAAGTATGCTGTATTTGGTGGAAATACTTGTTGGTAGAGCATATGTACCAAGCTGCATTGCAAGGATTAATCCACCCATTGTATTATAGAAATCATATTAAATACTTATATTTTACAGGCATTACCACAGCATGGAAGTGTTTGCTACTTTTGATGTCCTGAGTAGCACTGGAGCCAAAATAGCTGAAGGTCACAAAGCTTCATTTTGCCTCGAGGATAACCAGTGTATTTCCGGAGTAGAACCGAACTACGCTTGTGCCAACTACGGAGACCAGGGAATTTCTGTAGGATGCTCAGATATATACAGGCACAATATTGACTGCCAGTGGGTAGACATATCAGAACTTAATCCAGGAATTTATACATTTAAGGTGAGTTCCGATTTTGTTCTGCAGTTATAAGCTGAGAGAATTTTGCATGTATTTCATGGTCAGAACATCAGAAGCATGTGTGGACATTTAGTTGATGATTTACCCATAACGGGCATGGTGTGGTCCCTGGGAATTTTGGTCTAGTACAATGCTCTAGTTCTCGGAAGCAATAACACACGCTTCCCTCTTCTATTCAGCAGCTTCATATTTTGGAATATCACGCAACCCCCCGATGACACTTCTCTCTCTGCGCTTTAGTTTCAGCGCATTAGACACTCGTGGGTCCACGGACCACGTGACGCCCTTTGCGCAAGCCTTTTGGCATGGAACCTGGTGCGATAATCAGAGTTGACGATCCGGCTTTTAGAGGAAATATTTTTGCCACACTTTAAGAAGTTGGAAGAGGTAGTGAATTATCAGATCTGGATTCTGGTAGGAGTGATAATGAAATACCTATTTCCACTGACTTGTTCCGATCATTGGGCTTTTCCCCTCATTTGGTCACAGTGCAGAATTTTTTTTGTGTGTGATTTTTTAATGTAATGTTGTTCTCTTGGTGTAAATGCATTTTTTGTATCTTACAGTCAAATGACAATGCATTTATACAGTTGTTTACGAATATGTGGCAGATTCTTGTAGCGTTAGATATTTTTTTCCATTTGATTTGTTGTTTTAAGTCCACTTTATGCACAGTAAGGCTAATCAGGGCTGCACCTACAGTTTAAAGTGGGGCCCGAACCAATTGTGCCTCCACCAGGTATCGAACCTGGGACCCCTTGATTACAAGGCGAAGACGTTACCACTGCACCATCGGGGAGGCCCTTTAGATAAATTGAGTAATAAAAACGGCAATAATGGAATTAGTGGATAAAATTTTATCATAATTCCATAAAGAAGGTCCAAAATACATGATAATTTGTGAAAAAGTTTGCTAATGTTTCAATAATTCTTGGAAATAGTAAATTCAATTTGGTGGTCCAAGGGACCACACGATGCCCTTTGTGTTACAAGCTGGCACCCTGCCTGTTACGAGTTAATTGTCACATAATATAATATAAAAAAGTATGTTGATGGTTACTGACACATGACTCTTTCCCCCTCCCATTCCCTTTGTCTGCTTTGAGAAGGTTAACTAAAAGGAAGTAACTAACTACTCAAGGAAGATACATTACATGAACTAAATACGTAATCAGAAGAGTTAAGCCCTCCTCAAAATGAGGTTCTCTGGAATGCATTTAGAATTGTTGATTATTATGGAATATATTCACCCCTAAGTTACTAGTTTTACCACAGTATACTCTGCTACATTGAGAGACAGAAGATAAGATTGTGAGTAAATTCTCTACAAACAGGCCAGGTTAACTCAACATCTTTCAAACAGTAAAATATTGGACAAAAACCTGTCTCGGAGGAATTTTGTTGGGACAATGCAACACTAATGAAAAGTGGAGCATTCCCGTATTCCTGATAACTCTACCTACATTTAAGTTCCAAAGTGTGGTAGAAATTTGCTGTCAGTATCTGAAAGGTCTATCATCAGTGTACCTGGGGACGACCCTTGAGAGAGGGAGGAGAGAGCATGCACTGATCACTTTGTTTGCACTTTGCCTGACACAGAGAATGTGTAGAGTTGTGCCTTCATGCAATGGTGCATGAGATTATAGTGTCAAATACTAAGAGCAGAATGATAAACTCCCTCCTCCTTAAATTTTTATGAGCATGTCATTGACTGGAGGGTTTGAGGGTTTCTAAGTTACTTTAGACGGCCCCTGTGGTGGACTGGTTAGCACATTGTGCTACGATGCCAGGGGTCCTGGGTTCGAATCCCATCCTGGGCATGGATGTTTATGAGTGTCCATTCATCAATTTCATCACATCGTCACTCATCCCCATCTTCACAAATTAGCCAAAAGTGGCACAAAAAGTGAAGTAAAATAAAGCAAATCAATCAATCAGTTAATTCTAAGTGACTTTGTTAAAACCAGGATATATATTGCATTCACAATTGACAAGAATACATATTTTATTACTTTACATCTCCTCTATCTCGAGTGATGCATTTAACCTTTACTTAAAAAATTCATGTGCTTTTAGCACCTTCATACTTGTATGTGAGGTTGAAAACGCTGACAGATGTTCAGATAAAACTTTGAAATGTCATGTGGAAGAAAATCCACCCACCAAGGACCCCCCCTCCCCCCCCCCTGACTCCAAAGTTACGTATGGAAGCTGGCGCGAATTTTAAATTTGTACACTTATTTGACAAAAAATGTTATAACTCATAGACTATTTAACCAATGTACTTCGGGTAACTTTTGTCTTGCAGCTAAAAGATCAGGGCATGCAACCGTGCCAAAGGCAATAAGAGGGGTTGGGTGGGCCACGGCTCCCAACTTTCAATGGAAAAAATCAAAAAAATGGGGAGTTTGCCCCCTCTTCTCCCTCTATTTTTGGAAGGGGACGCAAACTTTAGCCTTATTTTCAAAGAATGGTCCTTTCTCAACTGATACTTTCATGTATCTGGGTGCATTACATTATCGAATATGTGGAAAAACTACCAGTTTTTATGATTTTTTTCATTGAAAGTTGGGGGCCACGGTCCACTTAACCCCTCTTATTGGCTTTGGCGTTTTGATTCCTGCACGGTTGCATGCCCTGATGTTCTAGCTGCAAAACAAAAATTACCCGAAGTAGATTGCTCAAATAGTCTCGGAGATATAACGTTTTTCTGAAATAGGTGTAAAAATTTAAAAATCGCACGCAAAGGCAGCAGCCAGAGAGGGGGTTACTTTCGAACACCCGCTCGGCAGTGTAAAGGTTAATGGTTTCCTCAAACCAAAAACCTGTAAATGTTAAGTGTGAAATGTAATTGAGAACAGTGTCTACAATTTGAAGAAGAAAAGAAATTCCCTGAATGAGGCTTTTCTGGCAGGGAATGATGATGAGATGTTCTAGGGATATAAACCAGGTGATTTCCGAATAGGCTTCCCAGCTTTCGAGAGCTAACGCCACTCTCATCTTCAGGAAAGCCTATCCGGAAATCACCTGGTTGATATCCTGAGAAAACCTCTTCACCAAGATTCTCCAACTTTTCCAGACGGAGAACCAAATTTTTCCGGAACAAATGATTGGGCCAATTAGAGCACACAAAGATGTTTAGAAGAAAGCCACTATATTTTAGCTAAACACTCCTACTTAGAATTGTACAGTCCCGTGCGAATTAATCAGAACAATATATTCTTATGCACGATAGAGTCTCAAACTTGACTATGGTTTCATGATGTTGAATCTAGGACAAATCCTGTAATACAAATTATATAACAGAAAGAAGAACATATTAGCTATGAAGAAATATTACGAATATGTTATTTATTGTTTCTGAATATTGTAATTGAAGAATTAGGGTATAAGTACAAAAAAATACATAAAGTGTGTAGTTATTGTCGTATTTCAATTAATTCGCACGGGACTGTAGACCTCATTTCTGATTGGCCTACTTTATTTGAAATATTTTCTCAACATTCAAACATTTATTAGTGGGCGAATTCACATATGTACAGTCCCGTGCGAATTAATTGATATACAACAATAACTACACACTTTATGTATATTTTGTACTTATACCCTAATTCATCAATTACACTATTCAGAAACAATAAATTACATATTCGTAATATTTCTTAATAACTAATACGTTCTTCTTTCTGTTATATAATTTGTATTACACGATTTGTCATAGATTCATCATCAAGAAACCATAGTCAAGTTTGAGACTCTATCATGCATAAAAATATCTTGTTCCAATTAATTCGCATGGGACTGTATGTACTAAGTTTTTTAAAAAATATAACTTTATATGTGAGAAACTAAACAGTATTGAGTGTAGGGTAGTGGAAGGAAGTTTTTTTGTCATAGCTCAAATGTACTGACTAATGATTAACAAATAATTAATTTTCTATGAATCCATAACAACTATAGTGCAAACAATACATAGTAAATATATTACTCCAGATAACTATCTACCACACATCCCCAAAAATTAAAAGAAAGTGACAAATATCAATAACTATTTATTGTAGAAGATTTCTAAATGAGAGAGAGTCAAAACATGACTCCTTTTCCCAGAGTATTTATTATACAATTCTACTCTACTTACCAGTAATACTAAGTGGTTCATTTTACCTCTCTTTTGGTTAATCGCGAAGATGAGGATGAGTGATGATACAATTAAATTGATGAAGGGACAATCACCAACACCCATGCCCAGTCCAGGATTCGAACCTGGGACCCCTGGTGTTGTAGCATGCTGTGCTAACCACTCTGCCACAGAGGCCAGTTACTAAGTGTATGAAACTGAAGTCAAGTTTTTTTTTTTTGTTTTCTTGAAAAATCTACTTTTACTGCACTACTACAAAAAAGTTGATTTTTTTTTCAGAATAGCAATAAATTACCGAGATTTCCAAAAAAAGTAAATTCCCTGACTTTTCCAAGTTTTTCAGACTGGTAGATGCGCTAACAATTATACTATAAATAATGCATAATTATAATATAATTTAGTATAGTATCTGTATTAATCCTTACATCTAACAAAACACAATCCATAAATTGCAAAAGAAAGTGGGAAATTCCAAGTTATTTACTGTAGTAGATTTCTACATGAAAATAGTTCAAAACATCACCTTTTCCTAAAGTATTTGATATGCAGTTTTACTGTTACTACTGGCAATACTCAGAATATCAAACTCAATATAGTTTTTCCACAACAAATTTAAAATTTGCTTGCCCTTTTTCCCTTTGTTCAAACCCTACTTTAAGTGTACTACTACAAAAACGTTGATTTTTCAGTACACACAGTAAATTTTCCCCGACATTTTCAGAAAAAGTAAATTCACTGACTTTTCCACAAAAAGTAAATTCCCTGACTTTTCCACAAAAAGTAAATTCCCTGACTTTTCCAGAAAAAGTAAATTCCCTGACTTTTCCAGAAAAAGTAAATTCCCTGACATTTCCAGAAAAAGTATATTCCCTGACTTTTCCAGCAAAAAGTAAATTCCATGACTTTTCCAGAGAAAAGTAAATGCCCTGACTTTTCCAGAAAAAAGGTATTCCCCGACTATTCCAGAAAAAAGTAAATTCCCTGACTTTTACAGAAAAAGTAAATTTCCTGACTTTTCCAGACTGGTAGACAGCCTGGAAAATATATTTTTTGGATACAGTAATTTTGAAAATACAGATCCTTCTCAGGGCTTGAGTAACTCTTGGCACACAGTGAAATTACACAGTTTTTGCATTTTCTTGTATCTACAAGTTTATTCTCTTCCAGGTTTCCATTAATCCAGAATATAAAGTGGCCGAGATGAGCTATGACAACAATGCAGCTGTTTGCACATTGTACTACACTGAACAATATGCCCATATTTTCAACTGCACGCTGCAAAGGCCTTGACGTGCTTAATTTGTAGACAATTATTCTGATGTAAACAAAATTGTGGATTTTTTGAAAAACAAATTTTTTTGAGCTCATAAAATTAATCAAATGACACTGCCACAAAAAAATTGCTGTGATGTGACCTAATACTAGTGAAAGTTTGCTTCTTTACTTTGAGGAAATGCATTACAAATTGCATTGAAATTGTCTGAAAGTTAGTGACATTTATAAGGTAGTGAAAGCCTGCTGAATTGTGTAAAGAGTGACCAATAATTTAATTAATTACAATTAGAAGAATATAATATTAATACTTTTGTTTATAGTAAGAGCATCACTATTAAGAAACTGAAAAAAATAATGAATAGTAAAGGTGACCAAATTATTTCTAAACTATTTTTCTTTGGTGTTTAAAGCTAAATGCAGAAGTAAAGCTCTGGTTGTACGTAAATACTATTGCAATTAATTATGAAATTTTCTATATAGTAGTATAGAAAGCAGTTATATGGCAATGTACAGAATGTACAGAAAGTCATTTCAAAACTTAACAAAGATGATTAAAAACAATTGTAGACAAACCAGTTCTTGTATGTATCTTGAAAATGAGCACATCGTTTCTGACACTTCTATGAAAATGGACAATTAAAGTGTGTTTATAAACATACATTAATTATTTAATTGAAATTTATGTATTTATAAAACTATGACACTACTGAAAGAAAAACCAGCTGTAGACAAGGGAACCACGAATGTTAAAACTTAAAAAATGCTCCATAATTTACATGTGCAGGATTGTTGCAATACCTGTCAGTGAAATCGTGTAATACTGGCATTTTCAGAATGTTAAGAATAACTTTGCGCATACACCGAGCTGGGTGAGGAAGATGGTAAACTCTAAATTATCAGTATTATTGTGACAATGATAAGTGATTCAAATTGGTTGATCAATAGTTCATGTAAAGGGGAAAGAGGAAGGGACTTAGTAACTGCAGAGATTACACAATGCAAGCAGATAATGCTGCGACATTTATATTCTAACCTGAAAAACAGTAAATCTGTGGCTTAGTACTTCTTAGTTGTATCTTGTATGGGTAGAACATTATTATTTGCATTCTAATTATGTAGTTTAACAATTTTTGTTTTCATCTCAAAATATGCTTCTCTGTTACCTATTAGTAAGTGGAATAATAATGTATGTAAAGATATTAATTATTAATCATGAACTAGTTGTGTTCAATTCTTGCTGTGATAATAAATATTTACTGCCACAATTAAACTGATTTGATTTTTTTTTTAAATATTGAAGTCTTACAACAGTGGGAAAGGTAAAAATTGGGGGCTTAAGAAAAGAGTGTATCTGTATGCAAAAACTCGGCTGATAGTGTTATTTTGTGAAATAGTATACCGAACATGCAACTCATGTAGTTTCATTCTTTTTTCTTTTGCATATATTTCAAGACAAACATAATGAGCAGTTTATAAAATAAATTGCACGATTACACCTTAAATGCAAAAAATTAAAATGCTTCTGTCCTCTAAATTTTAACAACTAATATGATGCTTGTATCCATGGCACAATAAAACAGGATAATTTGCCAAATTAAAATACATTCACTAATGAATATAAATTATTTAATTATTAGCTTTTCTATTTCTTAAATGATACATATTCAATTACTAAAATTAAATGAAATATGCCTATTAAACAGTACAGATGAGATTCATAAGTGAACTACATTTTTTTTTATATCAGTTGTCCTTAACCGTGAGAGAATTCAAATATGTCTGTACACTGATGAGCAAACAAGCAATAAAGCAATTATGATTTATTCTGAATAAACTGGAGCAATTTTTCAGCAACAAACTTGCCTCCCCAAAGTGAGCCATTTACTGAAATAATTACAGCTGCATTTGTTCCTTGTTCATATACTTGCATGCTCATCATCACAAAGGCACTATATATACTGCTGGACAAAGAAAACCTGACACCTTAATATTTGACATCTGAATTGTAATGACAGCTCGCAGGTATATTACAGAATGTTTGGCAGATCATGTAGTACCATATGCACCATTCATAGGCTCAGACTTTGTTTATGCATTGGTAATTAATTCAGTTTCTGCAACATTTAGTTAGCCTTCGAATCAGAACTTTTATCGACCCATTGCATTATCACAAAAAATGCAAGTGTCCGGTTTATTTTGTCCAGCAGTGTATTTACATGAACCGCTAATTAAATTTGTTGCTAATTTTAATCCAGAAAAGGAGTTTAAATTTTGCATGCTTTATTGTAAGCAAAATGTTTCTTAACAAGTGACTAAGTAATTAGAATTGACGGCATTTTTATACAACACTTCATTGTATCAGGAGGAACATAAATATAACATTTTTAACACATTCAAAAACAGCACATGTAATACTACATATGCTACCAATCAGAAAATGCACAGGAATTACAATGATGGTCATACACTGTTAACAACTTCTATTTTGTAATGCTGCAGGTGTATTTCTTATTGGAACTTTATCACAATTGTTCGCGTGACCTATAGTTTATAAATTCATATACTGTAAACATTCATATTCTGTTCAGTTGAGTCAGTAAGCATTCTTAAGTGACTGAAGGATATTTGAGAAATGGTTTTGCATGAAACAAATTGAACCTCCATCTGCCATGATCTTTCCTGTCCAAACATCCACAAAATGTGACAAGAATCCTATGCTATAAGACACAAATTGTGTGACTGTGACGAACACAGGGGCCGAAGATGATTCTTTGTATTACTTTTATGGTTTTAAATGAATTTGATGTTATATTGAAGTAAATTGGGTTCTTACATCTCTCCCAAAGCTGTAATAGCATCAGAAAATTTTAGAAATGATCAGCTACTGTAGCATTTATGTGAACTTGGTGCCTACGCATGTATAAGGTAGCATTCCTGGGAAAGTCGGGGAGGTAATGAATGTTATATTCCCATGCATTTTTTTTAATGTGAGATATGCGAAGAGGTGGTAAAATAGTGTACAGATTTGTTACAAAAAATTCATATTGATGTTGTATGGTCTTATCTACCCATAAAAATAGCTAGTACTATTTTTTACAAATGCCTAAACTTTTGTTCTTCCACACTTGCAGAAACTATTATTATTCCTGAATTATATTTTTTTACATGCATGTATACTGCTTTTCCGGATTCTCTGGAGTAGCGACGCGCAGAGGGGAAAGCTTGTGGGCGGGGCCAGACTAGGTGGGGAAGGGTGCAGGATGAAAGCAACGAAGTGCTGCGCGGTGTAACGGCTGTAAAGCAAAATGCATTCTGCTGCCAATTTCTTCTTTTATTCTTAACAATGGCCAGTGTATTGTTTTACACAAATAACAAATAATATTGCACGTTTATTTGTCTTTTGATGCTACGAAGAACAGAAAAAAATTAAAACAAATTTAAACATACATTATCAAAAAACATGCAAATAACCACAAACTATGAAACATCATGTATCAAAATTTGTTTTAAACAAGTCTGAAAAACATGTTTCAAACACTTTGTTTTAAACACTTGTAAAAAAACAAAGCCATGTGTTTTAAACTTTTCAAACAAGTTGTTCTCGAACACATTCAACACTATGAGGCACTCTCCTGAATGCAGAGTTCCCCTAGACTTGCGAGCTGACATGTTTACTACGGAAGTACTGGACTGCGAGTGAGCCCCCTCCCGTGGATGTCCCTCCCCTCCGCACGTTCATTGGACGAGGCGCACACCCTTCAACATGCGCACAGAACGCATTCGCGTTTTCTTACTCCAGAGAATCCGGGAAAGGAATATATCTACACGACTTACATGCGAGTTGTGTACACTTGTGATGCCATGCTTATTTCCCATCATTCCCTCAATCCCATCATCATCATCTGGACGTAATGAATGTGGTGGACTGTGATGTGTCTATCAGTGACGTGATTGAGTGCATTCTTTTTCAGCTTATTCTCAGCCTCCCTTCCCCCCTCACACTAGAAACCTGCCGTTAACAATAAGTAGTGACAACACACCAGTTTCTGATAGGAAGGCAATGTTCAGCAACCATTGCAGAACAACAGGTTATGCCAAATATGATTTAAATAAGGCTTTTGGATATAACCATCACTAACATCCCTGGGAATGCCACTATACAGAAATTTACAAAAAAATATATGTTTAAGCTGCTTGTTGACTACCTGCTCAAAGATTCCAATGCTCCTGCAATGAAACCAGGAAATACACATACTTATACAGTGGAATTTTACATTTTCAGGAGACCACAACTTAAAATGCAGGAAAATGTTAAATCTGTGAAAATTTTATAGCATGTTGTTTTATTGAAACTAAAAAAAAAATGTGTAATGTGGGAAAAATGTAAAATCCAGGAACATAAAATTGATATTAAAAATTAATTAGGATGTTATACAAAATTACAACCGCATCTGTTTATCATCACAATACAGTTTTGTTTGTTATTGTCAAGAATGAGCTCTCACAGGCAATTGATTCTCTTGCTCTCAATTCTCATGGTAGACAATGCTTCAACTTACTTCAGCTCAGCCCTCTATTCTATATTTTATCTTCTGCTCAACAAATTTCGTTTATCACAACTAACATCAGAGAAGAATAAGCATTTTTCAAAGAGCTCAATTCCTAAAAATAATGCAGTATTTTCACATTACAAGAAACATTTCATTTCACTTCCATCGTTGAAGTTACAAAAACACATTTGTACAAGTGCAAGGCACAAATTTTATGAATATTACTCATTACAAAATTAGAGGAACATAACTGCAAGTTATAAAAACACAAAGATTCTGAATGCACAATTGACATAACAAAAACAACTCACTAAGTACTAGCCACTCAGATATTTACAAAGAACTTAATTTTTGCAATGCAAATGTTACATGAAAATAACAAATCATTCAGAAACTTCCACAAGCACTTAATTCATGCTTTACACAAATCAGTTTTTAAAGGATAAAATATGAGAATACTTGATACGATTTAGTAATATGACACATCTGTCTTATCAATGTTGACAGGGCAATAATTTCATGTTGTTACTTAACACAAGTAAATTACACAATTCTACGATTAATCACATGATACAAAATATAGTTTTGCATAAGAATATGGAGGAGAGAAATTTGATACTATAACAATAATTCAATTTTTCTCTGAAAGTGTAAATAATATTTGAATTTTTATCAATCCGTAAGTGTGATACCAAATGTTAATTATTCCAACAATTTTTAATCAGTCACTTTTTTTTCTTTTTATTACACTACAGTACTTGATAGGAAAAGCAAACCAATTGTAGCAACACATATATAGCCTATTACTATATTTTACACAACTCTATTTGCACACATGCACAATGCTTGTTTTTCCTTATCTTAATTTACACTTAATCTTAACAGTGCAGACTACATTTCTACTATACCACAGCATAATATTACTTACATCACTCACCCTACACATACCATAACAATACAATACCTTCACATAGAAAATACTGATATAGTGCATTTACAGCTTTCTTAGTTATCTCTTGACATAATTTCACTAACAGCACCAATTCAACAGGAGTTTATGTTTCGTTGCATAATGCTATATCATAGAAATTCAGTGAAAAATTAGGCTGTGAACAGGACTGAAACTTGAGTCTGATATATCATTTTGATATTCCTCATAAAAAGTGAAAAATGAAGTGATCCCAGGGTTGGCACAGTATACTAGACACCTTTGCTTTAGTTGCAGTCAAGTGTATATTTTTTGGATATTTCTATGATAAAATCTCTCTTGTGTGTGCCAAAATTTAATATAAGAACAATTTTAATTGTTGGTACAGTGTGGAGTGAAAATGTATTTTTATAAGATTTACACTTACACAGCATACTTTTAAATATTTTTTATTATCAACTGAATACATATCCACCAAAGCATCATGCATAATGAGTTTCTTGAACATAATTAATGGAAATCAGGGCAGAAGAAAATAGGTCTCAAGTGCCGATGACCAAACATGGATGTTAGTAAAATACGAAGTATTGTCAACTAATGCTCTCCAATCTTCAACAGTACAAATATTCAGTTATTATCTATCCTTGATTCCATTAGTAATGCTTACAAGAGGTTACTGGTGTTACACAATGATTAATGCAATTAGTTTTGAATGGAACATATAAAATAACAATATGTCTAATGCTATTGTAAACTTACTTTTCAACAACTCTATACTATAACTTAAGATCAGTTTTTAACACATACTTGAAAATAAATGCAACACTTGGAAAAGAAAAGTATCACATAAATTTGAACATAAATTTACATAAACTTCTACCTTGTTTGTATTAAACATACAGACCCTTTCACAAGTATTAATTAATCAAAGAGTATAAAAAGTAAGCATAAAAGTGCAGTTTTATATGAAATGGAAAAACAAGGCACATTCATAAATATATACTTTATTTCAAGACATTAAAAGTGAAAAGAGTGGCGTAAAATACCATCACTATAACAGAGGCACTTTAAGACAATCGGCCAAAAATATGTACCAATAAACTGTGCATCTTGTACACACAACACACGATTCTGTAGTGCATAAAACATTTGATGTAATCCATTTATCACCTATACTTTAGATGGCCATTTTATGCCAAAAAATGCATTTCAGGTCCTACTTATATGCACTATATTCGTCGTAATTATGTGTAGTGTTTACCTTAATTATCTTTCAACCTAACACCCTGTATGTGCGAGAAAGGAGAATTCTAGACAAAACAGTGATACTTATAGGTTATGAACAGAGATGGACAATATCGGAAACTACGCATCACGGTATATCGTGATGAAAATATCATCACAGACGATAGAATACTATATTTTTTCCATACTGGAATATTGTCTCCACGATATATGTCACCAATAAATATCATTCCCATAAAATATATCGTACTGGCGAGTTATATCATGGAGATGGTTCATATCTCCAATGTGATATATATTGGCAAAATATCGTGACGATATACACTGTCGAAACAATATATATTGTGGCCATCAATATATCATCTACTTGATATTTTTTCTATATCACAATACATTGTCTAGATGATATAGTGCCCAACACTAGTTATGAATATACAAGTATGCAAAAAAAAGTTTTTCTAATAAGCAGAAAAATGTCTTTTGAAAATCAGCAAGAACACAAAGAGAACAGTTACTTCCAATCATTATAAAATATATGGTATATGGGAGTGGAAAAATATATTGCTACCTCACATACATTGCCCACACTTAAAACACAAGAGAACTCTATGAGAGATTTCAGACCGAATTGACACCCATCAGCAGCAACGTTTCACATCAGCTGCCAAGCATGACAGGCTGTAAAAGCCTGTGTTGGATTGGTAAAATCCTTAAGTAGCATGTGTCGCTTCAGTGTGAATTCTCAGTACTCAGAAACATAATAAAAAAGTGAGAACTGAAAAACTGTATCAAAAAATTACATCAAAAGTTAAAAAAGGAACTTGGTTTTTAGTCTTATAAGAAATCAAATGACCTAAGTATCAAAACGATTACAATTAAAACAAAATTATCAAATCTTGTATAAAATAATAAAAATTCAATGTTATTTTAAGACTTGCACTGAAACATTTCTACATCCATACCACGTTCACATTCAAACTAGAAAATATATCACTCGTGTACACAACCACATTGTTCTGTTAGCACGTAATATAGCAATAAATTTCAGTAGGAGTGCTCTCTTAATTCCTACATTTATGACTAGAAAGTGAAGTTTACGATTCAGACATGCACTGGATTATTTGCTCCCTCATTTTAATATATTGTCATTATTATCTTACTCTGTATGTGGAGAAAATCTATCTCAGAATATAATATCAAGCAATTTCATCATGTAATTACATAAACATTGCACACAATTGTAAATGTATACGTAAAAGCTACCATCTACATTTAAAATCTGGATTTGCTCTAACATTGTATCAAGACAACATTTATATATTCTGGAAAAAAAAAAAAACTTGTAATTTTAATCCACATCTGGAGAATTATAATGAATGCCGATTCTAAGGCTGGTCACCTAATAGATCAGACACAGCACAGCATAACAAATAGTCTAATTGTACTTGTCTGCTAAAAAAATAACTCAAGTACAGTTACTGCTATTTTGGAGAGTAACTGTAAGTTAGTTTTAGTTACATAAATCTAGATATGACTCATGGAATGTGTTGTGTTGTATGTATGAACTGCAAACTGGCTATTCTTTATATATATATATATATATTATACTTGAAAAAGTTACACCACATAAAACATTTGCTCTTGAGAATTAAAATCTATTTTTACTTTTTTGATCAAAGTAATACTATTAAAACATATCAAAATGAAACTGATTTGCAGTTACAGTTCCTTGTTTCAAAAAGGTAACTAGAGTTGACGAGCTGTATCTTTGCGGGTGGCCTTGGCTACTCAGCAAGATACGTTTATGTAGTTGCCACCTACTCGCCCTTTGAAAGGTCGACAGCAAGGACAGAACGCAAGGATAATAACGAGCAGCCGGTGGCTCCTCCCCCATGCTACTGCGCAGCCAGATTTGGGCAGGGTTCACCCGCAAAGATACAGCTCGTCAACTCTAATTAAAGTTAGTCACTTGAAAAAGTAACCTTTACTTAAAACTGCATTGCAAATACTGCAAACTCGTTACTTCCAAACACTGGTATTCATTCTGTGCATAATTACCAGTTCTGTCATTGTTTTGTAAGCTATCATGAGAAGTCTCTACGGGTCTTGAACATGTAAAGCAAAGATGCTGTCAAATTCTGTGCCTAGTCGTTTTCACGTTCAGAAGACACAACGGCGCTTATGGAGAAACCGCACAGTGTTGCCAATACAGAGCTAGCTCATGTCGCCGGGAAATGATGAGCTTCCTTCACAATGAAGGTGTTACATATTTTGTATATATAATGATAATTATATGTAATTATTAATATTAATATTATACTGTGAACGTTACAGTTCATTAGCATGTGATTTTCCCATTAGATTTAATTTAATACACAGGCACATTTAATATTCATTCGCCTTTCTCTGTAATTATTTCATAGAATAACATTGAGATTATTGTATTTGCGACAGCACTAATGTTGCTCACAACAGCAGCATTGGAAATATTTGTCAATTATTAAATTTAAGTAATTGCAATTCTATTATAAGAAACTGCATGAAATTAATATTTTTACTGAATGCAAATAAAATAACAACTCGAAAACTTGGTGGTGAATGCTGCGGTGAGTCAGCTCAAGATGGCCAGACAACGTCTCCTTACTTCGCGCGCGGTTCGGGTTAAAAAGAAAGTCAAAATGCATGTAAGTAATATTTCTGGGAACCTTTGAGTGGTTAGAAAAAATAATTTCATTATTTTCTCCACAACTTTGTCACTTGAAGTTTTTACTTGGAATTACAGAACAAAAAATGGCCAGCGACGACATTTTCTACTGCACGAATATATAAAATCTCCACATACTTTATTTAAATATTTTATAATGCGAATATGCTTTAAAGTATTGATCAATTCTGAGCACCACCATCACCTATGACAATTAGAAAACAGTGTCAATTTTTTTCATAATGAATGCTTCAATTTTACGGCATGTTTCAACGTTAGGAATGAAAATAATGTAAAAATTTTGTTTTCACAGAAAATTTGCGTTTTTAATTTATCTAAAAATATGTAAGCAAGTTACCAGTTATTTGTGCTCACCATCGTATTCTCTACAAAATTTCCTGCAAAACAGCAGGTATCGATTTTACGTAAGCTAAATTTGTAAATCGAGAAATTTCACAACAGCGCGCTCGTATTTCCCATAAGAAAAGCATTGTCCATAAGAGCCCATTGCGTCTTCTGAACGTGAAAACGACTTTAGTCTGATCTATCGAATGGCCAGCCCAAAACAGAATGTGGAGGAAACAGTGCAGTATTTAGCTTATAATATCTTAACCACCAAGTCCCCTTAAATCACTGAAATGTGCTTGTATGTACAGTAGAATCAGCAGAAATGGTACGAAGCGTTCTCTAAATATTGCATTATTCTAGTAACATTGACAGGTATGTACATATGAGACCTCCAAAACAACTCATCTTTACAAACTTTCCACACAAGGCCATTTGTTCCCTACCCTTGTTAATGTGTGGACTTCAGTACTCATTATAACAATACCTACATTTTCCTACAACGGTTCACTCCTATGTGTGAAATGATACATTAGCAGTAATTAACTATCATTTCAAAGTGCACTTAATCAGGGTACTTAAGGACCCTATGCCCCAAGTGAAGGAACCACCAGTTTGTAGATCTTTATACTTACAAAGTCTACAACAGTGGGAAGTACATTGGAAATCCTTACCAATAAACTTGGGTCGGTACGTGAAGACATCAACCAAACATTGTATTGAATATGTACAGGTACTTTTATACAACATTTATACACTTCAATTATTTACTACCACTCTGTAGGCACTCTGGAAACAGTTATACTAAATATATCCAGTACATTTCTGAACCGGTACTATATCTAAAAATATTACCATTCCTCTTGCTGCACCATGAGGAGCTTTAATGGCACGTGTGGCTTGAGGCCCCCCGTTTCCTGAGATTCGTGGGAAAATTCAGATAAATACTTCGCTCTTAGCCTGGATGAGGAGGTCCTGGAAACTCCCCCTGATAAACCGGAACCTGCTCGTCTTCTGGGCAGCCTCCCCATCTCGAACCTTGTAGCTGTTAAGATGGTTCTGGAAATCCTTCAGTGCACATCTCACGTTATTCTTGCAGTAGGCTTCTGTATCTAGAACAAATATGTGGGATGAAAAGTAAGTAGCGACAGATAGGTAAAGGTGAAGTTCCCCATGGCATGAAGGGACATTTAGGGGAGATGGGGTAGTGCCCCACACATTCTTGATCTCTGCCATTTTGGAGGTGATGTGATCAGCATCACACTCTGGCCACATTTACCCCCTCAGGTACGCATTGATTTATGGCTGGGTGAGCCCCAGAGCTGCTTTATGAGAGGACAAGTCTGGAAAAATTCCGATCTTAGATCACCCACACCACAAATCAAACCCAGATCTCCAGTGTGGAAGTCAGACACCTTCCCGAATAGACCGACAACAGCTCTTCAGTAACGACAAATAGTTCAGCGTAATACAGTCTCACATACTGTTAATAACTGAGACAATGTACAGTAACTTTTGTGGCTGAAACTTAATGCTGATACTCTATGTGATCAGAAGTATCCGGACACCCACCTGAAAATAAAGTACAAGTTTGAGCAACCCTCCATCGGGAACACTGGCAGTCAATACAATGTTGGCCCACCCTTAGCCTTGATGACAGCGTTCACTCTCACAGGCATACTTTCAATCAGGTGCCGGAAGGTTTCCTGAGGAATGGCAGCCCATTCCTCACAGAGCGCCAAAATGAGAAGAGGTATTGATGTGGATCGGTGATGTGGATCGGTAGGCAGCATGAAAGCTGTTAAAATGTCAATGTAAGCTTGTGCTGTGACATTGCCATGTAAAGCAAAAAGAGGACCAAAACCCCTCCAGGAGAAACATGACCACACTGTAACCCTGCCAACTCCGAATTTCACTGTCGGCACTATACAGGCTGGTAGATGACGTTCACCAGGCATTCGCCACATCCACACCCTACCATCGGATCGCCACATTGTGTACTGTGATTCATCACTCCACACAAGTTTTCCACTGTTCTATGGTCCAGTTTCGACGCTCCTTGCACCACACGAGGCGGCGTTTGGCATTTGTCTGTGTGATGTTTGACTTATGCGCAGCTGCTCGGCCATGGAAACAAGTTGCCGCACCTTGCGCCAAACAGTAATGGTGCTTGGAGTAGATCCTGATGCAGTTCGGAATTCCTGTGTGATGGTGGCGATGGATGATTGACAATAATGCTGTACGACCCTCTTTGACACTCGATGGTCTCTGGAGGTCAACATGGGAGGTTGGCCTGCACGCTTTTGGGTTGTACACATCCCTTCACTATAACATTGGAAACAGTGGACAGAGGGATGTTTAGGAGGATGGAAATCTCACACACAGACTTCCTACACAAGTGGCACCCAACCAACTGACCACGTTAAAAGTCTGCGAGTTCCTCAGACCATCCCATACTGCTGTCTCACACTGTCTGCAGACTACTGAGTTCGCTGACTATGTGTTCCATGCGGAAGATGGCAGTACTGTGTCGCCCTCTATGATAAACACATGTTTTGCGGTGTGTCCGGATACTTTTGATCACATAGAGTACATTTCATTTGCAGCTTTCTGAAAAGTTCAGTTAATCTTTCATCTTATTTCATTACGGATATGACCTGACAGGAAAAAAGTAAAGATGTTTCTCGTGCATTGCTCCATACCAAAGGCATATAAGAGGGAGGGGAAGGGAGCATGGAAGTGTAGAGGTCACACACATTCTTGGTCTCGGTTTAGCAAAGGTGATGTGATTTGCACCATGGTATGGCTGCCTTAAGGCACGACTGAATCTTTGGCAGCCGCAAAGCCGAATTTTTTCAAATTTTCCTCTCCATTTGAAAAACCTCTTTGATATTTCAAAATATCACAAAATTCATACACTTAGAATTCCGTCTAGAGCATTGATGTGAATTTTCGTGTAGTTTGCTTTCACTGTTATGTAGATATTATCAATAATGTAATAGAACTTTAAAATAAAGAATAACATGGAGACAAGGCTTAACTGTGTTAACAAATTTAATAGAGTTACGTAATCACGAAACTTTTGAGAATATCTACATAACAGAGAAAGCAAACTACACTAAAATTTACATCAATGCTCTAGAACAGGGGTTTCCAACTGGCGGCCCGCGGGCCGCATGCGGCCCCTGTTGCCTTTTTCTGCGGCCCGCGAAGCCAGTTTGCAAAATACATTAATTTTATTTATCTTTATTAAAATACGTTTTTTTTTTACTGAAGGAATGGATGCTCTGTGAAGAAAGACAATATCACAGGTAGAATTGATTTTGCAGTCAATAATGATAATCAGAAGAATCTAAAGTGACGCAAGTTTCTCTTCACACCATGCATTCCACCCCTTCGCTATGCGGAATGAACTCTGCCGCTTCCGCGAAGGCTTCACTCTTTGTGTTTAGAAACAACTCCAGAGCGGCGCTATAGAGATCTGTTTTACTACGCACGAAGTACGAAGAGATTTCCAGTGTTCCAACTCGGATTGTACTATGACTGATTGTTAAAGTTTGTGCAAATATCGAAATGAGCAATATCTCCAAAAAACGTAAGATTGAAAATTAAAATAGCTTCTCTCCAACTTGAATTGCGTGATTTGGAAGGCGATGTGTTCCTTCAAACTAGGCAAGAAAAGGGGCCAGTTTTTCAAATACCTTTCACAGGAACGCTTTCCAAACCTACGTAGTTTTGGGCAAAGAATGACATCGATGTGTGAAAGTGTTTTTTCTTCAATGAAGTTCATCAAGAACCGCTACAGAAGCAGACTGGCAGATTCATCACTGCTTCACCTTCTGAGACTTTCAAATACAAAAATTCAAATACAACTTTAATAAAAGAAGCAGATCGGGCTCAATTTTCACATTGAACACTTACTATGAAGGATTCTTATTTGTATGGTGTGTCTTTTAATTTCTTTCAATTCATCCATAAGTATTGGGTTTCTGTGAAATAAATTGTAATTATACAATTTTGATTTGTGATTCCATTGTTTTTATTGCCTCATTTTAGAAATTTAGGTCATGCGAAAGTACTACATTTTCAGTTCAGTACTTACAATTTTTTGTAATTTTTAATCCCCCCCCCCCAAAAAAAAAATGCGGCCCGCCTATCAACTGCTGGATATAATTTTGGCCCTCGTACCTTTTGAAGTTGGAAACCACTGCTCTAGAACAGGGGTTCTCAACATTTTTGGGCCTGTGTCCCCCCTTTGCATCCTCAAAATTAGTCCACGCCCCCTCCCTCTAGGCAAAATGAATTATTGATGTACAAAACTGTGCTGTTAGGGTTAATAAATCTAACGCAAAGAATATAGTGGCCGCAGTGGCTCAGTCGGTAACGCGTCTGACTACCATGCCAAAGGTCCCGGGTTCAATCCCCGCCGGTTCAAATCCGGGAACTTTTCTAACGATGGAAGCGGCCCCGGCGCCCACCCAGCATCGAATAACATGGGTACCTGGTGGAAACCCTGGGGGGTAAAGGCAGTCAGGGGCATGATGCTGATCACGTCACCCTCACTCATGACCGGATCAAGAAAGTGTGGGGCGTTACCCCACACCCCCTATACGTCTTCATGGCATGGTGCTATGCACAGAGGAGTACTTTACCTTTTTTTTAACGCAAAGAATATTTTACAATGCTTTTATTATTACAGATATTAAAAAATACTAATACTTGTTTTGTTGATAGAACATTTTCATTAATTAATAAAAACGCTTAATAGGCCTACATTACAAAGCATTCTGCCCTCACTGCAGTTAAAATTTCAAGCTACATCATTTGGTTTTATTTCTTAAGAACACAATTAATGAGTGACAGAGAGAACTATTTGCAGAAGTTTATTTTCTGAGACCTACACAAGGGGGTTTGTGTTTGCCACAACTTTTTTTTTGGGGGGGGGGTAATTCATGTATATATTTTTTATTGCTCACCACGCCTCCCTGAAATTCTCAAATGCCTCTGCAGGGGGGCACGCCCCCCCAGGTTGAGAACCCCTGCTCTAGAAGCAATTCTAAGCATATGTAATTTTTCATATTTTGGAATATCACAGTGGTTTTTTGAATGAAGACGAACATTTGAAAAAATTCACCCTTATGGCTGCCAAAAGTCCAGTCGAACCTTAAGCACCAAAGCTCATTTATTCTAGAACGTGGTTTGGAAATTTTCACATCTGTGATCACCAGGGCCCAGATTTTGATGACATTTCATCTTTTAACTGGTGCAACGTAGACATTGCTAACTATACTGCTTTTCCGGATTCTCTGGAGTAGCGATGCACGGAGGGGAAAGCTTGTGGGCGGGGCCACACTAGGTGGGGAAGGGTGCAGATGAAAGCAACGAAGTGCTGTGCGGTGTAACGGCCGTAAAGCAAAACGCTTCCTGCTGCCAATTTCTTCTTTTATTCTTAACAATGGCCAGTGTATTGTTTAACACAAATAACAAATAATATTGCAGGTTTATTTGTCTTTTGATGCTACAAAGAACAGAAAAAAATTAAAACACATTTTAAACATGCAAATAACCACAAACTATGAAACATCATGTATCAAAATGTGTTTCAAACAAGTCTGAAAAACATGTATCAAAATGTGTTTTAAACAAGTCTGAAAAACATGTTTCAAACACTTTGTTTTAAACATTTGTAAAAAAAACAAAGCCATGTGTTTTAAACTTTTCAAACAAGTTGTTCTCGAACACATTCAACACTATGAGGCGCTCTCCTGAATGCAGAGTTCGCCTAGACTTGCGAGCTGACATGTTTACTACGGATCTACTGGACCGCGAATGAGCCCCCTCCCGTAGATGCCCCTCCCCTCCACACATGCATTGGACAAGGTGCACACCCTTCAACATGCGCACAGAACGCGTTCGCGTTTTCTTACTCCAGAGAATCCGGGAAAGGAATATAGTACAGAAATCTTGAACACCCTCAGGTTGAAGAAATGTAATTTTTTGGGTCATTTTTTAAAATTTTGCATCATTTTTTAAAATGTTGTGTCATTTTTAGGTCATTTTTTTAGAATTTTGTGTCATTGCATGCTGAAACATAAGAAGTTCAACAATTTTTGTTTTGTCTGAATGTTATCTTGCGGTACTTGCTCTGTGTTTAACTACCAGCGCAACAAAGCCTGTCTGAAAATCGCGAAATGCAACATTGTCGAGTTTCTTATTCACAGTCCGTACAACACACCAAGGTGAAGAAGCAATTGTTAAATTGTTTGTCTTGGAATATATATACTATTTTCAATAAGCAGATTGAGTTTTGTACGAATTTCTGGGTCATTTTTCGAAGATTTTTAGGTAATCAAAATTGGGGCCCTGGTGATCACCAACCCATAAAACTTAACTTGGTTTGACTCCATGACAGTCAGACAAAATTAACATATTCTTACCTGTATTAAAATTAGAGCAAGAACACCAAACCATGATGACAAAGACTTGGATTCAATATCCTCGAAATGTCAATAGCCTTTTATTGTCATGCTCGATTGGATTGATTTGGTGTTTTAAGTCCACTTTATGCACAGTAAGGCTAATCGGGACTGGACCTACAGTTTAAAGTGGGATCCAAATCACTATGTGCCTCCACCGGGTATCGAACCTGGGACCCCTTGATTACAAGGCGAGGACGCAACCACTGCACCATCGAGGAGGCTTTTATTGTCATGCATTTCTTTTTTTTTTTTTTGGTGGTGTACACTTCTGTATGTGGTATTTTCATTCATTTGAAGTTTGAAATTTGTTGAAACACTGAGGCAATTAATTTTACTCACTGAAAATGAAATGTTTCAATTATCATCGTCAACATAACAAAAGCATTGATTTTTTGTACTCAATTAGTGTCAATTGAGGGGTCTAGTGAGAGAGGGAGCTATGCCACAAATCTTGAAAATTTTATTTTTTGCCATTTTCAGTCTTCTCCTACCATCTGTCATCTATCATGTGAACTACAACCATGTTGCATAGCTCTCGCTTGTTCTGCAGCAGATTTTCTGAGTTCTTGAATACGTCCTCATCAGCATTTTGAGTGAGAGAAGGAGCTATGTCACTTACTGATGGTGTCTGCAATAGGAGTGGCAGAGGTTGCGTTGCAGTAACCGGTGCTAGACTTAATATCAGCCCTGAAGTTAAAAGATCTCATGGCAATAATGCCTTATATTCCTCCAGTTTTTCATGGTGTTTACCAAAAACTAAAATCCACAGAAACAATGGACAGTGAAGATCCTCCAGAAGACATGTGAAGTTGTCTTTATGTAGATCAAATGTAACCCTGTGAACATGATTTACACTCAGGCAAAAGTATTTAAGCCTTGTTCAAAGTATTTGATGTGCTAGATTGATTTTTCCGCATAGGTATACTACAACAATATACCATACATGTTCATAATAAATGGTATTTATATTGAAATTCATATTTTTCCTTTTGAATAATTTACCTACCAATATGTTCAGAAAAAAAAATTACCCTTTGTTATACAAATTATGACTCAATGCAATGCTTTAGAAAACTCAATTTATTTGACAAGGTACGGAAGCCATTTGCAGATGCTTGAACAATGTGTTCACAATGTTTAAGAAAATCAGAAGCAGTCTGTAATATGTTTCTTGAATGCAAGGGACATGAAACCAGTTGAACATTATCGTCACGTTTGTGATGTGTATGGATAACATACCATGAGTGATTCAATGGTACGGAGATGGATGCAACTCTTCAATACAGTGTGCACAAATGTGAGTGATCTGTGGTGAATGAAGATTTGGTGTGCTCAGTTGAAGATGAGATTAGAGAGAAGCGATAATTCACCATTATGTCACTTTCCCTGCATTTTCCACAATTCCACGGTTGCTTCTTCACAAAATTATATCTAATAAACATCTCTCAGAAATTTTGTGCACTGTGCTGAAGATTCTTACGGAAGACCATAAACATCAGGCCAGGGCTTTGGTGGCATCATTCTACAATGAAGACAGGCAGAAACTAGTGTCCCGCTATGACAAGTGCCTCAATGGTGGTAACTATGTCGAAAAGTAGCATATGGTATGTGCATCGAATAGAAACATAAATGGTTCATAAATATATTCCTGTTTCCTCCTAGTAACATATTATGCGAAATCTTTAATATCTCGTCACTTGAAGAAAGAAGGCAAATAAGTCAATTAACTTTCCTCTCCAAACTTATTAATGGTAAAATAGATTCTTCTCATCTGCTGTCGAATTTAAATTTTTATGTATCAAACTGTATGTTAAGGCTCAGAACTGACCTCTTTCAAATCCCCCTCGGAACAACCAAAATGGCCGAAGCTGAACTGCTGAGGAGAATGTGCAAGTTATTTAACTCATTTTCTAAGAATAACCCAAGCATTGTAATTGTAACTTAGATCTAACCTTTGAAATTTTATCTATTTTGTTCTGTTCATAGAGTTTCAGTTTTCAATTAGCTTGTAAGGTCATATCTCACACTTTAGTTTCATTATTATTGTATTACCTTTGTGTTTGTTTGTCTCTCTAATCTAATAATTAAATTATTTGCACAATTGTTATTTAATGCAAATTGTATATTACATCATTCATATTTCTTGTGAACTATCTTTATTATGATCTTGGTAATCTAATGGTGGCATCCAATATTGAACACTGTAATTGGGCATGCGCCTGTTGTGTTTAAATTAAATAAATAAATAAATAGCCCATCAACAATTACTTTCTGGATAACCCTCGTATATAAGCAAAATTTAAGTATACTATGTTGTGAGAGAGCATTAACATTTAGAGCACAAGAGCATGGGGTTTGACTGGAAGCAGGTGTATTATCATCTCATTTTAACATGTACCTTTGTCAAGAGTTACAAACAATACACATGTGAAATGTGTTGTAACAGGTTTTTTTGTCACTACAAGTAGGACTTTTTATTAGATGGATCAACCTTTGCTATGGAAGGAGGTAGAGATGCCTGAAAAACATATTCACTTGCTCTGTTAAGTTTAATTATTCAATCAAGCATGCTCACAACTAACCTTTCAACAAGAATCCTGAATCCTTGATTGTTTTGTGCTGAGTCTTCCAAACTTTGTAGATATGATAAAATACTGCTGCGTAAAACTGGTTCACAACGCTCATCACTTCCCCCTGCTGATTGCACTCTCTGCAACATAAAGAGGAATAAATTAGTGTATATACATGGTATATAAAAAATAGGCTTGAATCAATGGTATTTCCACAAAAGTCATGCTTAAATTTGAGTCATGTTAGAACTTACAACATGTATGGAAAGCCTGTTTTTTAAGCATGTACATATTGTTTAAATTTAATACCACTGTATCTGTTGAAAAGGATGGACACTTATACACTTAATTCCGTTTCCACCATCTTTTATGTACAGGCAAGAAAATTTAAACTTTCCCAGTCTCGGGTGGGAGTTTCCTATTTCCTTCTCATTTCGTGCATACCTTCGAACACCTGCTCCTTCTTCCTTTCAATCACTCCCCCTCCCCACACACAACCATATTTCTCAACATAATTCCCAAGGCTTTGCTCCATTTATACTACTGTTTTACCCGTGCCAATATACTTGCAGTATAAAAGTCTCAGGTCTGGCGTCGCAGCCAGATTCAAGACCTACATTCAAGTTTCCACCAGATCAGTTTCCAGTGACAAACACACAAAAAAGAAATAATTTCTGCACTAAGCTCAAAGTCATTTTTGCACCATGCAACAGCAGGTTGCCCTTTGAGTGTACACTTCACCGTTTTTTTCAATGAGTTTGAGTTTGTTTCAAGCCCACTTTATGCACAGATCAGACTAACTGTGACTGTACCCACAAGTTCTCACTGAATTTGAGGCATTTTATGTAGTTTAGACTGGGTTCCAGGTTCCATGTTTGGTGTTTAACAACTAGAAACCACTTACCGATTTAATAATCCTTCCCGCAATGTTTGCAAGGCCATTCTGGTCATGTTGAGGCTCATCACTACAAAAGGAAAACTTTGCGTCTCGTCCAGCGACAACTTATAAATATCATAGGCCATGGGTGCTGTGTCTGGAGATATCACAAGGGCAAGAAGCTGCAGGAGTCCAAGAACACCTACGCCTCTTAAATCTGTAGACGGATCACTTCCCTGTAAATAAACATGCATGATGCTTCAAGTGCACTTAGAACCAAATTAATATGCACTTATAAAGTAGACAGGCGAAATATTACTCAAAGAGGCCAAAACTAATGAATGAATTGATTTTTATATTATGGGTACATCAGCACATAGGCTATTTTTGCTTGTCATTCAATATGGGGATAAGCCCTTTAATTAAAAGAAAATTGAGGGCAGGCCCTTAACAAGAAAATAAACTATGTCTCTTAAAAACTTCCTTTCTCAATCTTTAACCCCTTAAGTGCGGAAGGTGTATATATTACAGTGGCATGGCGTGACTTTTTCTAAAGTGTTACCGGCCATCAGACATTATCATCTCCACCCTACACCCCCCCCCAAAAAAAAACATCCCTTTGATTTGTTTTTTTCCTTCTTTCAATCTGCTCAATGATTTATTTAGCCACAATCACTCCTAGAAAGAACTACCACTCACGAGAGAGTTACCGCGAAAATCCAGTGAATAGTAGTCGAGCCTCGTCAACCATCTCTGTTTCTTTGCAAAGAGGTGGACAGGGGAAGAAGAACCACATATTCGGGTCAGTTTGACGTTGCTGCGGTGAGCAGACGACAGAATTCCCCTCCTCCAGCGGTGGAAGGGAAGTCCAGATGTACGTACTACGGTTGCCAACTTAGTTTTTTGGAGCAAGGTTTATCCAAATTACGAATTACATCAAGTACTTATATTTTCGTCTCAGTTGTAGTTATATCCAGCTTTGGCTTTGCAGTCTAGCTCTTGTTGCTTCAGAGAAAAAGTATCCCCGTTTTAGGTGGGATTTAGCTCTTTTCTGGAAATCCAATGTGACAACACTTGCTGGTCCTGTAGGCCGCAGTGGCAACAGGGCCCCTAAACAGGCATATGAATAACACCATAGCACACTTGCCTCCTCCCGCTGTTCCCTTACATTGGCGCCCTTTCCTCCTGTTGACTCTTGAGGGTAGCGGAACGGCCTGTCTCTTCGCTTTTGTCAGCTGCAGAAAAAATGTCCTCTGCAATATACACTCAACTGCAACGCTGTCGGTTAACTTATTTAACAACGTTGTTAATTTTATTGAGAAAAAACTTTTTAATTTCTTTACATTTTGCTGTTACCTGCGGTCACACCGGTTACATGCATGCCAGGCCTCTGATATATTATACGCTTTATGTTTGTTTCAAGAATATTCGATTTAATGTGGTATATATAGTCACACAGACGTTTGGTGAGATAGTTCTAGCTGTAGTAGAAAGAAAAAATAGTAGCAAGAGAGGAAAAAGATGAAAAAGAAGATGAAACTACATTTTCCCTTCTTCTTCTTTCTTTTCATCTTCTACTTTTTCATCTTTTTCCTCCCTTGCTACTATTTTTTGTTTCTACTACAGCTAGAATTATATATAAGCCACAGTAAATCGAATATCCTTCAAACAAACATAAAGTGTATATATACGCCTTCCGCACTACAGAAGCACAATGCGGAGGGCGTACACTGAATTTGACGGAAAAAACCCCACATTTTACAGTAGCGACTTGTTCAACAAAATCCACACTTAAGGGGTTAAAACTAATTCATTGAAATAAAACTGTACTATCTCTGAGGACTAAACTCTCCTAGGTTAAAAGCTCAGGCTATAAAGGGTCACTCAGCAAACTCAAGGACTAAAACAGGATAACATGACTCCACAAGAAATTATCCTGGCCATGGGTCAAGGCACAAGAGCCTCCTACAAGTAGTAGTTCCTGGGGTGTACTATGTGGAAGGGAGGTCACCCATCACACCCCAGGACAGAACTACTGCTACAGAAAGCCAAGATATGTTCTAGCTTACTCACCTGAAATCCGATCTGCTCCCAATGGGAACCATACAGTGGACAGTCTATCATTGTGCTTGTCAATTTTTTGTAAATTGTCTGCAGCATTGCTCGGTGAACAGCACTTTCATAATCAAGTGGACCTGAATAAACACAACACTAATTAAAAATTATCCTTAATATTTAACATTTGGTTGAAATTCTCACTTTCCTTTGCAAAATCTTAACACATTCAATGATATGCAAAGAGTCTATTCAGAGGACACTAGAGAGATGAGGAAGACTGCGTCTCATCAAACTTTTTACATGTGAATTGTTTATAACTGAAGGCCGATGGTATATTTCAAATATTGAAAAATAACAATAAAACATCTTGCAATACTGATGATCCTTTTCCATTGTCAAGACACACCAAGCATTGTCTCCTTCTGCCCTATGTGAAACAATAATTCATCATGAGAGACAGCTTCTTGTACAAGAAAAAACAAAACAATTCATTAAATTAGGCACACACAGGAGACGTACTATGTAGTTTTTTCAGGGAAAAATGCAGGCTTAACCAGGACTTGAACCCGGGTCTCTGGCATTACGCGCAATTGCTCTACCACTGAGTTACCAACAGGCCCGTAGCCAGGCAGGGGCACGGGGGGCAGCTCTGGCACTGAGGTCAGCCCCCTTGACATTAGTAAAACTATTTACGTAATTTGTTTGAAGTGAAGAGTGAAAATGTAGACAGCAGATATTATTTTGCTCACAACTTTGGTGAAGGATAAATCACAGAGCATGAACAGCAGCTATTACATTCGTTCATCTTACTTATAAGAAGAAGTTTAAGTAGCAGCAAGTATTTAGAAGATTCTTTAGACTTTATAGAAAGTTCTTCCATATTTGTACCTTCGTTGCCCCTGTTGCGACCTCCCATTTATACAGAAATCTGTGACTTTGACGTCATTATGCAAATTCCCTTCTCATCTACGTCAAAGGACAACAGCTCCCAAGTTTTGGGAACGAAGGGGAGTTTTATTGTTTCGGCCGGGGAGTGGAATGTACGCTAGGCACTATGATTGAATATTGTCCATTTTTCCTTGTGTGATATAAATATCTGTATCATCAAACGTAGTATGGAGTGTGTAGTAAGGGATGATTTCAGTAGCAGCCAATTAACACTTCAAGCGATATCTTAAAATATATAGAAAAATGTAGTATTTGTGTGATATTTATAAACTTCTTGTAACTTAATGACCCCCTACAACACACACACACAATTTAAATTCATTAAACAATGCTAAACTTTTGAAAATGGACTTGGTTTACCAAGCCCCCCCTGGAGATCAATTCTAGCTACGGGCCTGGCTTTGTCTGATTTTTTGCTGGTGCTAATACACCATTGTATAACTTCAAAATTTTGAAGTGTCAAAATAACAGATTATATGCGTACAGCGCTTCTGGGAGATAGAAGATGTGTGAATTATTGGAACCATTGGAGAAGAAAATAAAAAGACCCCCCTGTAATAGTCTCTCATCTTCCACTCAACCTTTCCCTTCCAAGTCACAGTTCGTGCAGCGCCAGCGAAAAATCAGGCAAAGCCAGGCCGGCTCAGTAGCTCAGGGGTAGAGCAATGGCACGGAATGCAGTAACCTGGGTTCGAGTCCTGGTCAAGCCTGCATTTTTCGCTGAAAAAACTACGTAAGAAAAAAAGCAAAAACGAAAGACATAACTATTCTCAATAATAACATTGGTTGACATGAATAAGTGGTGACAACCTTAATATAATTACCCTGCAATTGGTATCAACTGAGCTAACTTCTAGTTACTGTGTGATGGAAAATAAATATCCATCACAATTCTAAAGGTTTCACTTTATAAATGGAAACTCAACAAATCAGCAGATGGCATTTTCTGCTTGATGCTATTGCCTCCTAATCAAGGGTCTTTTTGGGTTAAGATTCCTGATAGTAGAATTCTGATTGGCCTAGCTGTGACTCCCAGTATTCATTTATTCATAACCCCACACTTTGATGGGTGGTATAGAAATTACTTATTAAAACCAGCAAGCTAAACTTAATTTTTCAGTTAGGTTTGTCACAGGTTTTATCCTTTGTATCACATCTAAAAGTATCAGGCACATGGAAAAGGAGTAGCAGTTATACATAATAATTTATTTACAAACAAGATACATGAGAGAACATGCACATCAATTACAATTACTAAAAATTATATTAAATGGTTAATCACTGGATATTATTTTTATCTTCACTATACTGTTCACTGTTGATTCAGTTAGGCTTATTGTATACCTTTTACAAGAATGGCTGCAATCAAAACAATGTCCCCGTTTCTATAGCTTGGCAAATTTATATTGTTAAACAATTTACTTTATTTTTGTATCTAATATATCAGTTGGATCTGCTGATTTGATTTGTGTCTATTTTAACATGGAATCATACTACAAGCAGGCTATTGATAATTATATTCCATTTACATTTGGAACGCTCAATCCTTATGTCAAGAAAATAGTAGGTGAGAACATAATTTTATCATGTATTCATATTTTAACTATTCTAAGCCTTCAAAGCTAAACAATCTCTTTGTTGTATTGAAACAATATCTCAATTCATTAGCAAAATTAAGTGTACAGTATTCAAAAATTCATTTAAAATTGAAAAAATTATAAATGTGGGAAAATTAAATAAATTTTCTTTGGGTTCCAGACCATTTCATGTTATACGGTTGCTCCTTAGCAATGCAAATTAGATATATTGGGTCAGACCAGACAGGCAAGTTGAGTTATTTCTGGTTATGTTATATGCCACAAAGTTTGGTTAGGCTAGTTTAGATAAGGTTACTTTTAGACTGATAACATAGGTTAGGATATGCTGGAATTTTGGTGGTTTGAACATTTCAGGTAGCAATTATATTGCTTTCATGTAAACATGCTTCCCAAAGTTAAGCACACGATGGTAAAATCAACAAAAATGGAAAAGTAAAGCTTTGATTAACATGATGATGTTACATTTGAGTCATTAACATAATGGTAACAATTCGTTATATCGGAGACACATTAAATCGGATATTTTGTGTTTCACATGGTTCGTACTTACCAATTGTGTATTGCGGAACATAGTTCAAGGTGCCATTATTTTTGTATCATTCTTTTGAGCATTTTTTTTATTCCTTTCTTCGCTTCTGTAACACACAATATGGCAGGCACATTTTGACTCACGTTGTGGGTATGCAGTGTTTCCAACCTTCTTCACTGAAAAATACCTACTATCGTGTTCGTCACGTGTGAAAATTTTACATTATGCAAGGGTAGCTGACGGATAACCCCACGAACCATTTCCGGATAGCCCCACGACCCATTCATGGATAGTACGACAAACCATTCACGGATAGCCCCACGACCCATTTCTGATAAGGTTAGGTTAGGTTTGGTTACGTTAGGCAAGCATAGTAAAAAAGGGGGGTTGGAAACACTGACAGGGGCTTACGTCAACAAACATACCCAGCATGCAGTTCACGTAGCGAAAGCAATGGCAATTGTGCATTGGTGAGATATTTCTGTTGAAAAATACACCATATTCCGGTCAAATATATTCCACGATGAAGGAAAATACCTCGACGAACGTTGGAAAGCTTGGAGAAACTCATTTCCGTAAGTAGTTTCTTCTGTAAAAATGAAGAAATGTGTCTCCGATATAACGAACTGTTACCAACATAATTACGTTTAAAGGCAAACAAACCAAACAAAACCTACAGTAATATGGAATGCGACCACCCCGGACCTTCACACAAACTTTACAATGATTTTCCATGCTTTCAATGAGGTGATCAACCATCGCAGATGCGAGCAATGGCCATTCCTCCATTAGGGCAGTTCCCAACACTCTGAGACTGGCTGGAGGAGGAAAACGTGCAGAGACAGCATGCTGGAGAGTTTCCCAAAGGTTTTCAATGGAATTAATGTCAGGGAATATGCCTTCCACTCCATACGTTAAATGTCCTCACTTTCCAGGTACTCGTCAGCGATATTGGATCGATGGGGACGGGCATTATCGTCCATAAGGAGGAAATCAGGACCAACTGTTGCAGCGTAGTCTCACAATGGGGTCTAGGACTTCATCCTGATACTGCGTAGCCGTCACAGAACCGCCTTTAAAGATGTGCAGATCGGTGCGATATCCCATTGAAATTCCAGCCCACACCATGGTGCTGCCACCTCTGAATGCGTGATGTTCGATGATGTTCTTGGCCTGATCGCTTGTGCCTTGTTCTCTCCAGACGCTTACACGCTTATCGTCTGATTCCAGGACAAATCTGGAGTCGTCCGTGAACAGGACGTTGCACGAATCTGAGACAGTCCAATTGACATGTTGACGACACCACTTTAATCTCGCCCCTCTGGCTTGGACGGTTAGTGCAACACAAACAGGTGGTACTTGGGCGTACAATCCCTTCTTGTGGAGCCTTCGGTGCACAGTACTGGCAGATATTGTCATTACCAAGTGCCACTGCAACCATGGATGTAACAGTTGTGAGTTTGCTCATCGATTCCGCTTGGCTACTATAGCAATATATCGATCATCAGAGGGGGCGGTAACCCTTGGACGACCGAGCACAGGTCTCCGGACAACTGTTCGACTTGTTTGGAATTGTTTCCATAATTGAGAAATTACCGAATGATCAACGCCAAAGAAAAAAGCGACACCTTTGATTGACTGTCCTGCTTCAATGTGTCCGATAGCACGCCGGCGCTCACTATCTGTTAATCGTCTTCTTTCAGCCATAGAAACACTAATATTATCAAAAATAATCCTACAAAAGTTATAAACACTTCGTATCAGCTTTTAAATTCACCTTAGACCCTTTAGAATGCTGGCATCTTCAACAAAAGTGTGATGATTCTTGCACAAAATCCTCGCTTTTATGCTATTTCAAGAGCACAGATTAAGCATCTAGGTACAGATGATTCACTCTCTACTTACAAAAATGAAGCTACACATAAAAACTGACATCTACATCCACAGTGATTTTCAGCCACACAAATTCAAATACGCTTTCGAAAGTTTGCATTGCATGCTTAACTTTGAAAACAGGAAAAACCTTTGCCAATAAATAGCATTAAATATTTAGATTCTGGTTATTAAGGCTTGCAGAAATTACAGAATAATGTGATTCTGCCATTTATTGGAAGGCAGTGTATATTAAACACTAATGTAAAAAAGTAACTGATTGTGTATTTTCCTTTGTTCAATGTTTTAACATAAAAACACATGTCTTTGTCAAGAGCAAAGAATGATTTAAAAATGTAATAATGAATAATAAATAACAAAACAATCATAAGCAGAGATGTCCATTTGATTTCGGCCTCACAAGCTCAAGGTTGGCCTGTGGCCTCAGCCTCTGAGCTCGAGGTGGGCCTCGGACTCACACAGCCTCAGATTCCAAACTCCATCTCAGCCTCCGAGCTCTAGGTCGGCCTCACACAGCCTCAGCCATCGAACTCAATTTTGGCCTCTAGCCTCACATGGTCTCAGCCTCTGAACTCCATCTTGGCTTCCTACGTCACAGCCTCAGCCTCCAAACTCCTGCATCACACGGTTTCAGCCTCCAAACTCCATATTGGCCTCCTGCATGACATGGCCTCAGCCTCCAAACTCCATCTCGGCCTCTGGTCTCACATGGGCTCAGCTTCTGAACTCAAGGTCACCCTGGGCCTCACAAAGCCTCAGCCTCCAAGCTCAAGGTTGGCTTCACACAGTCTCAGCCTCCAGCCTCACCCTCTGAACTACATCTTGGCCTCCTGCATCACATGGCCTCGGCCTCCAAACTCCATCTTGGCCTTCTGCATCACATGGTCTCAGCCTCCAAACTCCATCTTGGCCTCCTGCATCACATGGCCTCAGCCTCCAAACTCCATCTTGGCCTCCTGCATCACATGGTCTCAGCCTACAAACTCCATCTTGGCCTCTGGCCTCACATGGCCTCAGCCTCCAAACTTCATCTTTGCCTCCGGCCTCAAACAGCCCTCCAAGCTCAAGGTCACCCTGGGCCTCAAACAGCCTCACCCTCCAAGCTCAAGGTCACCCTGGGCCTCAAACAGCCTCACCCTCCAAGCTCAAGGTCACCCTGGGCCTCAAACAGCCTCACCCTCCTCCAAGCTCAAGGTCGCCCTGGGCCTCAAACAGCCTCACCCCCCCTCCAAGCTCAAGGTCACCCTGGGCCTCAAACAGCCTCACCCTCCAAGCTCAAGGTCACCCTGGGCCTCACACAGCCTCAGCCTCCAAACTCCATCTTGGCCTCCTGCATCACATGGTCTCAGCCTACAAACTCCATCTTTGCCTCTGGCCTCACATGGCCTCAGCCTCCAAACTTCATCTTTGCCTCCGGCCTCACATGGCCTCATCCTCCAAGCTCAAGGTCACCCTGGGCCTCAAACAGCCTCAGCCTTCAAGGTCACCCTGGGCCTCACACAGCCTCAGCCTCCGAACTCCATCTTGGCCTCCAGTCTCACCCTCTGAACTCCGTCTTGGGCTCTTGAATCACATGGCCTCAACCACCAAACTCCATCTTGGCCTCCGGCCTCATATGGCATCAGCCTCTAAGCTCAAGGTCACTCTGAGCCTCACACAGCTACAGCCTCAGCCTCCAAGGTCAAGGTCAGCCTCACATTCTCAGCCTCCAAGTTCCATCTTCGCCTCCTGCATCACACAACCTCAGACTCCAAACTCCATCTTGGCCTCCAGCCTCACCCTCTGAACTCCATCTTGGCCTCCAGCCTCACCCTCTGAACTCCATCTTAGCCTCCTGCATCACACGACCTCAGCCTCCAAACTTCATCTCGGCCTTGGCCTCACACAGCCTCTGCCTTGCAAGGCTCTTGGAATTCGAGGCTGCTGGATAACTCTGGGACTGGAACAACAATGTAGTACATAATGAAGTTGAAAAATAAGTTGGAATGTTTAACGAAAAGTTACATATGCTTAGAATTTCTTCTAAAACATTCACGTTAATCTTTGTGTGGTTTGCTTTCACTGTTATCTAGATATTATCAATAATTTAATAACCTTTAGCCACAAAACTGTTGAGAAGTGTAGGCAACAGTGAAAGCAAAACTATATTAGATTGAAATGAATGCTCTAGAAGCAATTCTAAGTATATGTAATTTTTCAGATTCTTGAATATCATACTGGTTTTTCGAAAGGAGAAATAAATTATTTATTCTCATTGTTGCTTCCATGTTATGTATTATTATATTAGCAGGCTGTTGGAGATCAAAGTCTCTACAATAAGATACAAGAAGCCTTGGCTCTCCCCACACGCAATTATTTCATCATCAAATGTGCTGTGTATGACATGATAAATATGTACAACCAAAAAGTAGTACATTTTATTTTACATTTATGGTTAAAATAGCTGCTAATTAAAGCTTGACTCACACCATGTGCCAACGTTGTAATATTAAAAGGCATGTAATTCATAAGGTTTTTATCCTTGGCTTCCTCACATATAATATTTAAAACAGGAGCACTTACTGTGTGAAAGCATTAGAAGTATAAAAGTAGGTATGCATAGGAAGTTTAAATGTTGTAGTACTACATGTAAATGATGAAGGGTAAGAAGTGATGTTCCTATGTAAATGTCACAGTTCAAAAATATCTTAAAGTTCCTATGAATACTTCCTATATTTTTAACCCTGCATAAGTGCTCCAATGTTTCACAATTAATCCCTGAAGGGGCCAAGTGAACAAATTCAGAATAAGACACAATGTGCTACAGTACATGGACTTTTTCATACCAAAATGGTTGTGGTTTAGAGTACTGCATCAGACCACTTTCGCTCGCTCAAAACTCATTCGAATCTCCCACGCTCGAGCATGCTATGCTCGATCGAACCGCACTTGAAGTGGAATGATTGGCAACGTCCCGTATTTCAGAGCCTAATAAGCAGCACCGTCAAACTAAAACCCATACATGGAAGGAAATCACTCTATGCAATTACAATTCTAAATCATAATTCCGTAGATTATTATGTAAGGCTCAAATACAATATATATGAAAGTATGCCATATCTACAGACCGAAACGTAAAATGGATACACATGCTGACAGACCTGTCTAAGCAATTACAAATATCGATTTTGTTGTTTTAAGTCAACTTTATGCACAGTAAGGCTAATCGGGACTGGACCTACAGTTTAAAGTGGGATTCGAACCAATTGTGCCTCCACCGAGTATCGAACCCGGGTCCCCTTGATTACAAAATTACAAATATCATATCACAGTGCAAGAAGTACGTGTACATCATTGCTCACTTACCAAAAAGGATAATAATATTCTGAAAAATAATAAAATGCAGTTAGAACATTCAATCGAACATCACTTCAATGTGACAATAATCGTAGAAACATAAAATGTCAGCCTAAGCAGTTTTAGCCCATAATTATCTATTTCATTTTCACATATCTCGGTAAGATACACAAAACTTCATTTTAACATGGAGATGGTGATTATGTTTACTTATTTTTCAATTTCACTTTGTCTTTTACTTCACGATCTATATTTGAGGACCCATTACCATGGACAAATGACAGAAATACGTATACTAATAGGGTTTCAGAGTTCGAGTGTTTTTAGCTTCAGCAGAAGAACTATCAATTCTGTATGCCATCTAGCATTGCCCATGCGAACTATTTGCTACTTGAGCGAAAAATGCTCATTGCAGCACACTATTGTGGTTACGTGAACAATTTACATTGGTTAGACTCTAAGCGACAATTTTTTTTCAAATTGATTTACACCTATAATGTCAGATAAAATATTTGCTGTGCTTTCAGAACCTTATCCGGACTTGGAATGGAAAAACATAGCAATGCGCCAGGCACAGAATCCAGATGCACCGATACTAGCACTAACACCACTGCAATGTGTTAAGCCAGTAGCTCCACCTCCACATTTGGTTCCTTTAGATGTGTTGTCAGTAGTGCCATAGTAAGTATTACGTTCACATCACAAGGTAGATGACCAGAAATGTATATTTAAGGAGTTCTAGCAGAGTGAAATAGAATTATTCTGATATTCAGTGCTACTATTTCCAGTTAATTCATATCAAATAATTTTGTGTTACTGACACTCAACACTCAATACTACCCACACTTTTCATTCTCTCAATTTTCCATTATCTTTTCATTGGACTACAAAATATATTCTCCAATGCTTGTATCTTTTAGAAACTGTTCCCCTGTGCTTAGCACCACACTTTCTTGATCCGGTCGTGAGTGGGGGTGATGTGATCAGCATCACGCCCCTGACCGCCTTTACCCCCCAGGGTTTCCCCCAGGTACCCATGTTATTCGATGCTGGGTGGGCTTTGGGCCGCTACCAACGTTAGAAAAGTTCCCAGATTTGAACCGACCGAGGATCGAACCCGGGACCTATAGCATGGTAGTCAGACGCGTTACCTACTAAGCCACAGCGGCTTGTATCTTGTGTATTATCAATATATACAAATAGAGGTTTTTATCGATAATGAAGTTCGAGTTTTGGGTGATTAATGGTAATTGCTGATTCTGAGGTTCAGGGATGGGAGATAAGGTGTATAAAAGGATTTTTCAATGAATCTAGTGTGTGTGATTCATTGACGAATGCTCTTTCCTTGAGGTAACCTCAAAGTATACAATGACAAACAGAAAGGTCTGATGAACATACAGACCATGACAAGTCACCGTGCCGGGAAAAGACATGGCTAGGAAACATTTTATTACATCACGTTCATTTAATCTTTGCACAACTACATCGTTATATAGGGATGAAAATCCAGTTGTAACAACCTTCGTATACTGATCTGAAATGTCTAGCGCAATGCCATGCTAATGTTGAATGATGCAGACTATTCGTTACTGACCGCCTTAGTGTTCTCCAGTGTTCCGAGAAATCTCGCACCTCCTGACGGCTACTTTTCAATGCCAGACAGGTCGATCAGAAATTTTCTATCCTCACTAGTATTGTGTTCTGAATATGCACTTTCCCATGATGCCTCACATTAAAATAAAAACCACTGTTGCTGTGGTGAAGTGACGGTCACCGCTCTTAAAAACGACTCAAATACAAAAGCACAATGCTGCATATTTCGCTGCTCCATAAGTGCTAGAATGGCACTGTCACTAAAATGGCATCTTATGTGCTGTTGAATGCCACTAAGCAGTGATCCTCCTACCACTGTTGTAAAAATAAAAATATACATTTTCCCTTCTGAACCCTGGGTTTGAAAGGAGGTGCACAAGACTTTAGGTGAATTGGTGTTACATTTTCATGCTATACGATAGACCGTCATTTTTGATTCTTAGCAATTAGGGACCCCACAGAGATGGCCAATTTCCGAAATTTCCCAAAATGTGGAGATGCGAGTAACATGTCATTTGAAGAATGTAATTTCATGGTAATTGCCAACCTATTTGCATCCATAGGACCACATCTACAACCAAATTAAGGGAACAATGTTTATCAGTGACAGATGGTTATTTTGTTCCAATTCGCAATAATTTGTTTTTTAACTGTCGGCTCTTACTATTAAAGGGAGGTGGGGGGAACTTTTTTTACATCTTACTTTTATGTGACAAGGCTATCTCAAACATCTACATATTTTTTCTAAGATGCTTTTTTATGAGCTTTTTCCAAAATGTAGGGACTTGAGTAACATGTTGTTGCAGAGTGGTTCTTCCGTAGTAGTCATCACCTGCAAATTTCAACCTATTTGATCTACATGACTGATACATAGGTGCACGGAGACCCTCCTATTGGGGGGAGGGGGGGGGGGGCAAAAGCCTTGATGAAAGTTCAGTCGGGAAAGAAAACCCTCATTCCATCTCACTGTTTTAGTTCCATTGCATTGATGGGTATATACAAACTGCAGTAACATAGAGGCAGCATAACAAATAAATAAATTGTCTCTGAAATGTGCTGCGCTTCTTTTCCTCCAAATAATTGTGTTCATGCATTTCAGACAAAACTGTTTAGCAGTAAGAGTCTGAAGTACTTACTAGTTATAACAACTCTCTCTGGTAATTTACAATGCATTACAGAAAAGAACATAATTGCGAGCAAAACGAATGAAAAAATTTTTAGATCCATATTTTTGCACTGAAAACAATATTGATTTAATATATTGCACAAAAAAATTCTCTTTAACAATTTTTTTCATTTTCGGCACCCAAGGGCAAATCCCGCCGCCCCCTAGCTACGGCTCTGAACTTGACAAGACTATATGAAAAGGAGAAACTGGGAGCGAAGCAAGCAAAAAAATTTTACGAAATGTATTTTTATTTGTATAAAATTTGATATCGAGGGGGGCAATTTCCCTTTGTGCCACCCTGCAGGTTCTCTTGACCGTCTGGAAGTAATAATGCAAGAAAGACGTGAAAACTAAATCCATCTTGACTATCCTTTTGTCCTGCTACTCTTAGATTCTACTAGTCTTGCTTGTTGTTACCTCAATGTTTAACCCCCTGCATCCCTAGAATTTGATTTCCATCCAAGGTTGGGGAGAGGCAATGCTCACTGCCCCTTCTGTCATTGTGCCACTACACCCCCTTTTCTAACGTTGGAAGCAGCCCCGGCGCCCACCCAGTGTCGAATAACATGGGTACCTGGGGGAAACCCTGGGGGGTAAAGGCGGTCAGGGGCATGGTGCTGATCACATCACCCCCACTCACGACCGGATCAAGAAAGTGTGGGGCGTTACCCCCTCACCCCCTATACACCTTCATGGTGTGGTGCTAAGCACAGGGGAACACTTTACTTTAGTGGTGTTTTTTGAGCGGGCAACACTATTATCGAGGTAATATGCCCCATGGAAAAATACCTTACATGTCCCTCCATTAAAATAAATCTGCGGACGTCCATGATTAGGGGGGGGGGGGTGGCAACTGCCTTCCTGTCCACATGCCTATGGACTGATCCTACAAACAAATTTTTGGAACAGTGTTTATCAGTGTGAGACAGCTAATTTTAATTTAAATGTAGTCATTTGTTATTTTAACTGTCAGCTGGTTATTATTTAAGGATGGTGGGTGAAAGTGGGTTGTTATTACGTGTCCGTGTTATGGGATGTGACCATTACTTTTTTGATTTGTGGGGATCAGTAGCCTGGTGTAAACAAAATTTACAATTCTTTTCCAATAAATTGCTTTCTTATAAGCTTTTTCTTCAAAACATTTTGGGCTGGGATGTCAAGGGATTGAAGAGTCATTTTTTATTATGATTACCTGACAATTTCAAGAAATTTGCATCCATACGTCTGATGGCAGAGCCAGATTCAATAACATTATGTACCTTTTCTTGAGAAAAAAAATAAACTTTTGCAAAAAGTATTTTTAAAAGGCACTAAACATAACTATACTTTTGTTATTCAAATATGTCATACTACTAATGAACAAAAAAAAACAACTATAATACTGTAATTTGTTTTGGAGATACAATGTGTCAAACACCATCACATGTCCATGTTATGGACAGTCGGGACTCGAGAGGTCCTCATCCCTAATACATATGATATGATTATTATTTTACTATTGTATGATACATTCTTCTCCATAGCTTGAAGCAAGAGAGACCACAAAACGAACTGAAAGTAATGTCTGAGCGACACACTCGAACAGCAGAGAGAAGTGTCCTTACTGAAATGATACCATGTGATGGTCGCCCCATTCGCAAACGCCAACCTGACTGGGGAGAAGCACCAGGGAAAGCACCGAAAATGACATTTGAGCCGGAGAAGCACTTCCCAGTAATAGATAGCCCAATGACAAAATTTGTCATAGAATATAGAGTTGCTACTAATACTGACTACTTTTGACCGCATGTATTTTGAGGATCTGGTTACCTGCCAATTGAAATTCGTAAGCAACATCATGCTCTACAAATATGTGTTACACTGCTGTTTTAAATAAATTAACAAAGTAAACGTTAGTTTTATTAAAAAGGGAAAACAGTTATTTTTTATTAAAAAGGGAAAACAGTTATTTTTCTTAACATGATGGAATTATCATGAACCATTTCTGCATTCGATAATAGTATTACTAGGTATGCCCAAATGAAAAGGAGACTACGGTTATATCTAAAAATATTATATTACAGAATATTTGCATTACATAATATGTGAATTACAGTTAATGTGTAACATGATACCTACACATAATTGCCATTGATATTGATGCACTGATCCCAGCGCGTAGGAAGGGAGTGGATGGCTTCAGTGTAGAAACTCCTGGGTTGTTTACGGATCCAGTTTTCCTCAGTGTTCTGCACTTCCTCGTCACAGGTGAACAGTTGACCTTTGAGTGATTGTTTTAAGGGGCCGAAGATATGGGAGTCACATGGGGAAATATCGAGGCTGCACAGAGGATGTGTAAGGACATCCCATTGAAATGTTCTCAGCACGTCGAGGGTCTTCTTGGCCACATGTGGCCTAGCGTTGTCCTGGAGAAGAAATGTGCGCTTGCCCGGGTTGTGGCAAGTCCTTGGTGCTTTCGCGTCGCCCCACATAATGCTGACACCAACGGAATATGGTGGAACATGTGGGACACTGCTCTCCATAAAAGTCCTTCATCCTGCGATAAATTTGTGAAGCATGCTCGCCTTGGATATTGGATTACAGCTCTCTGCGCTCATCTGGAGGAATCCATAATGCACCCGTCCACGCAAAACAACTCTCGCCAACTGAGGAAACAGCAGGCGAAGCCGTTCGCTACACCTGCGAACTGGGACAAACATTACACCAACTATTTACTTATTTACCTTCTTCGATTAGATACAACGCCGCAACAGCAAAGGTCTCCTTTTCATTTGGGCATACCTTGGGCATAAATTGAAGTATGTAAAACACTCAGGTTTAAAATAATTCATCAGGCTTTCCTTGTGGTGAATGACAATTCTCCTGGGATATCTTCCAGATCAGTTTCGAAAAACCTTCCGAGCTTATGAGAGCTACCATCACTCTCATCTTGAGGGATTGAAGACAGAGTGGTGGTAGCCTTGGAAGCCTATCTACAACTGTAGTGGCTCATATATCTTCACAACTCATGCTTGTAGGGTTTACTAATACTTCCATTGTAAATACTGGCTTTACCAGTTTGGTAAGAGAGCCCAAGGGATCTCTAGGGCAATAAGAAGATAAAGGAACATCCCTCTACATTAAAATATGTTACATCATCTGTTTAGTAGAGTCCAGCACAGATATTTCTGCCGTGCGATGCGCGACACAACTCAAGAAGCAGTGTTGCTAATGGAGCAGATAGAAAAATCGCTGCAGTGCGCCGATGCACAGCTGTTACGTACAACAATAAAATTAGAGAATTCAGGTCTATCTAACGTTGAGTTTTAAACGTCATGCATTATACCAGGACTAGGATTAATATGTACTAACAAGTGGCTTTGTATGTATCTACATACATATGGACTAAAAATTCGCAAAATATGAACTAACACATACGTAAAATTACCAAAAATGCTGCAAAGAAGACTTCTTCATACGATTCCTTATTTGAGTCTTCAAACAAAATAAAAAAAATAATTATTTTCCATTGCATTATTGCACTGGCGGCGTTCTAACTGTTCACTCCCAAAACTGGTACGGAACTGCAACGGCAGATAATAACATACCAACGTGTTAAACCGCGACAATTGGACCAGAACACTCCGCCTCAAGCAATATTATTATTTCCTCTCTGTGATCGGCGACAGTCGGTTGCCTTTGTTGTACATTTACAAACGATGCCGGCTTCGAAAACAATAACAACATATACTGCCACTAGACGATAAGCTACGCGGCTTTTTCTTTTTGCTATGAACCAGGGCCGGCGCTAGTCATTTTGCCTCCCTGGGCGGTGGCGGCAGATGCCACTCTATTTCGAAACCCCCCCCCCCCCTTCATTACGCAGGAATGGGAAATTGAAAATCAATATATTCCTAAGTAAAACATCAAAATATAAAATAAATAATGAGACTTCTTATGCTATTTCAAAACTATTAAGCGCAAAAGAATATCTCGCTCGACCACAGTTTTCAATAGGCTTATTTTTTCTTCTCTTCAAATTTTGCCGCCCTGAAAATTTGCCGCTTTAGGGGGGGGGGTGGCACGGTTCGCCCTCCCCTTCCGCCGGCCCTGCTATGAACTTGGTCGCCCATCAAAGCATGGCAATGTTAACACAGAAAACAATATGCATCGCATTAAGCAGCAAAAATGACAGCCTCCTCTATGCCATTTCTACAAGAACACGTGCCGGAGCCAAGAGTTGAAATGCTGTTGGAGCCACATAATTTATTTATTTTGAACAATTCCAATATTATGAAATATGAACAATTTGGGAATTAAACCTGTTGAAATATGTAAAATTAAGTATATTTTCCTTAAATATGTAAAAGTAAGTATTTATTAAAGTTAGAAATATAGAAAAATATTGACAATAAAATGTACCTTAAATCACTACAAACATTACTATTAGCAAAGATATCACAAAATTTCAGCGATATTTCATCAAACTAAAAGTATGTATTTACCTATAAATCCTAGCCCTGATTATAACCAGTAGATAACATTGAACACAGCTATGGGTTCGGTAAATTGTCTACAGTTCAGAGGCACTCGCACACAACGTCAAACCGGTCAAATACTTAGTATAAAATAAAAATATGGTGCTTCCAATCCAACAAAACTCACCGTCACTTTACCTGCCTTTCCCCTTCCGTGACAGAAATAGTGCATCATTATTACAGTTGGCAACACTAGTTACTAGCTAGCCAATGAACATGCACTGCATAAAAGAAGCAACCACTACGCCGTGCTATATTGCCACATTACCGTCCCTGCCGAACGGTGTGAACCGCGAGCTGGAGCGCTATTCAATTGTTTTTAATGATGTTTGCGCGAGTGTGTCCAGGAATGGAATGACAATATGGCAACAATAGCGAAGGTTGGCGAGCATGGTAGAACACGTGATGCTAAGAGAGAGGGAGACGAAACGAAAATTGGTATCTACGCAACGGCAACGGTATGTGTGTTGTACTCTAAGTGTCTTTTCCTATACCTTTTGACCTAAATCCTCAACCAACACGTTCTCGACGAGGCACCATGTCAGGTGTCTGAAAACATCGCTTCAACCTGAAGAAGGAGGTAGTATAGCCTTCGAAACGTAGTTCGACAAGCTCACACACGTAAATTACTGATTTTTAATCTTTTAACCTTTAGTTGATATATGATATATAGTGGTTTGAAAATTGCATTATTTTCCTTCTGTAAATTTCCTTTAACTAAATAGTGTCTTTGTTCGTGAGCTTGTAACACTGTAACAAATCAACAGAAAAGGAAAATATTTTATTTTTGAACACGTGTCACATGGTCCTTTAACATATACGTGGGTTAAGTCATAAGTCATGGCAACTATTGCAACCATTTTTTTTTCTCGCGAACAGGGGACAATACGAAAAATCTAAGATATACGTTTGAAAGTGTATGGAATGTACTTTCGAAAGAAGCCACCAGATGGTGTATGTGAACAATGGTGGGGTAGTAAGCACACACCCAAGTTGAGTCGGTGAGTGACAGCGTTTGAAAATGGAGGTCATGAAGCAGGAGCAACGTTTGTACGTTAAAATAGCAGTTCTCTGCGGCAGAAATGCACAGGAATGCCATACAGACCTACTGGAAGCTCTGGGTGAGCATGCCATGCCCTATCAAACAGTGGCAAGGTGGGTGGAGGTCTTTAAACGGGGCAGAGTGTCAACTGCCGATCTGCCTCATAATAAAACACTGTTGTCCAATATCCTGTGTTCTGCCTCTTCCCTACGACAGTCTCCTGCATCCAGACTTCATCTGGTGGCTTCATTCGAAGGTACATTCCATAAACTTGCAAACATACATCTTAAATTTTTCGTGTTGTCCCTTATTTGCGAGAAAAGAAATAGTTGCCATGACTTATGACTTAACCCTCGTATTTTTTAGATGATTTTGAAATTCAAAGGTGACACATTTATTACCTACCTGTATGATTTGAGATAAAATGACCCACATGTGGTTTGATCAAATTCTACATACTAAGAAAATTTACAATTATTCAAAATTATTAAATAACCTAAGACAAAATTTGGTTAAGTAAACTGTTTATTTGCAAAAAAAATAAATATGGATATCAACATATTGGTAGGTATATAAAAAAACTAATTTTAAATTAGAATTATCCAAAATTATTAAATAACCTAAAATAAAATTTTGTTGAGCAAAATGCTTATATGTTCAAATCTGCAGTAGGGATGTTTAATAGTTGTCATTATTATCAGTACTTACATTGTGCTATGCAAAACACGAGGTTTCTCTGTTCAATTAAATCTTTCTCCAATTTTGGGGGTCCAAACAGACAGAACAAAAAGGCCGTCAATCCCTTCCTATCGACTGTAGGTTTGATATTGTCCTAGAAAGAAAAGATTTTGGCATTAGTTTTTTCATTAAGCATATCTAACTACAAAGTTAAACTTACTTGCAGGAGAATCCCATGGCTTGCCTTTGAATTTGTTGGCATATTGAACAAAGGAAGCTGGAAACTTTCAGGCCGGAACAGGGAAATTCCCTCCCCTTTCCCCTGGATTTTCTTTTCCAGACTCAACAATTCATAATTTGTTTGCTTCTAGGAATAGAAAACTTCCTCCACTTCGAGAATAATGTGCTCTCAAAGTTATTTTATATTACTCATCAATAATTTTCAGTATTGGAACTGGATTTTAAAGTGAGGAAAATATGTTAAAAAGGAGCGAAGGAATGTCAATTTTTTGTGGGAAAGAATGTAAGTTATGCTAATACAAAAAAAATATTTTTTTAAATAAAAATACTCTGCACTGTTAATAAATATAGTGCACACTTAATGTAATGGAACAATTTATAAATCACCTTCCATTAGATTGGGCTCGACACAAAGAAATAATAGATAAAAACATCTATTAAGTCTCCACCTCCTCTCTATATTTTGTTCAATTTGACTATAATTGTAACCATAGGAAAGCACTTTAACTTTATTTAATCCAGTACTATTTCGGGCTAAGATTGCACAACTCAAGGAATTATAATCTAGTGGTTTTACAAAATGTTTCATATAGTAGAAGTGACTTGCTAAAGCAGCCACTTGTGCAAGCTACTTTTCACAACATAATTTCTTACAAAAGCACAATTTCTGCAAATTCAATGGACACATATTTTTCCTCCAAACTTCCTTTCTGCTCATTTCTAGTACTCTAAATATATTCCTCATCCTCCTGTACAACTTTTTAACAATTGCAAGACAAAAGGTTGTTGTTGTTACTGCTGTAACTTCACACTATCATCCGTGATCATTGCAAAGAAAGGCCCTCTTCCTATTTAAAAAATAAATAAGTAATTTCTGGGGGCCGTTGACCCACTGCACCCCTTTAAGAATTACATTGTATTTTTCAATTCCAGGATGCAGAAAACACAAATAATTGAGATGTTTTATCGTTTCAGAGTTCTTTCACCACTTTTCATTAGTAAAAACAGTTTGCATGCACACTCAAATAGCCAAGGAACATGTTGAAAATAATTACCAGTTCTAAACCCGCGGTGGCTCCGTCGGTAACGCGTCTGACTAAAATGCTAAAGGTCCCGGGTTCGATCCCCGGCCGGTTCAAATCTGGGAACTTTTCTAACATTGGAAGCCACCCAGCGATGAATAACATGGGTACCTGGGGGAAACCCTGGGGGGTAAAGGCGGTCAGGGGTGTGGTGCTGATCACATCACCCCCACTCGAGACCGGATCAAGAAAGTGTGGGGCGTTACCCCCACACCCCCTATACACCTTCCTGGTGTGGTGCTATGCACAGGGGAACACTTTACCTTTTTTTCTTTCTAAACCTAGCAATACTAACACAACGACATAAAATTATAACAGCTGTTGTGGAATGTCATGTTGGGTACTACATTTACTTGCGCAATGCCTTCGGGTTGTTCTGCTTCACAGTAAGCTAACACGCTAAGGTAACAGACATAATTTACTTCACAATAACACATACCCAAACACCAAAAATGTTCATCAACACCATAATCTTCATAAACCATGCACAATTTTTCACTCTCTTGAGGGGGTACCAATTTCTGTTTTCAATCTGGATTACTGCTTCACTGGGATCAAACTCAGGATAATTACTTTAAAATGAAGCATTAACCATTAAGAAACTTGGGAATCCTTAATCTCAGCATGATTTATAGGCTATTAAGAGAAAGAAAATCAAAATACTTACTAAAAACTGCGAGGTATCTAAACCTTGAAAATAGCCAAAAGCCTCTTCAAAAGTTAGCACTGGTGTGATAACGGGTCCCCGTGCTGAGGAGCCCATTGTCTCTGGACGTAAATCTAAGGAATAGCCAGGCTCTTGGTACTTGGGAACGACAGTGGCCACTGACTCCCATTCTTCCTGAGCTGTTTCAAAGGCCTTTCTATAAAAGTAAAAATCTTATCATTAGTATTTCAATAATGGAAATATGGGGTCTGGTACTGCCTTATGAAGAAAAAATATTTCATAATAAACAAAGAAATTGCTAAATATAAGATCTCGGAGATCATGGTTACAATTTTATTTCTTTCTATGCCAACCTCTGTGGTGGAGTGGTTAGCACAGCATGGTACGATGTCAGGGGTCATGGCCTAGACATGGGTGCTTTTTGTGATTGTCCCTTCATTAATTTCATCACTTCTCATCATCTTTGTGATTAGCCAAAAAGTGGAAGAAAAGTGAAGTAAAATATTCAATCTTTCTTTCACTTTTCTACTTCAAGGTGGCCACAAAATTTGTGAAGTTAAATTTCCTGACTTTTCCTGAGCAGATTTTAAAAAAATTCCTGATACACAGACTATCCAATTTCTTACTTTTGCAAAATATTTTGTTTCCTTTTACATGCAGCCTCCACCATCCCAATAGCTGCCCAACTCTCACCTGAGTAGCATTTTTTTTACTTCATTACAATTCAAAATACACTAGACTCTCGTTAATCCGGCCATTCCTTGCACATATGGGTGCCGGATTATTGAGAGGGTCAGAAATTACGTACTACTATGTAGTTTAAACACATAGGGACTATACAGGCTGTACTTTACGTGTTTCCTTTTAGAAGCCATAGTATGTACTGAACTTTACTGTAAGAAAGTCACAATTTCAAATACTGCACGAATGTATAGCATTGTTTAACATTTTTAACTAACAACATTGTTGAAAACGATAATTCATTGTTGTGCGCGTCATTTCTGTTTGAGTGACTACAGGCCGGATGTGGGCCGGACTACTGAGAGAGCGGACTATTGTACACTAGACTAGCAAGAGTCTAGTGTACAATAAAATTACATAAAAAAAGTTATTATTGTTCACAGGCAGCAGATAAGTTTTTAAAAAAAAGTCTGGCACATTCAACAGAATACCTGGAATAAAGAATCATAATAATTGGTAGTTGACAAATCACTAGTTTTATTGTTCACAGGCACCAGATAATTTTTTTAAAAAAGTCTGGCACAGGAAAATGGAAGTAATGCCAGACTTAACTCAGGTACCCCCGTGGTAACCAATCCACGTGCTCACAAGATGCGAGCCCCTGAGGGAAAATTTTCCTGACCCAACGGTAGATTTTGTACCTTTTCCTGACTTTTGACCTCATATTCCACTATTTTCCTGACAAATCTTGAAATTACGGACATTTCCTGGCTTTTCCTGCCTGTGGACACCCTTCTTAAATTAATTGTGAACTGACGAAGTGCATGCTGGGACAAACATAATGGATGTCTTAACACTTTCTGGACAAGTGACAGGCTGTGAGCATAGCCCGTTGTTCACTATAAAATTACATTGTGAATGAACGATGAGCTATAATCACACTGTCTCTCTTGTGCAAAGAGTGTGGTAACTACCTCTTTTAATTTCCAACTGCTAGATGTCACATTTTCTTCATTGCTGAATTTTACTTGCATCCTGTTGAATTAAGTTGCGCTTTTATTATTGCTCTTGAAAACAACATTTAATCATTTATATCCACATTGTGGACATTTCTTATGATGATTCCACTTCAGATTGAACAGTTACTGATGATTTTGATCCTAATAGAAAGTTTTTACGGTATTTTCATGAATTAATTTTGTACCACCTATTCAAAATATCTTTTCAGTAACTTTTATGCAATGTTATAACTTTTTTTACTTTCAAAAAATTGTTACGGAAAAAAACATAAATGTGAGAAAATTTACATGAAATATAACATTATATTAACATATCCTCTCTCCACAGATATATAATATGTTATATTTTATGTAGATTTTAGAAAAAAATATTAGATTTTCAGAAAAATAGCAAAAAAAACTCCAGTCTCCTGAGGAAAACTCGATATTTCTAAGTCTTGCCCGGAAAGGGTTAACCAGCATTCGATCCCACAACCTCTTGAGTTCACAGTATGTTGTAATGATCGTACTATTGAGCATCAAGGCATGAATATATGATGCATATCTATCAATTGCTGGTTAACTACTAACCTGAACATTGCAAGGTGAAGAATGATCTTGATATACTTTCCTTCGATGTTGTTTACGCTTACCATTATTACTTAATTCTTGTCTTGTTAAATTGATAAGTGTTCTGTGCTTAATGTGTTTACTATTTTCTATATTGGTCGTTAAGTATAAATGTTTTGGAAGTTCTTTAAGAAGCAGATGATTTGATTGTGATACCAGTGGATTACTTTGGTAACTATAATGCTGCATTATGTGCAAGAAACATGTTCATCTGAAGCTAGGAGAATAAATAAATGCCAGAACAAATTCTAATCGTAATCTGTAAGTTGTGCTAGTGACCTGAAAACCCAACGCAAAGTGGATTAAATATTAAACTTCAAGCATATAAGGTAACACTTTACTATACCGGAGACGGATTTCTTCTAATTTACAGGAGAAAGTACTTACGCAAATCATTTTCTGTAGCGTTGTTGATGTTCGGGAATGTAGTTTTGATCCATTTTAATGCGAATGTATGTGGTTTTCTACGAAAATCTATTTCCGATGCGCTATTGCTGCTGCCGCCATTTGCTTTCTGCACGAGAGCACAATACGGGCTATTGCTGCTGCTACAACATGATGTGTCGAGGATGAGTCGTGAAGTTGTTGCCGGGTGTGGAAGATGCCGTGGAAATTGTAATTCCGACGTTGTCCTTATATTCTAAATTGAACGAAAGTAGTGCTAATGGAACCTAACCTAACAGGCCTAACCTAACCTAGTAGGCATGCCTCGTCCCCGTGATGGTTCGTGGGGCTATCGTATGTAAGAAATATACATTATTTTCATTAGAAATTCATTATTTCACCTAAAGAAATGTTCTGCAACGCAGAATAGTACGTTATCAATGTAAAAAATTGCGAAATAAATCATTGATAGGTGTCTCCGGTACAGTGGCGCAGGAACGGGGGGGTACAGGGGTACATTGTACCCCCTCAAATTTTTGAAGGGGGGTACTGTACCCCCTAAATCCGAAAATCCCGTTGTACCCCCTGTACCCCCTTAGATAATTTGACAGACGCAAGGTGCTACTGTTAAAGGAACATATTTTCAATTCGCTCAATAAAAAAGGTTTAATGTTTATAACTCACAAGCATTATCTAATTTATCTTACTTAGCTACCACAGAAATTCAAGCCATTGTAAACTTATTCTACTACATTGTGCTTGCTACTATGTAGTTAGTTCATTGACCTGTGTTCTTGGAAACCTCTTTAAGGAGGTGAAAATTGTGTAAACTTTCTGTGAAACGATGGAATCAGATAAAGTTTGCTCTCAGAAAATCATGCTCCAGATGAATGCTCCTTTGCGTAAGGGGGGGGGGGTACACTTTTCAAAAGAAGTGGTCGCGTCGATTCAAAGATAATATATAAATCTTCATTAGAAGAGTATATGACTGACCTCTTCTTTTAAATTTTTCAAATGGAATTTTCCGAAACGAAATACTCACACAAATGAGACGAGACATTGGGGGGTACAATGTACTCCTGTACTTCATAACTTTGTAAGAGGGAAAACTATACTTAAACCTATATATTAAGAGATTTTTGAACATAGAGATGATACTGGGACAAGAAAAGTCTGTGTTACCTCTCAAATTTCGAAACGAGACTGAAATAAATCTCTGCAAAATCAAAGCGAGCCGATACTTGATGTCCGAGATGATCTCGAGATGATCTGGTATCATATTTGAAGAAATTGGTAAAAATAAATTTAAATTACTGTGTGTCTTATCAGACACACCAAGCGTTTAAATTTATTGACTTCTTTTTTTCAAAATGTCGTGTGTTTTGTTTACTGTAATTGCAAAGTTAATGCATTAGTAATAATTGCGTGCCTGTGCTGCCAGGTTTAATCTATTTATAATATAATTCCGTATTTCGACGGTTCACAGCATCGAAACAAGATATAAAGCAGAAAAACGTTATTAAGAGAAGTTTTTCTTTAATGATATATACGCGTTGTGAAACTTTGAGTGGTGACACAATGTACGTGTTGCTTATACGAAACATTTCGCGGGTCAGGACGAGATATCTCGCCTTGTAGGCTAATTGAAGGGTCCAACATGCACTGAGCTTTGGATTCCACTTTAAATTGCAGATTCAGTCCCGATTAGCCCATGAAGTGGATATAAAGTACATAGAATAAGTTTTAACAACTTCTGATTGGGCACCGAAACAAAAGAAAAGCACAAACAAGAACGAGAAGGACCTCAGCACACCAGAGGGCCTCCCCGATGGCGCAGTGGTAGAGTCGTCGCCTTGTAATCAAGGGGTCCCGGGTTCGATACCCTGTGGAGGCACGTGGCACAGTGGTTCGGATTCCGATTAGCCTAACTGTGCATAAAGTGGACTTAATACACCAACTCAAACAAACTCAAACTCACCACGCAGGAGACGAGATAAGGCTGTGACAATTCTCGACTCGTCTCATCTCGACGTCATTCCTAGGTCAAATGAAAGGTTCCCCTTTCCTAGACATTAGAACAGGGTGCAATTTGTGATTTTATCAGAGGATGATAACTTACTTTTACCTAAGTATTAGATATAGTACTTAGAATTGGACATTAATCGATTAAAATCTAATTTTGATATCGAATGCAACACAAACACAACGCCATTTGAAGTTAAACCCTAAAGTCAAACTTGAAGGAAATTACATTAGTCAAATGAATGCACGGGATAAATGAGACTCACTGCAGGTCCTATGGTTTGCCAGTTGGCTTGTCAAGGCCACTGTGTTATCTAGACTAGACTTCATTCAATTTCTTGCAAATTTTTCTGCATGAAACATTACGTAAAAGTATGTTTAAAACTTCTAAATTATTTTTCTAATCAGTTAAGGTTAGGTTTATGACATTTCACATTAGGTTGGTAGATATTGGTAGATTTTTGATTGAATTCACAAGGTCTTTGAGCAAGATGGGAATGTTTGGTTGAGTGATTTGGTTTATTTTACTTCAAATTTCAGCCACTTCTGGCTAATCGTGAAGATGACGATGAGTGATGGTATGATGAAATTGATGAAGGGACACTCACAAATAACACGCATACCCAGACCGGGATTCGAACCGGGAACTTCTGGCGTCGTAGAAGGCTATGCTAATCACTCCGCCACGGAGGCCGGCGAGGTGGGATTGTGTTTTGGATTTTCTTTGTAGATGCGAAAATCTTTAACTGTGACGCGCACATGCTTTTGCTTACATTAAAGTTCACCTTTTCACGCAAACGAGGAATTGACAAGTCACCTTAAAACATGCATGTATATGCATTTATTACTAAGTACGAAAAGAAACCTTGGCCAGCTCTTCATATTATCCACCGAAGATTGAAAAGAGAAATAAAACAACTTTCGAGCGTTTGGCTTTCCTTGCTTGCTCTGAGATCTGAAGGATTTCGGTTTTGTATATGTAATGATAGTACTTTCAGTGTTTGAAGAACGTCGTTAGGTACAAATAATTATGTTACAAATAAATGCTTTGTCAAATGTTTTACAAACATTCCAAACTTAGACCTCTTACGAGTTGATCGGGAACCATCTCAACTCAAGATTTTTTTTAAAAAAAAATACAACACCCTATAGATGTCTGAAGAAATTCCGAATACATGGCTTCTAAAAGGCATTGGATGTGGTACACATCTGCCATAAATTGTTTAAAGATATTTTTACGAGGGTCACTATTTATATTTTGAGCCTTGGCAACACTGAAGTTAGGCGCGATTTGACGTTTGCACGGAATCGTCTGGCATTATTGACCATAACGTACTTCAAATGTTTTGTCAATAGCTTCATTTGTGTTGTTTATGTTGCCTTGGAGATTGCGTGACAACAATAAAATGGAATTAACTCGTGAACATTTTCGTGCGATGATTTTGTACGATTTTCGACGTGGATTATCAAGACAAGAGTGCATCGATCAACTTACTTCCACATTTGGCGATGAAGGCCCATCCTTTGCCACTGTGAAACGCTTGGTATAACGAATTTAATCGTGGCCGCCATTCGCTCACGGACGAGATTCGCGAAGGTCGTCCAAAATCAGTTGTTGTTCAAGAAAACATTGATGCTGTGCAAAACCTAATACTGCAAGATCGTCATGTGACATACTGTGAGATTGAGGCAACCATAGGCATTAGTTCCACCAGCATATACAAAATATTACATGATCATTTAGCTGTGAGAAAGGTATGTTCTCGTTGAATCCCACACAATTTGACAAAAACTCAAAAAGACGCTCGCGTCAATTGGTGCAAACAAATGCTCAATAAATACAATCGCGGTGCTTCAAAAGACGTACATAATATTGTAACAGGTGACGAATCATGGATATATGCATATGAGCCGGAACGCAAACAGCAGTCGACTGTATGGGTGTTTCAAGATGAACCCAATCCAACAAAAGTTGTTCGCGCTCGAAGCACATCGAAACAAATGGTCGCCTGTTTTTTCGGGAAAACTGGTCTTGTGGCAACTGTGCCTTTAGAGGAACGTAGAACGGTCAACTCTGAATGGTACACAACAATTTGTTTGCCAGAGGTCTTCGGTCAAATACGGAAAACAAACAAACGCCGTCGGATCATTCTTCATCAAGACCATGCCAGCTGTCACACATCTCGTCTAACAACCGACTTTATGAACAGTCAAAAAATTGAATTGATGGGTCATCCGCCGTACAGTCCTGATTTGGCACCCAATGACTTCTTCTTGTTCCCGAATGTCAAGAATAAATTGCGTGGACAACGATTTTCGTCGGCGGAAGACGCCGTTTATGCGTTCAAAAACCATATTATGGAGGTGTCTCAAGAAGATTGGAAAAACTGCTTTGACAAATGGTTCGAACGAATGCAAAATGTATTGACCATAAAGGAGAATACTTCGAAAAACAATAAAGCAGGTTTCAATGCCAAATTCCTGTTTTTTCATTGTTAGGCTCAAAATATAAATAGTGACCCTCGTATGCTTAGCTACGGGTCTTTAAAATTAAAATGAACTGAACTGATGTGGACTCTATAAGTATGATATATTCAATAATATGGTTTATATATCCAGTTGGTGAGAGACGATTATTCCTGGTTGGGATAGCTGAAGATAGAGGAGAAGGGGGAATACTCCTCACCCCCTATAATCTCACCCTGCATTAAAAATCAATAGCTGTATCTTTGTTCGCAATTTTCACATTTCGAACTCCTGATATTCCGTTTCGTTAAATTCAAAATGAGCCCATGAAAAAGGTCCAGAGCTTTATATTTTTCGGAATTGTTATCTGGTTAAAATCTGTTTTTAAAATGACCATAAATACTAAGAAAAACAAAGAAATAAAAATTATTTATGCCAATTTTTAATTAAAAAAACAGGAAATTCGTGTGCTGTTCTAAAATGGAATATTTCCGATGCCTTCACATTATACCTATAGGTACTACCTTTGAAGTAGTATATGCATAGTATATACATGCGCGCGCGCGCGCGTTTTATATATATATATATATATATATGGGAGACTGAATTTTGTACCCCCCCAAATGAAAAACGTTCCTGCGCCACTGCTCCGGTATAGTAAAGTAGTACCGCATATAATACTGTTAAGTTTTCCAGATTGCATAAGAGGTAATATGACAGAAGGTCATACTTATAAAACTCAAAGAAGTTCAATTAAGAAGAGTGTTGTAAAGTTCCGAAATACATAGAACATTTTTAAAGACCATGATTTGCATGTCACTGTTATGCTGACCAATCTTCCATAGAAGCCAGTTCATATTTGTGTTGAGTACCACAATGTAACAAAACATGTTCATATTGTGTTGGAATCTCAATGTAAATGTAGATTAATGCAAAAGAAGTGATACATAAAAAATATAATAGAACTGTTACCTAGCATCCTCCTCATTCACACGCTGTCTGTTTCTCTCTAAGGCAGAGATTAGGTGTGTTGAGGCACTGCTGGTAGTCATTATTTCATCATTTTTGAGATGCATCATAAAATTTTTGATCTGAAAGAAAACTGCAATTTAACAAAAAACAGTAAAGTTACAGAGGACAGAAAATCAAAATACAATGTGAAATACATATCAGTTCAATTACATAACATTTTTTGTCACCTTCATATCAATCCAGTATTACTTCATTTAACCTTTATGGATAACATACATTAATTGAATGAAAAACACAATATATTAGGTTAGTCCATAAATCCAGATGTGCAAGTTTCCATTCTCCACATGAATATTTCTATTCCATTAGATATAACTAAAATAACACTAAATTTTTCTTCAAACAAACAATATTTAGGAGTCGTCCTAATACACACTTTTTATCTAAGATTTGCTGCTCTATGAAGAGGCAACGGTAACAGTTTCATACATTGGATACACATTTCTTCAATTTTACACAATAAACTACTTACGGAAATGAGTTTCTCCAAGGTTTACAACGTTCGTTGAGGTATTTTCTTTCATCGTGGAATATATTTGACCAGGAAATCATGTATTTTTCAAGAGAAATATCTCACAATTGCCTGCCCTACGACAACCGGATGCTGCGAACGTTTGATGACGTAAGCCCCTGTCAGTGTTTCAACCCCCCCCCCTTTTTTTTACAATGCTTGCCTAACATAACCAAACCTGACCTAACCTTATAGGAAATGGTTCGTGGGGCTATCTGTCAGCTACCCGTGTATAATGTATAATTTCCACCGGTGACGAACAAAATAGTTGGTATTTTTCAGTGAAGAAGGTTGAAACACTGTATACCCACAACGTGAGTCAAGATGTGCCCACCATATTGTGTGTTCCGGAAGCGAAGAAAGTAATAAAAAAAATACTCAGAATGTGAAAAATTGAGTTTGTTTTTGTGTAAAAAGCATAATGGCACCTTGAACTATGTTCCGCAAGACACAATTGGTAAGTACGAACCATGCGACACACAAAATATCCAATTTTAATGTGTCGCCAATCTATGAAACTGTTACCGAGGCAACTATATCTCTTCTTTATCTTGTATCAGAGTTTCAATTATATTTTTGGATTTGGCCAATGCCTCATTCTGCTGTGTCAGTCACTACTGATTGTGTTTTAAGTCCACTTTATACACAGTAAGCTAATCAGGACTGGACCTACAGTTTAAAGTGGGATCTGAACCACTATGAGCCTCCACCCCCTTCATTACAAGGCAACAACACTATTACAATGCCATCGGGGAGGCCCTGTCATTCACTACTTTCATCTGCGAGATCCTGTGATGAAGTTAATTGAAAACAGAATCGTCCCTTTGGATGCTTTTGCAGAAAGGTTTGAGATTTTGTTTCACCTTCCTCCACCAATACAATGAAGAATAAAGATATCCTTTCTGTTACAAGGTTCGCTGACTCCAGATTGTTCATTTCATCTGTGATTTACAGACGTCAAAGGAAGGATGAAAGATCTTGGACGTTGTAAATTCTGAATTATTTTCTCGTTTGTTTCTGTGGTGAGATTTCTCGATCATTAAAAAAAGAAAAGGGTGGCCAGGTGTTCCAAAAGAAACCAAAGATGTCTGCAAAATGCTCCATAAGTCTTGGTACCCATTATCCAATTTAAATAAGTCTTGAGGACAGGCAGAAATGGGATATCATTCAAGGGGGTTTGAATTCCAAGAAAACACTGTTCTACTGTTTCATTCCACAAAAGCAAAGCCAAGTTACCTTCCTGATCTCTCGTGGGACCAAAAGCAATTGATCCGAAATAGAAATATCTTCAGCACATTGATACATTTGCTCAACCACAGCAGGGCCTCGCCAATGGCATAGTGGTAACGTAATTGCCTTGTAATCAAGGGGTCCTGGGTTCGATACCAGGTGGAGCCACATAGTGGTTCGGGTCCCACGTTAAACTGCAGGTTCAGTTTTGATTAGCCTCTCTGTGCATAAAGTGGACTTAAAACAAGAACTCAAACAAACAAACTCATCCACAGAGTTGCATCAGAAGCTCAAAATTACCCATTCCACTTCTTCCGCCAAGAAAAAAAAACAGAACTCCTTCATAATCATCCCTTGGATGCAGGACATAAAGAGCATGTGGTGGCATATAATTTACCATCTCTTGGCTCAACATCAATTGCATTCAGCTGATGATTTTACAGGAGATGATGACATACTAGATCCTCAAAAAATTAAAATGTTTATACTAGAATGAGCTCCAACAATCCATCAATTGAGTTCAGGGGCGAAGACTTGTCAAAATTATTGGGGGGGGGGGGGGGTCTGATCACTGAAATAAATTAATGAACGACCCACTCCCTCCCTTTTTTAAGTTTTGGCCTCAGTGTTCGGAATCTCGTAAAAGCCAATGAATTCCTCAAAAATATCAAAATTTTCATTCAGTTAGAATGCAGAATGTCAATTGTTCACGGATGGATATGTTACAAGTTTCGTCAACCATAATAGCAAAATATTCCCAACTTTTAATATCTGCTACCACGGAGCGCAAAACAGATCTCCATAATATATCAACGATCTAGTTCTGAATGTCATGTGAGAGCCATTTGTAGCCCGAACTCCCATCCACTCCCCTAGTACATGCACATAGTCTTTTGAAACTCTTTTAGTAAAAATGTTAACAATACTCATAATTATATACTTAGTATATAGTAATAAGTCATGTGTTTTGCTGTCTCTAGTCATAACCCCCCCCCCCCCACAAAGTTGATGGTCTAGAACATTTCAAATGTGTATTTAAAGTTAAGTTCATGTGGCACAATTCAGAGTAAACTTTACAAGAGATGAAAAATAATACATTAGATCCTCTTAAGCAAAATTATTTTGGGGCTCTGCCCCCACATCGTTAACATTGGGGGGATTCGAGCCCCCCCCCCCCCAAGCCCCTATGATTGAGTTAAAAGTTCACACACAGGTAAATCAACACTAGACAAAAACAATCTGTGTGGAAAATGTTTGTAATTATTTAGATTCTTTTCCACAATAAATTGGGAATATATCCTGAAGGGAAAGAAAAATGTGTTCATGGAGGAAGGGGGGACCTCCAAATATGCATCAATTAAGTTATAATTTTACACACAAGTAAATCAGACTAGAGGACAAAAATAAGATATGTGGAGAAATGTTTTGAGCTACTTCAATTCTTGCTATAATAATTTACACAACCCTGACTATATATGCCTAGATCTCCAAACACAACAACTTAGTTATACTTAATGTTGTAAGAAGATTTTGTGCCAACAGCTTAATGATTTTCTCAAGTTTCATAGAATTAGGAAGTCTAGAAGAATGACGGAAATGATTGAGAAAGTAAATTTGAACATTCAGGAATGTAACAAGATCAGTCCAGAATTTCACAAGGAATTATTTGTCAGGGGAAAAATGGTAAAAGTAGCTCATAGTACAGTCAACGGCAAAGATAATTGTATTCAAATTGTCTACTGCTATTTTCATTACTTATTTGTTCTACATCATGTGTTGTTTTAAGGAAAGAAACTATGTTGGTTCCAAGCAGGCATTGTTCTTTGCTTATTGAATTCATTATTTCAGTTCGTTGTTATCATATCGTGTAATTGAGACCGAATGAAAATGGTGGTGGACAATTCGCCTACTGTTTCTTTCGCCGTTGGGTGTACACACAAGCATCTGTACTTCTGTTGATCAAGCAGTGGGCATCTTGAACACAGACTACTGTGAGGCTCAAAGGGATGACTGATTGGGAATAAATATGAAAGCATTTAGAGATGTTATTCTAATGTTAAGAGCCCTTAACCTGATCTGCCTAACCAAAAAACAAAATCATTTTTCATCAGAAACAGAGTACCCCTTCCCATCCCATGCATATAATCTATAAGTCAGCAACAGCATGATCCAAGATGACAGTTTTGATTGATTGATTTTGTGTTTTATGTCCACTTTATGCACTGTAAGGTTAATCAGGACTGGACCTATAGTTTAAAGTGGAATCCGAACCACAGGCAATGAAGCTACCACTGCACCATCAGGGAGGCCCTGACCAAGATGACAGTAAATGAACGGCTCCTCGCAAGCAAAGAATCATGTAGGAGAATATGAGAAAACACATTCTCCACATAAAACAGCAAATAATCACTATGCCAAAAACGTATGTGTGTACAGACAATAATTAGAAATTGAACCAAGTTAGAGCTGCATATCTAACATGATTAGTTAGGAATTAAACACTTGGAACCTAGACCGATTTTCCAAAATTAATCTTCAAGTATTTCTTTAAGACTCAAAACTAGGCTGTTCAAACTGCTGAATAATTTGAACCCTAGAAGGTAGCCTAAAATGAATTACAATTAGTGTTTCAATAGCATAATTATGAATTGCAGTATGCCCTGTTCTTTTAACTGTACAAAAAATCGAATTTGCTATGTGACAATTGTGTTGATACGTGACATGAGACATGACATACGATACACGAGCGAAAGACAGCTCCAATGCAATGGCAAATCATGTTACACTGACAAGTTTACACATTTCAGCGATGCTAATTCCACCTCGAACCAACAGTTGACATGCATTTATGCTTACTTTACATTTGTTATTCTTCTTAAGAATAGTATATTTCCGATGAGCTACCGATAAGGTCAGAACACGCACAGATATTTAGGTAAGAAAATTAATATGCTAACGTCTTACCCTTGTCACTTTAATAAAGTACTCATACTAGGAGATACTTGTTAGTTGCAAACTGATAACGGTACCAATGCTTCCAAATTTACTTTTTATGATATATTTTCGTATGTCGTGTACTACAGTTTGTTTATTTGTTCTATTCACAGTGTACTGGCGTGCAGTGTTGCAACACTTAAAATTGGTAATGGCAACACTGCATTTACGCTGAAAGAAGGAAGCAAATGTAAATAAAATGAAATAATGATTACAAGATTAAGAAGGTAAATGAAATGACAACTTCTAATTATTAGAACAAAAGCAAATTAATCCCTGACGTGACGACGACGAGAGAAGTCATGAAAGAAACAACAGTGATCCCCTGCACTCAGCATCAAAAATAAATTGACAATAATCTGTGACACACACATGTCTGTCGCAAAGAAAGGACACATAACAAACTAAATATTTTTTACACCCATACAACATGAATGTTTCAGCTCTCCACAAAATTTCTGGTAGGTTGCAGTTTTCAGTGGCGCTCCAACGAGTGTTAAATTTTAATAGTAGTATTTCCTGTTTTATTAGGAATAAATGACTTATCCTATCTTAAGCACAGTACTTAGAGGCCCAACTTCCAGTTGCTGGATGCTTATCTCCTTATCCATATAACTGTTTCACGTGATATGAATTAGTTATATATTCCGCAGACGTCAATGAGAACTAATAACACGCAGCAGATAATTGATGAGAAACTTTCTACGCTTTGACAAAACTGTTTTTGTACCATGTATGTGTGTTACACGGAGCTGCCCCTTTTTGTTACCTAGGTAACGGGCTAGTTCTACCATGAAGGGTCGTTGTCCCACTGTGCCCCAACAGAATTATGTTATTTTTGTAATCTGCAGATTTCTATGTACGTAATGTAAAATTGGTTGCAAGGCGCGGAACACAAATAACTGACAGCGAAAATAACTATCAGTTCCAAACCTAACAATCCTAACCTAACGACATAAAATTATAGCTGCTGTTGTGGAATGTCATGTTCGGTGCTATATTCATTTGCGCAAAGCCTTCTGGCTGTTCCGTTCCAAAGTATGGTAACACACTAAGGTAAAATACATACTTTACTTTGCAATAACACATTTTTGCGAGCTAAAATAAAGTGGCAATGTTCATAAAGAACAAAATTTGGTAAAAATGTACTATCCTTCGGACACCTCTAATTTTTTCGTTTCGTCAATTTTTGACATTCGTACTTACGTATCTGCTTCACGGAACATTCCTGAAGGTGTATCAACGTTGTTTTGATGAAATTAATTGCAATTTTTAACATTATAATTATTTATTGGTCATTGCTAATTTGGCAGGCAAATCTTGACTCACGTTGTCTATCATCAGCTGATATGCAGTATCGTCAGTTGATGTGCAGTGTTTCCAAACTTATGAACCGATAAATGCCGCACAAACTATTCACAAAAGGTTTTTAAGCAAAAATTGATCCACAAGCCATTCATGGAAGGTTAGGTTAGGTAAACAGAAAATTTAATTGAAAAAAAAAAACGCTCACACGTCATCTTGTAAAACTACCGCATGGTTATTACACTGACACTTATTAACCGAAAAATGATTGTTATTAATCCACAAACAATTCACGGAAGGTTAGGTTAGGTTAGGTTCGGTTCAGTTAGGTTAGGCAAACAGAAAATTAAATTGGAAAGAAAAATCCCTCCCACATGTCATCTTGTAAATCTACTGTGTGGTTGCTACACTGACAGGGGGTTACGTAATCAAACGCACGGAACATTTGATTCACGTAGTCGATGGTAATGGTGACATGAGCTATCGTGCAACGGAGATACATGAATGTCGAAAAATACCTTATTTACAGACCGAATAAGTTGCACAATTCGAAAAAACACTTTCCTCAGCTTCAGAAAGTCCACAAGAACTAAATTCTGTAAGTACTTCCTCGTCTTTTCTCCAATAAATTTCAAGAAATGTGTTTCCGGTTTATCTAATCGTTACCAAATAGCTATTTCACTTTCTTGAGAGGGTATAGAGGGTCAAGGGTACCCTTCCATGTTCGACTTTTACCTTTCTCCCCATAGACCATTCGATTCTCCCACTATACCCATGCTCCACTGTCATATAGAGCTACCACAAACAAGAGAACCTTTGTCTAAAGTCATTCGCGCACCTTCCCCTCAATCCGTTAAGCTTGGGCCATAAGGAAGCATGCTCCACTCTCCCCTTTCCCCGCCTCATGGGAGTACGGTTCACAGGAGTCGCAGGTCTGCGCACGTTTTTTTGCTGGTAGTTCTACTATAGCTCTCGTCAGCCATGACCTGTTCCTTCTTTGCAAGAGCAGGTTGTTCATTCTTTTTCACCTGACATGAACACTGGTTAGGTGGTTCTTCGTGGTCATCCAAAGCGTACCTTCCGTTATCTGCTACCAAATTCGTCCCTGTCAAATCATTCACTGCTTCTGCACAGAAAGGTTTTCCCTGTTGGATTGTTCGCATAAAGTGCACCATCCTTGGCCTTTGAATCTCTCAGTAAAATTTTGTTTATTTGCAGGTATGCACAATTAACACTGTTTGCTTTCCAAATTCCATACATTTGGAGTTTTTGAATGAAAAGTAAATTATGATGAGGATTTTAAGATATGTTTTTTTAATAAATTATTTTGAAACAGTTTATTTTAGACAAATACATCCGTTGTTGTCACAGGATCTCTCTATTTGGGGATATTCATCAAAATTGCAAAAGGTGTTGATTTGGCAAAACAAGAACCTTAAAAGTCATGAAAAATGTCTCACTTTATGATAAATGAAAATACCTAATATTTTTATTGATTTGCAAATACTGCCACTACCTTGTATGTACTTACTTGAAACTCCGTGCTTCATCATGTAAATGTGAATATTTTTTTTAAAAATATGGATATAGCCTACATAAATATAATACCAGAAGTCAAAACAAAGGTAAGAATTGACAATATAGAGAAAGTCTCCAATTTTGTTAATTTTCGGTATGCTAACTAATTTTGGCCTCCAAATCACGAATCTGTTGTTAAAAACCGGGGGTCATTTCTGGAAATTGTACATTTTGATGAAACATTGTTCTTTAGCCCCAAAAACCATCCACAGGTAGCCCCACGAATCATTCACATGAGGTTAGTTTAGGCCTGTTAGGTTAGGTTCGATTAGCATTCATTTCACCTCTAAATTCATCGAAAAAATAGGGTTCGTACTAGAATTGAACATCATAAATCATTTTCTTCTAAAACAACAGCGTGGTTGGAAACAATGACAGGAGATTACATTTTCGTTCGTAAAACTACGCATATACACCTATATATATAAAAAAATTCAATCAGGTTTTTTTCAAATTTCCAGACGTGACCCCCTGGTTTTTTACAACAGATTCATGATTAGTAGGCCAAAATTAGTTAGTATACCGAAAATTAACAAAATTGGAGACTTTCTCTATATTGTCAATTCGCTCCAAAACAAAATCCATTTATACTAGGCTGAACATAATATTTTGACCCCAAAACGGGACATTTCAAAGAGAACAGTTTAAGCCCCCACCTGAAAAAATAAATAGTAAAAATAGTACATCATAAACAATAAATGAAATATGATCAAAAGGTATTAATGATTATAATCTTGATCTGGTCCCTTCTGATCAATCTTTGATGTTTGTCCTATACTTAGGTTGGTGAATGCCAGAAGTATTTGTCTTTTGAGTTTATGTCAAGATGCAGGAATTTAAATTCTTATTGTATTGAAACGACATGTACAAGCTTATGCACTGCTCTGCAAATATTATTATGAAACACACACAAAACAGTACAACCTGCGACGTGAGCTGACTTAAACATTAAACTGCTGTCTGTTTGAACGTTTTCGATGACATTAATTTTGATTATTATGAAGTGCTCAAAATGCAGTCCAGCTGGTTTGCCACAGTGCTGCAATGGTAAAAGTTGAAAAGTTCTATCATTTTTTTTTTAGAGCTAGAAATGTCTCTCAAATTTAGACTTATTTTTAAGTTAACTTCTAGACTTTTATAAAATGGAAAAAATAGTGGTATTTTAATGATATTGATAGGCCTCTGAAACGGGACTGTCTCGTTCAAAACAGGATATATGGTCACCCTAATTTAAACTCAGTTCGCACAACTAAAACACAAAATACCAAGGTACAAATTTTCACCAACAACTATCAGTTCCTCTTCTGAAATTGCTTCAATTACTTTTCTGATATGTCTGATAAAAAATGTCTGTTTGTTGTGCAAGGCTCCAGAGGGATTTTTGAAAAGTGAGTTCCAATCGTGCTCCAAAGTCGTCTAGTTTCTCCCCAGTAAGCACACGCCATTTACCCTTCGCTTCTTATCACGGAAGACTCAACAGTGAAAGGCACTGTAGATTGTATGTAACATTTGGTCTCCGGTAAGTGCGCAACGGGTCATTACTTATATTTTCAGCATCATCTTGTAGCAATGCACATCATGGCCAAATATGGTTTTTAGAACCAACTACAGATGTTCTGCAGGAAGGGTCTTTTCGAGGTGTGTGAACACATTGAAGAACAATTCCTAAAAAAACAATTCTTCGTATTCCTTCAATTTAAACACACCACAAATTTTACATTCATTTTGAATGCTTCCATCTTCCACACATTGTGTCAAAATCATTCAGCATTCAGAAATGGGAACAACAAGTTCCTAACCATTTCTATAGTATTAGAGTGAAATAATCTTTTCTATTTTTCTTCTTCTTTTTTTAGGACTGTCCATACGGATTCTTTCAAGCAGCCTACCAAGAATACAAAGAAATGTCTCCTCCATGGGAGCAGCACACCCTGAGAATCCTTTTAAGAAGGAAGAGGAAGAACTAGAAAAAAAAATTCTTAAGGATCGAGAAAATGACATGGTAAAAATTGACCATAATAATAAGACACCTCCAGGAATGTTTCTCATTGGGGCAAAGTGAGGAGCATTTACTGGATGCTGCCTTTTCTACTATGTCTGCCAACAAAAAAAAAAAATCTCACTCATTCCAGTCAACAAAGTTATTTCAAGCTCTACTTTTTGCTGCGTAGCTCTATCTGTCCACCAATCGTCTTCGAGTGTGTGTGCCTGATGAGTGTCAACAACCTCAGTTGCAAAGTAAAAGCTGTAGGGCTAACATCGCTCTCTCATTAGCACATTGCCAAGCGTAGGTCTGTTTTCGTCAGTTGTTATTAGCTTGTTTGGGTGTTTTTGTGTACTATTTTCTGGTAACACTTCCATATTGTGGAGACACCTAGAAATCATTTATTTCACACTTTTTTACATTGCTAACATACAATTCTGCATTGCGGAAAGTCTCTTTAGGTGTAATAATGAATTTCTAACGGGAATAAGGTATATTTCTTAAATTTACGAGTACTTACTGTTCTTCCTTTTCTCAGTTCTCTTAACATGCAATATGGCGATAGCGTACTGGTTCATCGCGCGATGTGGCAGTGTTTTGTCGATTTGGAGTGTGAATGCAGTGTTTCAAACTTATTCACTGAAAAATACCTAATTTCATGGCTGGATTGGAAATTATGGTAATACCTCGTTAGCCCCACAAACCATTTCTGGTAAGGTTAGTTTCAGTTAGGTTAGGTTAGGCAAACATAGTTAAAAAACTTCACGACGCATCCTAGACACATCGTCATCTTGCAAAAACACAGCGTGGTTTTCAACAGTTATTGGGGGTTACGTCATCTAAAACATGTGAACATCTTGTTCAAATGCAGAAAGCAAATGGCAGCAACATCAATTTCGTGTCGGAGAGATATTTTCCCAGAAGAAAACATGAATTGGCGTTGAAAAGGATAAAAACTACATTCCCGAACCTCAACAACGCTACAGAAAATGATTTCCATAAGTACTTTTTTCTGTAAAAAGTAAGAAATCCGTCTCCGCTATACGGAAGTGTTACCTATTTTTCCATGCTTGGTGTACTATTGTACAACTTTTATCCAGTTACGGATAAAAGTCTCTCCACAGTTTTACAGTACGTTTGGCAACATGTGGGGTATCCACTGATTTGGTTCACCCTGCCAGCAACATTCGGGTGCCTTGTGACCCAAGCTGCCACTGGAAATGCAAGCAGTATAAGTGCGAGATATCAAACAAGAGGCACACACAGTAAAAGTTCATAATATAGAAGGAGATTTCTTCTGGTTAAAGTCATCAATGTTTCCATGCGAGTCAATCAATGTAAAATCACAATTTTGTTAAAGCTTTATATTTTCACCGTAGGTGCCCTTATTAGTAACCTACTCAAAAATATTTTCATTTTTTAAAATCTCCAACCATCTTTGAATTGGATGCATTTACTTCACTGCTGTTACCATTTATAGTAGTGATTCCTGTATGGATTGTTTCGAAGGTAGAAAAATTATGTTTTTAAGTGTCCTAAAGCCGATATCTGGGCTTTCAGAAAATGTTTGTACATTAAAGAAAATACTTGGCTATCTGTAATTTTACAGGCAGTAAAGGTAGTCATCAGAATTATGAATTTTGCTGATTTTAAAGGTTTGTGAAATTGAGGACACTTTAATATCACAGCTGGTAATTTTTGTACAAAACTGTGGCAAGAGCATTTTTGGAAATGATGAAATGAAGCTGAGGTTAATCCGGATCAGTCGGGCTCGCTGTAGCCACGTCACCGGTCGCAGGTGAACGGGATACTCACCCTTGCTTTTCAGGCATATTTCACTGTATTTTTTATTGTTTGTACTTGAAATGATATGTTTTTATAACCCTTTTTATTCATTACGTTTTTGTTTCAAAATGTTTATTTGTTTTTAAACAGCATAGTATACATCGTCGAAGCCAACAAGTCTCAGCGTTAACAAAAAGTGCATGTTCCTCTGAGGTAGTTCCATGTGATCTCCAGAAATCTGATGTGATATAAAATCACTGCGACACTTTTCGAATTTTCTATTGACACGACAAGAACATTTGTACGAAAACTCACTAGAAACAGGATAGACCTATTGACTAAATAATGCACAAATGTAAATAATAAAAAAAAAAGAACGTAATCGGTCGCGTGTGAGCTCTGCGCTCACACTGACAACACTATTTCCACAAAAATGGTGTGTCTAATAATGTCATTTACGCCATCTCATAAAAATGTGATCAGGTCGCTCGTGAAACTCTAAAAGTCAGCTAGAGAGCACCACATGCCAATATTTTAAATACTGTTAAAATGGCACTTCATTAAAGTTTAAAGTGAGCATGGTGCTCACCCGCGACCGATCGTGGGCCCTTCATGACAATAGTTTGCTCCAAAATTGGAAATTTTTTAAAATTAATGAATTTCAAGGTCAAGTACAAAGGGGGACCAGACAAGAAATTGAGTCTGCCATGGTTGAGGTGCAGTGTAAAAACATGAATCTCAAGATGATTGTCAATTATAAACCCACTTCTCAACTGTGCATCCAGGAAAGGCCATGAAATATGCGCAACCTAGAAATCTCACCTTACCCCAATCTCACGCATTCATGGAGGTGTTTATTTTTGTGAATTTGTGTTTTGCATGTGTAACCATGAGTTTCTTTTTTTATTAATTCATTCTTCACCTTTTGCCACTTTAAAACATATTTAAGCAGCACCTGCTGTGAAGAATGCGCTTGTGTGTTAATGATGACTGTGCAGAAATGTATTTGTAAAGAAAGCTTAGACACAATATTGAAGGATTAAAATCTAGTCACATTTGATCTACTTAGTGAGCCATGGTGCTCTAGTTGGTAGGATGTTTGACTTCCACGTGGGATACCCAGGTTCAATTCCCAGAGTTCGTGATCTAAGGTCAGAATTTTTCTGGTTTGTCCCGGCATAACATGGCTCTGGGGCTCACCCAGCCTCAAATCAATGGGTACCTTGGGGCAACTCTGGAAGGGGGTGTTAAAGGTGGCCAGAGCATGGTGCTGATCTCATAACCTCCAAAATGGTCGAGATCGAGAATGTGTGCGGCCCTACCCCCACATCCCCTGATGTCTTCATGCCACGGTGCTCTATGCACGGATTACTTTACGTTGATCTACTTTGTAATGGGCATGTGCATTATAAATTGTTAATCCAGTACGATTCCCAGTCTAACAGTCCTATGCTTTTTTAATTGAACATAAGACTTCTCCTCTCCATTGTTGGCTAATTACGATGATAAGATGAGTGATTAGTACTTGAAATTGATGAAGGACATTCACAAAGAACAAGCATGCCTAGGCATGTATTTGGACCCGGGAACCACTTAATGTGTTCTGCCACTGGACCAGTCCTAAATATCCTATCCAAGTTCTTACACAACATCATTCAAACATTTCTTTACATGTTATTATTTGGCTGTTTCTCTTGATATGACTCTTTACCACTTTTTTGCAGCCTGTGGAAGGTCTGGTAAATCCATATCGGAAAGAGAAGCCCGAGTGTATGCTTTGCAAACACCAGATCATTCCAGACTACAAGAATGTGAAGCTTCTTTCCCAGTTTGTTTCCCCATATACAGGTCGCATATATGGAAGGCATATAACAGGTCTTTGTAAAAAAATGCAAGAGTTAGTTGAACATGAAATATGGAAGGCTCAGGTTTCAGGTAAGTACTTTTTATTACCTTTCACTTTTTGACCTTTGCTAATTGTCATCAATAATATCTGTATTAACAATGCCCTTTTGTAATATTCATATTTTGCACAGTGCGAATTACTCACTTTTAGTAAACAATAAAATTTCAGATAAAATATAAAAAAAAAACATTTACTTACGATATGTGAGTATGCTTCGTTGGTGAAAGCAACGTTTTGGGGTCTTATGGCCCCCTTCCTCAGGCTTCTTCCTAGGCACGTATCAAACCACCATGCCACATCAAGTTACGTCAAACAAGGAATAGGGTAACAGGATTAAATTGGTAAAAAAAATTGTTAAAACTTGCCCTTGCCTCGATGCATTATACCATGCCCTTTTCATTCTACCTTAAAAACCCCGGAAAACGTATAAAAATAAAACTTAAAACTGTTAAACTACATTCTCCTCACTCTTCCATGTAGGTACCCATTGGTCCTCCTTGTAGAATGCCTAGGAAGAACCCTGAGGAAGGGGACGGTAAGAACCCCGAAACGTCGTTTTCACCAAGGAAGGATACTCACATATAAGTAAATGTTTTTTTTATATATATTTTATATGAAATTTTATTGTTCCTTTTGTAATAACTTAAAGGATATTTTCTTGGAATTTATTAATCAACTTTTTAAGTCTGTTTGTTCGTTAAATTCAATGTCATGATCATCTTAAGTTTTATTGTGATTACATCATCATCAGTCATGGCATACGTAACAAAACATTTGGAATTCAAGCACCATAGAGGTTAAAGTTACCTTACCATCATGTTTCTGATGAAATTTAGCTTATTGTGGTAACATATCCTATCAAGACATTCTCATTGTCTCCATTATGTATAAGAGACATTTAAGTCATTTTTCTATTTACAGTACATAATTATTTTAAAAGAGTGTTCCCACACACATAGGCCACCTTGGGGTAGTTATCAGCTACATTTTTTTCAGTTAGACTTGTCTTTGAACCTTTGAGTTATCTGTTGTCAGAAGTAGCACACTACTGTAGTTAACTACAAAATTTGTAGTTGTGGTCATGGACGTCTGCAGGATTTTTTCCAGCGGGGCAAAGAAGGCACATTTTCCCCCAAAATAGTGTTGTTCCCTAAAAGAAACATTGCTTATGGTGTTCATGCGATAAATAACACTTATTATTGTGGCTAAAATGAAATTATATGTGTGAAATACATAATTTTTGGTTGACTTTCATTTTCCAGGGGTGGCACCCCCCCCCCCCTTTCTGGATGCCCATAGTTGTGGTAGCACATTTGAAATATTTATGGTAATTTAATTTCAGTAGCTATAAATAAAATAGGGTTTATGAAATGCAACCTAGTACTTATTTACATGATTGTTCCATGAATAATAGCAATTTTTCCCCATGACAAATTTAAGTGCTCAAATTTTATTTCAATTTATGATTGGAAGTAGTTTTTGTGGATGTTTTGGAAGTTAATATGGGCCTTTTTTTTTTAGGTCACATGGCTGCATATTTAAAAGAAGTGTGCTTTTTGAAAGATCCTAAATTGTTTGATCCAGATAATCCTCTGAGGCCACACCGTTTTTAGTGCATGTGCAATAGTTAGTGATGTTATGTAAAGTAATTTTTCAAATAAAAATGTACAAAATGCATTGGATTTTTGTTTTTCTTAAACGCTTAAATGCACAGCAGTATTTTGCAGTAATTGTGTTGGTTTTTGTTTGTCTTGTGTGCGTGTAGGGAAGAAAGGGTTTGAATAAATGACCCGACAACAAAGAAGGTTACGCCTGTATTTCTGCCACTTGTGGCTAATCACAGTAAAGGGGCACTCACAAGTGACATACCCAGACTGGAAATAGAACCTGGTACCTGCTGTGGCGAGTCTGCTACTTGGCAAAGATGATTTAAATCCGTTTTTGTGTTGTAAATTGTTCTGTATATTTTGCTGAATGTTAACTTAGTTTTCCACATATAGCTATTGTTTCCTGATAATACAGTACATAAATCTGGCTTGAATGGCAATGCTCGACCTACAGTACCAAAAATACAGCTTCCGATTGGCCTGCCACTCACACTGGGACACCCTCTAAACGAGCTCTTTCTCTACCAACCTTCAGCCAATGTTGGGTGCGACAAGATAAATGTATTTGTGCACATTGATTGAACAAGATAAATGTATTTGTGCACATTGATTGAACAAGATAAATGTATTTGTGCACATTGATTGAACAAGATAAATGTATTTGTGCACATTGATTGAACAAGATAAATTTATTTGTGCACATTGATTGAACAAGATAAATGTATTTGTGCACATTGATTGAAAATATCTTTCAGTAGGTGCTTGGTGTGATATAAATACTTCTGTATTGCTGTGGATTATACGATGAAAAATTGTGATTCTTGAAGGCAGCAAGTGTCTGGCATCTTTTGATTGGTTTATTTTACTTCACTTTTCATACACTTTGGCTAATTGCATATATTACGATGATGAAATTCATGAAAAGATGCTCATAAAGAACACCTATACCCAGGCTAGGAATTGAACCCGGGACCCCTGTCATCGTAGAATGCTATGCTAACCACTCCAGCATGGAGGCTGGCAAGCATCTTTTGCGGTCTGATACAGTCGAGTTGAATAAGAAAATAACTGTTTTTTTTTTACAACAGGCTTCAGAAGTTGATGACATGTATTGTCGTCGTTCATTTAGATATCTCTGTGGATGGATTCCGTAAAGATATTATATTTTTCTTATTGCTGGTACCTGTACAGTCAACGGCAAAGATAATGGTAGGCAAATTGTCCACTGCTATTTTCATTACTTTTTTATTCTACATCCTGTGTTGTTTTAAGGAATGAAACTATGTTGGTTCGAAGCAGACATTGTTCTCTGCTTATTGACATCTTTATTTCAATTCATTGTCATCACATTGTGTAATTCAGACCGAATAAAAATGATGGTGGACAATTTGCCTACTGTTTATTTTGCCGTTGGGTGTACAATAAATGTAATACTATCAAATTGCATCCAAAAAATAAGAGTATGGTTTCCCCAACATACTCATCCAGCAGAACTAGTGTGTAGAACTTATTTTTAACCTATTTCTTTGCCAAAATTGGCAAAACACAATGGTACACTTAACTCCCAACTCACCCAAACTTCAAAGTCTATTGCCTACATGATACAGAAAGAAATATTAGAAGTGTACTTCTAAACCACTGATCTAAGAAATTTGCTGCTTCCCAAAGCCATAGGCACTCCCTCCATTCCCACCACAATTAAGTTTATGAATTCGCCCAATCTTAAGTCTTTATGGTGCCCAGGTTCCAGAGCACATAGGTTCCTCCCTTCAAACAAAGTTCAGTGGAACCTAGATTTTTTGCAGGGGGACCAAAATGAAAAATCCTTAAATGCAGGAAAGTGTAAACTTGGGGAACATAAAATTGGAGTTCCACTGTATGGGACTACCTTCACTCACTTGTTTGTGTGTTTACAGTGGGATATACATATTTTTTTTATATAAATGTATATTTGGTTGTAGCTTTGCTGCTATGCACCAGTTACATTTGCTTTACATTTTATAATTTTATAATATAATATATTCTCTCACAATATAGTAGTTTTTAAGTACATATATTATTTTCTTCGTTGGGTTCCTCAAAAGCGTTGACAAGGCGTATGGGACATTATATCCTGCTTCTTTTAGGTCTCTAAAGAAATAATCACTTGTAGTTGCATTAAGATGACATTCAAATATAATATGATCAGGTGTTCCTTCAGTTGCACCACACTGACAGATTGGGGATTGAACAATCTTCCTAGTGTACAGGTCTTTAGGGGCTAGGGTGTAATTTAGCCGACATCTAAGAAGACTTGTAAAAGAGTTTCTTGAAAGGGTAATGTCTTGATACCATGGTTCTTTAGGTATAAGTGGTTGAATTGAATAATATTTTTTCCCATTAGTCTTCCCTGTAATTGTCCATTGTTTCTGCCAACTTTTCAACAATTCTGTTTTAGCATGCGACTAGCAATTTTGCAGAAAATTTGATCCGAAGCGATCGGTGACTTGATTCTTCAGCTGCGTACTTGGCTAATGTGTCTGCTATGTGGTTCCCTTCTATGGATGTATGCCCAGGAGTCCAGACAAAAGAAATACTCTTCTGAATCCCATTTGATATTTTGGTATTATATTGTTATATTCAATCCACCAAGTAATTCTATTAAGTATAAGATGTTCATAAATTTTTGATAAGCATGACGCTAGTGCTATTGGCCGATAATTTTTTGAACATCCTGGTGTTTTTCCTGGTTTAAGGATTGGAATTATAACAATTTCCTTCCATTGAAGGGGAACTTGTCCACTATTCCATATCACTTTATAAAGTTCTAATCTATTCCCAGTTGCGGTAAGTTTTGTATACATTCATATGATATGCCATCCAGTCCTGGTGACGACGAAGGTTTCCTTTCACTTATAACTTTTCTTAATTCTGCACTGGTATATGGACATTCCAATGTTGATGGTGTGAATTCATTCATTGAATTTAATATGGCATTAAAATCACAGTCGCTGGAGTCTGGTGTTAGGGTTTGATGAAATTCTGTTATCCATTTACTCCTTGTCGCCTCCATGATATCTACTAATATTATTGGCAATACACATTCTGTTCATAACTTTCCACGTTGTGGTTAAGGATGATTCATTTGTTAATGAGGAACAAAACTTTTTCCAAAACTCTGCCTTAATTTGCCTTAAGTAACTTTGAGTTTTGGCTGCTGTTTCTTTGTACTTCCAGAAATAGTTCTTTGTTGGGTTTTCTTTATATTTGATGAATGCATTTTGTCTAGCGTTTATCAATTTCTGGCCGTTTGTCGTCCACCACGGAGCAATCTTTATTTTCGAGTCACGTTGACGGGGAATTGTAGATTTGTTCAAATTCTCTTTAACTAATGATGCATAGTTTTCATAATCTTTCCCTAAATTTTGTTGTTGGTAATTTTCAATAGAGAGATTGGTTTGTCTTGAAAATTTGTTCCAGTTAATATTTTTAGAATAGTATGGACGTGTTGGTCTTTCCGGAAGATTACTAGATATAAGTGTTGTACCTATATTTGAATCAAATGATATCAAAATTGGAAGATGATTACTATTATATGGATTTTGCAGAACTCTCCGGTTAATATTGGCAACTATATTCTATGTCACGAGTGTTATATCAGGGGCACTAGGATTTTCATTTGGTCTCGAGATATATGTGGGAGTGTCATCGTTTAGTATTGTTACATTTGGCTCTTGAATGTATCTGCACAGAGATTTCCCTGACATATCTGAACCATAACAACCCCACAATGGATGATGTGCATTAATATCCCCTCCAATTATAATAGAAGTGTTTGCCAGAACTTGTGGGAAGAGATTACACCAGAACGAATACAGCAATTTAGACGAAGGTGGATTATATAGTGTAACAAATGTAGTACTTTCTATTTTAACTCCAACTATTTGAATATTATCAGGCATATTCCTTAAATGTATTACTTCATTAACTAACTAACTAACTCTCTAGCCTTCTTAAACCCGAAGGTTCATGGCTGCAGCAACACAGGCCTTCCATCTTTCCCTATCTTGAGCAAGATCTATATACTCTTTTCCATCCCTACCGATTTCCCTTAGGTCCATCTCAACGTTGTCCCTCCATCTTCGTCTTGGCCTTCCTACAGGTCTCTTACCATCAGGTTTCCCAACAAGAATCCTGTAAACTCCTCTTTCCTCTCCCATTCGTGCCACATGGCCTGCCCACCTAAGTCTTCTTGATTTAATTATTCTAATAATATCTGGACATGAATACAAATTATGTACTTCTAAATTATGTAACCTTCTCCACTCACCTGTCTCCTCATCCCTTTTAGGTCCAAAGATTTTCCTAACGATTTTATTTTCAAATACTCGCAATTTATGTTCCTCTTTCAATGTTAGGGACCAAGTTTCACATCCATATAATACTACAGGCAAAATTACTGTTTTGTATATTTTAACTTTTAGTTTCTTAGATATTAAACGAGAAGACAAAAGTTTATGAAGAGAGAAGTAACATGCATTTCCTGAATTAAGCCTACTTTTTATTTCCTCTTTAATATAATTTTCATTTGTTAATATTACTCCTAAGTATTTGCATTTGGAAACTGGTTCAAACGAGTTGTTATCAATAATTAGATTTTGATTATTACTTAACACTTGGTTTCGGCCTGTAAGCATATATTTAGTTTTCTCTTTGTTAACTTCCAAACCTATCACTTTAGCAGTTTTGAAAAATATTTTAGCATTATTCTTAATTGTATTCACATCATCCCCCAGTAAGTCTACATCATCTGCATATGCTAACAACTGAGTCACACCATTTAATTTTAGTTCTTCTTTAGTTTCTTTAACCTTCCTAACAGCATATTCTAAGGCAAAATTAAAGAGCAATGGAGATAATGCATCTCCTTGTTTTAACCCATCATGAATTGTAAATTTGTCAGACATATTAATACCCACATGAATTTTACTTTCTATTTCACTGGTGCATATTTTTATCATACTAACAAGCTTCTTAGGTATTCCAAACTCTACTAATATATTATATAATTTATCTCTTTTGACCGAATCATATGCTTTTTTGAAATCAATGAATAGCTGATGGACATTTTGATTATATTCCCACTTTTTTTCAAGTGTCTGTCTGATGTGAAAAAGTTGATCTGTTACATTTAAATCCACATTGATAATCACCTATAATTTCATTAGCATATGGGGTTAGTCTTGTTAAAAAAATATTAGACAATATTTTGTATGTTGTTGAGAGTAGAGAAATTCCATGGTAATTATTGCAGTTCATTTTATCACCTATTTTAAACACAGGAACAATTATGGATTCTTTCCACTGTTGAGGGATTTCTTCTGTATTCCATATTAAACAAATTAATTTATGAATTTGACATATTAATGAATTTCCACCATATTTAATTAACTCAGCTGGTATTAAATCAATGCCAGGTGCTTTGTTATTCGTTAGCCTTTTAATAGCATCTTTAACTTCAGTCAAGTTAAGTTCTGGAACTAAAGGTTCTGCTGTGTGTACTTCATTTACTTCTGATTTATCTCCTACATGGACATTTAAAAGGTCATTAAAGTAGTTCTTCCATCTATTTAGAATATCGCTTGGGTCAGCTAGAAAATCACCGTTTTTATCTTTTATCAAGTTTACTGTTGCCACCCCTTTCTAAACTCATTTTCACCTTTATATAAATCTCTGATATTTTTATTTTTGCTGTTTGTTTCAATTTCGTTAATTTTGCTTTTCACGTAATCTCTTTTTTTACTTCTACTTCATACCTATAATTATTTTTAATCCCTATGGCCACTCCACCATATCAGTCATCTGTTGTGTCTTATCCAGTGGTATCCATAGGCTTTATTTGATTCGGGTTTCAACCACGTTTCTTGAATTAATATAATGTCTGCTGGGTAAAAGTGAATAATGTTTCCTAGACTGTGTATATTTGGAATTATGCTTCTAATATTCCATTGCTACAACAGACCAATCCTGTTTCATGTTATGTGATGACGAGCTATTGGCGAAGTTGCATATTCCTGCTAGATACTTAGAAAAATTTGTTAAAAAAGGGTCATTCATTGATGATCCACAATCTGAACTCGCTTGCATTTTCTGCGATAGTGGAAGTAATTTGTCTTTTTGATCTATAGCCAAGTTCATTGAACCACTCTGCTGCTTTTCTTTCCAATGTGGTTTTATTTTGTCAATTTACCCCCCAGGGTTTCCCCCAGGTACCCATGTTATTCGACGCTGGGTGGGCACCGGGGCCGCTTCCTACGTTAGAAAAGTTCCCGGATTTGAACCGGCTGGGGATCGAACCCGGGACCTTTAGCATGGTATTCAGATGCATTACCGACTGAGTCACCATGGCCACCTTGATCTACAGATCCAAAATAGAAATTACATGTTCATGTTTCCGTGAGAAGAAACTAACTGGAACATTCTTGTGTAAGAATGTACAATGCATTTTTTTGAAATTTTCTCCTAAGAGGATAAAGATCATGTTCAAACAATGATGATATGAAGGTAAGGTAAAGTTCCCTGTGCATATAGCAAGATGTTATGAAAGAAGACAAGCTATTCAATATGGTTTTAACACTAACAAAACAAACCAAATTAGGAAATGAACACATGGAAATATGAAAAGTTGAGAAAGGTGAAACCTGTTTAAAAGTGATTTGTTTCTATTCTATTCCAGATGGATGTTTAGAATAAAATTGCAGAAGTATTTGACATTACAATTATTTTTAAATCTACCAATAAGTTTGGAATCCAAAGGATTATGGAATGTAATTTGTTCATGTTGAGGGGCAAATGACATGCAAAATAGGAAAGAGGTGGCAAGAACGTGATTTAGACGATACAAATTTAGACCCAAGAGTGCACTTATCTGGTTATGTCATTGGGGAGAAATGTGGTAAGATGGGGGGGGGGGGGTTAATGGGAGATTTTGTTCATTGCAACAAAGTGGAAGTTTAGGTCCACTTGATACACACATGGGATAATTGGGACTAGGCCTACAGTTTAAGGTGGGATCCAAACCTCGATGTGCCTCCAGTATGCCATCAAGGAGGTCCCAAGGATGGCACCATGGAGTTTTTTTTCTTGTTTTTTTTCAGAGGTGGGGTACGTCACTACATTTGAAGTTTATTCCAACTGAAGAAATCAAGCAAAACACTAAAGAAAAATATTTTGAATTATTTGATGATATTTAGGATTTATAATTAAAGTTTGATAAGATTTCCATGGCTATTCATTTCATATTTAAACAAATTGTTGGTCTCTAACAATTTAACGTTACTGACAGGATTCATTTATGTTTTTGTTAAATTTCCTATTGTTATACCTGCAACACTGATCAAACTACAAGGAGCACGAGAGACACATTAAACTAAAAGATATGTTTAAACACTTGTAATAACCATGAACTAGAACAGGGTGACTACCAAAATAACAAATCCAAAATTCTTGACTCTTTCCTGACAGTTTCCCAATTTTTCTTAACATTTATTTAATTGCCCCCTACTTAGGTATGTTGCAAAATTAAGAAAATATATATTTTTATTCAATGAAATACCCTTACCACAAGACAGGTTAAGATGAAAACTGTACTGTAACAAGAGATTTAGACTTTATTTTTATTGTGTGTGCCTAATCTTCAATAATAAAAAATGTAGTTTTTGAGACTAAAAGTGAACAAATATTAACGAAAACTCAATACAATCTTAGATTTCCAAATATTCAATTTTATCAAATTCCAGTGCAGATATACATATGTCCGTGAAGTCTTTGCACGTAAACAAAAATAACTGTATCCGCTATATGCAACATAGACATGAAAAAATGATACCAAAATGTTTGAAAACTATTCAATTTTTTTTTTTTTGTTTCTGTAATGTTTCAGTAGTGTAGCAGTGTCAGTGTCCAGCAAACCAGAAATGTAAACAAATCAGGAAAAAGCTGAGTGTGTCCTGTGGTTTCACGAGAGCAGGTCACAAAAAACAGTGCAGAGACAGTTTCAAACATCATACGGAAAGGTGCTGCCCAATGGTAGGAGCATTAAGTCGTGGTATGACAAATTCCAGACCACAGGATCTGTTGCTGACGCACCGAGAAGTGGCCAACCATCAACCTCAGACGAAAGAGTGGATGATGTCAGAGTGGCTTTTGTGCACAGTCTGAATAAATCCGTGCGTACAGCCTCACGTGAATTACAGATGCCAAAAAGTTATGTTCATGATGTGTTACACAAACGTTTACTGTTTCGTGCATACAAACTGCAAATCCTGCAGGCTTTGTTGCCCAATGACGGCAAATGTCGGTATAACTTTGCGGTGAAAATGTTATCATGCATTGACGCTGATAATAGCTATCTGGAACGTGTTGCTTTTCAGACGAGGCAGTCTTTCATGTCAGTGGTTTATTGAATAGATGCAATGTGCGTATCTCGGGTAAAGAGCCCCGTCATGAGGTGAGGGAGTCGACCATGGGCAGCCCAAAGGTGGATGTTTGGTGCGCACTGCTGCATGACAGAATAATCAGACCATTATTTTTCTGTGAGGACACCGTAACATCTGGAGGGTATCTCGACATGTTGCAATTGTTTGCTGTACTTCAATTGCTAGAATACCACCCAGATGTTATCTTTCAACAAGACTGTGCACCACCACATTGGAGTCTGGAGGTTCGTTCCAACCTTGATCAAATATTTCTTGGAAAATGGATTGGTTGAGATGGACCGACAGCTTGGCCTGCACGATCTCCAGACATAACCCCTTTAGATTTTTTCTATGGGGTTATGTGAAAGACAATGTCTACAGAACTCCTGTATCCAATCTTGCAACTCTGCAACAACAGATAACCCAAGTCATCACATCAATCCCTCCTGTGATGTTGGCTAATGCATGGCGAGAAGTTGAATTTTGACTAGATGTACTCCGTGCTACCAAGGGTGCTCACGTGGAGATTTATTGATTTCTTTCCTATTGCCAATAAAACTTGAATAGTTTCTGAACATTTTGGTACCATTTTTTCATGTCTATGTTGCATATAGTGGATACAGTTAACTTTTGTTTTCATACATAGACTTCTCGGACACCTGGTATAACAATGTAAGTTCACAATACTACAAAAAATAGCAAACATTCTTGACCAAAAGCATAATTTCTTGACATTCTTGACTGGTAGACACCCTGTAGAAGGAAAAACAAACGTGGTCTCATGTACTTACCTTTTTGTTAAAATGAATAAGAAAATAAATATTTTTGTAATATGCGTTATGTATATATGCATATGCATCTTCAGTCTATCACTTACTATAACATATTATTCTGAAGTAGGGTCTCGCAGTTTAAACTCAGCCAATTTTACATCTTAAATTGTATAACCATTTGATTATCAGCGTGTCTACAATTACAAATCTACAGAGGAAGGAAAGCCAAACTAAGGGTTACAAGCTCACTTTCAACTTTATATATTATTATTACTTTTATACACAAAATTGGACACATTCTTTGTGCAATGGATTATATACATCTGTAGGAAATTAATCTTTTCACCTTCAAAAAATTAACATCTAAAGCATGTTTTCCACAATCACATGAAACTTATGTCAGAATCTTTATACAAAATCCTCTTCATCTGACTGATAGTCCACAAGGGTTGGGTCGATTTTCAATTGCATCATCAGCTGTTTCAAAGTCACATCGTGTCCCTGAGCTTTGCCTTTTTGTAATAACTCACGAAGTGCTTCTTGACAGGCTGACTTCCATGTTGATATGAGTTCAGTCAAGTGGTTAGCATCATGCTGCAAAGAAGAAAATGAGTAAATAACACAATTTCAACCAGACAACAAAATGTTTACTATATTTTTGCCTTTTGTAACTACAATACTTGCAACTATATACAGTCAACTCTGCTTATAATCAACCCCAGGAATGTTATTTTGGAGTGGGGAGAGGGGGCAGGTTTTTAATTCACCAACCAATTTTTACACGTTTATGTGTTCTGTGTGTGTGAGAGAAAATATTAATATACCTCCAATTCATTACCGATTCAATTCATAAATAATAGACAAGCAATATAACTATCCACATCTTAGTGATACCTCTAACTAGGTGCAAGATTCTGCCATTCTGTTATTTTCTAAAATATAAACGTATAATTAATACACTCTTGTTTTGTAAAGCAGGTGCCTAAAACTAGGGACAAATCAACACCGATACTGGTGTATTGGTACAAGCCAATACCAGTGGTATCGGTATTGGTTGAATTTCCTTTGCTGATACCAGTTAATAGTCCTATGGCATTTTGATAGTTCACAGGGCTGTAAAAATGCTGCACGATACTTTCACAGTCTAATTATCCCAAACGTTATGCAAAATTCGAAGCTTCCAATGATTTTTGTACCAACGTGGAAAAAACTGTATTTTGTGTTTAGATAACAGGTATGTTTTATATTCTGATGTAATTTTTAAATATTTTAAAGCAAAACTCTGGTAAATTGATGCTTATAACTGGAGTAGAATATTCACCCACTAATATTAATCAATATTTTGAACAACCTTTAATTATTATAATTTTCAAATATCGGCATCGTTAAGAGTATTGATATCAGCATGGGCATGAGTTCATAGTGGTATTGACTCAGCCCTACTAAATATCCATTGGAGTCACCTGGTGAGATACAGTAATAAATGAGGTGAATAAAGGTTCTTCATGGAACATTTTCAATTTCATACTGACATAAGGAAAATTTCATATTGGTATATACCTAGAATTCATACCCCACTTTAAACATCAACTTCCCCATTATTGAATGAATCTTTCAAAGGCAAATACCGTATATTTCTGAATCGAAGACTAAGTTTTTTGCTGCAATTTCGTGCCCAGAAGTATGGGGTAGTCTGCTTTCGCGGCATATGATGTGGGAGTTTTTCTTTTCTTTACCGAACAGAACCACGAGCTTCCATTAATCTCTAACTCTACCCTCTGGCATGCCTACCGCTTTAGCGTTGAACGTTCTCATATGCTTTGAGCATTGTAGTGCGATAACACGTAATGAGTGTTGTGGCAAAAAAAAAAAAAAAAAAAAATCAATTGTTGTGAGACGTTGTAGATTCCACTTTTAAACTTCATAGTAAAGTGTGATACCTGTTATACAGGGTGTTTCTGGCCCGATGATACAAACTTTCATGGATGATGGAGAAGGGCACATGTATCAATTTGAGATAAGGAACCCTGGTCTGGAAACGACTGAGTCGAAAGTTATAAGCGAAAATCGGTGTATGAAGATGTAATGTTTTTATTACCTGCACAAGTTTCACAAGCTGCTACAGTTACAGCAGTTGTTCAAAGTGAAGTCCCCCAGCTTCGCTGCAGGCATGACATCGTCGCACAAAGTTCTGGCGTCCCCCAGATTCTCTGCAGGCATAACATCATCGCACAAAGTTCTGGCGTACCCATTGGAACAACCCTGTGGTCGTTCGAGCAATGTCACAGGCAGCGAGAATTCTTGCCAGGAGATCCTCTTCAGTCTCAACAGGTGTCTCGTACACAAGACTTTTCACATGACCCCACAAAAGAAATCAAGTGGGGTCAGATCAGGTAACCGAGCTGGCCACGGAATTGGACCCCCTCAGCTTGTGAAACTTGTGCAGGTAATAAAAGTATTACATCTTCATACGCCGATTTTCACTTATAACTTTCGACTAAGTCGTTTCTGAACCAGGGTTCCTTATCTCAAATTGATACATGTGCCTTCTCCATCATCCCTGAAAGTTTGTATCATCAGCCTGGAAACACCCTGTATCTGATTTTATTTTTTGTGTACCGGTACTTGTATTGCCCCTTCAGTTATTTGTAATAAGGTAACCATTTGTAAGTTTTGAAAATAGATTTCTGTAGTCCCTTGTTGTAAAATGGGGGGTCGTCTTGCATTCAGAGATATATGGTAATAGTATAATTAAAACCATATGTGTTTGGTACCTTTTTGTGATAATACTTCTGACGTTTGAACTGTTGCACCTTTCCTTCCTTCACCTTAACCCACTTCTGCAAGTCGGAAAGGTGCTTTTCCAGTTCCTCCACAGGCCAGTCTCCATATTCACCTATTTTCTTCTCAATATCTTGATTATCAAGTACGGGATCTATCATACTGTCACTGTTATCTTCCGTGATTTGCTCACCAATTACCTCTCTAGATGGAAGATTCTCTACTTTCAACTTCTTAACTACTTTTAACGTGCTTCTTTTTTCAACTTCACTTGCATGCTTTGGTGCTTCAGTGTGTGATGGCTTGTTTAGGACAGGTGTCTGTCTTTTTGAGGAAGTTGGGAAGGTTCTCCTGCACAGCCCAACTTGTCTGCATGGAGTTAGCAATGTTTTATGTACAAAAGATTTATTCTTTGATATGGGCGAAGTTTCTTCTTTAGAAAATTCACCAGAATTCACGTCCATTTTTATTTCGTGTTCTCTCCACACATGGCTATAGACTTCAATACAATGAATTTCTTCATTTTACAGCCTGCATTAATCCTGTAAAGACAGAAAGAAATAATGAATTGTTGTTTTAAGATCACTTTATGCACAGAAAGGCTAATCGGGACTGTACCTACAGTTTAAAGTGGAATCCAAACCACTTTGGGCCCCCACTGGGTATTGAACCAGGACCCCTTGCTTACAAGGTGACAACGCTACCACTGCCCCATCAGGGAAGCCCAAATGACAGAAAGAAAATTAGGAAAATTGATATTACCTTATTATAGGCATCATTACTAAAACCATAAGCCAAAATGTAAATAACACAAAGGTTTACTTTTATTTACCCTTGATGTTTCCTATAATGTGCATTACTTCAGCAGATGGGCCAAAGGAGGTAATAATATGACACCAGTTTCTTCAATTTAATTTTCCTTGTCTTGTATGTTTATATTGCTTACTTGCATTGTATATTTTTTCTTCCAGTTTATGTTACATCAAAAAATGTTGTGCACTCTCTGCCAGGATGCATGCTGGGTAAATATTGCCCACAAGGAAAATTACTTCTTAAGTCTGAATTGTAACTGTTTTGAAGCATGCAAATTATAATACATTCATTGATTAAACAAATTGTATCGAGTCTGAATATTATTTATTGTATCACACAACTGATAAGGATAAGAAAAAACGACAGTAAGGTGCATTCTCTCCACCAGGATGCAAGGATATATACTGGGTAATATTACCCACAAGAATTATATTTGTTTGAATGGATGTAAATAACAATACCTTTACTGATTAAACTAATTTTATTAAGCTTGAACATTTTTACTGTAATATGCAATTGACACAAAGGAGAAAAGAAGATTGATTCATTGGATTGGTGTTTTAAGTCCACTTTATACACAGTAAGGCTAATTGGGACTGGACCTACAGTGTAAAGTGTGACTCGAACCACTATGAGCCTCCACCAGGTATTGAACCCAGGACCCCTTGATTACAAGGCAAGGATGCAACCACTGCACCATCAGGGAGGCCCGGGAGAAAAGAAGAACACGTTGAAATATCAATAAAGCATCTAAGCATGCACATGAGTAAATTTACCCAGGCAGTGTTTCTATGCCCCTCTTGTTGGAACTAACAAAGTCTGACAGCAGAATCAGGTCCCAAGAGCTGGAAGAGTTCATAGGGAAGGTACTGGATATAATCAAAAAATGTACATTTCAAAATCGCCTAGAAATGATCAAACAATATTTTGTATTTCATAGTAGCCTGGGGAAATTTTTAACCATTTATGCATCCTTATGGGTAAAACGTTTGTAACAATCCTTAAAACTAGAAGAATAATTTCGAGTTGACTCAGTTTTTTCCTGATTATTTGAGGAGAAAGAATGGCTGTCTTGAACTGAATAGCTTTCACACAATAGACAGAAAGTACCTCGTACCATGTCAAACAATTTTCCTTACTAGGGTGATTCAGCTAACATCCTTCTAACAGCTATTGATGGTTGCCACCAAAGATTTTTAAAAAAAATACTGTATTCATTCGTGTAAATTGATATACGAGGGTCACTATTTATATTTTAAGCCTTGCAAACACTGATTGAAGTTAGGCGCGATTTGACGTTTGCACGGAATTGTCTGGCATTATTGACCATAACGTACTTCAAATGTTTTGTCAATAGCTTCATTTGTGTTGCTTATGTTGCCTTGGAGATTGCGCGACAACGATAAAATGGAATTAACTCGTGAACATTTTTGTGCGATGATTTTTTACGATTTTCGACGTGGATTATCAAGACAAGAGTGTATCGATCAACTTACTTCCACATTTGGCGATGAAGCCCCATCCTTTGCCACTGTGAAACGCTGGTATAACGAATTTAATCGTGGCCGCCATTCGCTCACGGACGAGATTCGCGAAGGTCGTCCAAAATCAGTTGTTGTTCAAGAAAACATTGATGCTGTGCAAAACCTAATACTGCAAGATCGTCATGTGACATACTGTGAGATTGAGGCAACCATACGCATTAGTTCCACCAGCATATATAGAATATTACATGATCATTTAGCTGTGAGAAAGGTATGTTCTCGTTGGATCCAACACAATTTGACAAAAAATCAAAAAGACGCTCGCGTCAATTGGTGCAAACAAATGCTCAATAAATACAATCGTGGTGCTTCAAAAGACGTATATAAGATTGTAACAGGTGACGAATCATGGATATATGCATATGAGCCGGAACGTAAACAGCAGTCGACTGTATGGGTGTTTCAAGATGAACCCAATCCAACAAAAGTTGTTCGCGCTCGAAGCACATCGAAACAAATGGTCGCCTGTTTTTTCGGGAAAACTGGTCATGTGGCAACTGTGCCTTTAGAGGAACGTAGAACGGTCAACTCTGAATGGTACACAACAATTTGTTTGCCAGAGGGCTTCGGTCAAATACGGAAAACAAACAAATGCCGTCGGATCATTCCTCATCAAGACAATGCCAGCTGTCACACATCTCGTCTAACAACCGACATTATGAACAGTCAAAAAATCGAATTGATGGGTACAGCCGTACAGTCCTGATTTGGCCCCAATGACTTCTTCTTGTTCCCGAATGTCAAGAATAAATTGCGTGGACAACGATTTTCGTTGGCGGAAGATGCCGTTGATGCATTCAAAAACCATATTATGGAGGTGTCTCAAGAAGATTGGAAAAACTGCTTTGACAAATGGTTCGAACGAATGCAAAAGTGTATTGACCATAAAGGAGAATACTTCGAAAAATAATAAAGCAGTTTTCAATGCCAAATTCCTGTTTTTTCATTGTTAGGCTCAAAATATAAATAGTGACCCTCGTATTAGTACTTATGTTCTTTGAAATCATTCAGTTGTGTTGGTTGGTAAGTATAAAACATATGCATCTTCTAGGATTCCATATTAACATCCATTTTCAGCTCAACAGTAATGATTGAATATGCCAAAAAATTGTGCAAAAATTAAATAGTATACACAAATGTACAGTGCTTTTCACGTTGGCAGTGGAGCGGCAGTTAGCACAACTGGGAAGTTGCAGCATTTAGAGGCACAGCTGTACACTGACCTTGGCACTGTCATGTCAGTGCTTCATTATCCAGATAGCTGGTGTCCAGTTTCCACATGTTTGTGAAGTGTTAAGGTGTTATCAAGTGTTTTAGATTGTTTTGTTTTAGTTTAAATATTACTGGTGCTATTCTGCAATCTAATACACGCTATACATTCAAGTTAAAACAACAAATTTTTGTGTATGACTCTTACATCATTACGAATTCTTGTAAGGAAGTTAGAATACATAAATTGAGAGTATTTGAAAATAAGATCCTTAGGAAAATCTTTGGACCTAAAAGGGATGAGGAGACAGGTGAGTGGAGAAGGTTACATAATTTAGAACTACATAATTTGTATTCATGTCCAGATATTATTAGAATAATTAAATCAAGAAGACTTAGGTGGGCAGGTCATGTGGCACGAATGGGAGAGGAAAGAGGAGTTTACAGGATTCTTGTTGGGAAACCAGATGGTAAGAGACCTGTAGGAAGGCCAAGACGAAGATGGAGGGACAACGTTGAGATGGACCTAAAGGAAATCGGTAGGGATGGAAAAGAGTGTATAGATCTTGCTCAAGATAGGGACAGATGGAAGGCCTGTGTTGCTGCAGAAGATAGGGACAGATGGAAGGCCTGTGTTGCTGCAGCCATGAACCTTCGGGTTTAAGAAGGCTAGAGAGTTAGTTAGTTAGTTAAGTTAGAATACATTTTGCAGCAGAATTCTCAGATGTTCACACAGAGATAGTGTTCAGATACTTGTGAACAAATTTAAGGAAACAGGGTCTGTTTTTGATAAGAAGTGAAGGGTGAAATGGCATGTGCTAACTTAAGAGAAACTAGACGACGTTAGAGCACAGTTGGAACATACTCCTCAAAAATCCCTCCTGCGGTTTCCACAGGAAACATACAATTTAATGACATCTCCAAGGCGAACTACCAAGTTTTTAAACCTGAAGCCATTAAAAGAATAGAAAGAAAATATCAGGAGAGAAACTGAAGCAATTTGTGTTAGTGAAAATTTCCTATTTTTTTTTTGCTGTAAATGTGTGGATGCAGTAGGACATCCTTTTGAACACCTCTTGTAACAAGGTACGTGCTCATTTTAATACTAAATGTCAATGTAATTGCACGAGCTTATTTCATTACATAGCCACCAGTTCCAGCTACATGGATGTTGCATCCAGTTTGCCGGCAGATGCGCTCTTACTGTCCGTTGTGTTAGCCGTTGCTCCATGGACAACTCTAGCGTGAAAAGCATTGTATGTAAGTAGAATCTGTAGTACAACATATGCTCGACATCAGGATCTGTGCTTCACATTGGGCAACTTTCTAGATCAGAATCCACTGCTTTGCTTTCAAGTAGCCCCAACCGGGGGTAGAATCCAGGACTGCTGGCACCAAAGGCAAGAAGGTTAACTATTCAGCTACACAGTTAAAAAACAGTAAAGTTAGTTGACTTGGGTTCTAGTAAACATAATAAAAGTAAAATGGAATGTGGGTCGTTCTGTGTCAAATCGCACAATTTTATGGGAACTGGTTGTTCGACTATTTTCTTAAATTTTCACCATATGTACCTTTATTAGCAATTTACTCAAAATTGTTTTTATGTTTTCGTATCTACTGCCACCTTCGATTTAGGCTTGCTTTTCCTTGCCATGTCAAGGAACAATAAGCCTTTGCAAGGATTTAGAAGAAAGGCTCTATTGGGTTATATTACAGATTCAATTCAATTAGGTTAGGTTAGGTTAGGTTACGTTAGGCAATTCAATGGTCTTTTTTTCTTGGGCGAGGTTCAGCAAATGCTGATCTACCACCTAACCCGACAAAGAAAAATGTTGCAGAGTACCTAGGTACATTATTATACATGAAGATTATAAGACACTACATAAGTAAAATAACAAAAGAAACTACTACTACACAAAGAAAATCACAAAAAGAAAACAGATGACAAAATATATAGTGCGTGTGTGCTAATAAATGAAAAGATAATAATATACATGTATTATTACTTAGTTTCGGTCCAGTTTTTTTCAATAATTCACAGGAAACGGTTTTTAATCATATGTGGTCTTACTTTGCTTCTGATCATCAATCAGTGAATCATATACTGTCCTATGAAAGTGTTTGTAATTCAGTTGTTTTATTTCGTTCGGGAGTGCATTTCAGATTTTAGGTGCCATGGAACTAAACGAAGATTGCAAAACAGAAGTTCTGCAGCGAGGTATATGGAGATTAGCAGTGTTTCTGGTTTTCGCTGTGTTAAAGCTGGGGTCCTAGCATTCCAGAAAGTATGTCCATAAAAGATAAGACTTAGGTCACTGTAATTTTACAGGCATTGAAGTTAGCCATCAAACGGAGGAAATTTGCTTAGGCCTGTAAAATTCAAAGGGCTTAAAACCAAAGATTACCAATTTTTGTGCAAGAACTGTGATTGGAAAGGTTTTAAGAAATGATTAATTGGAGCCAAGGATCACAGCCAGTCATGGCCATTTTTTGGCAGATCAATTGGTATTGACTCAGCCTTAAAAATTATACATCTTTTCATTAACCACTACATTATTATTATTATTTATTTATTCAACACAGGATACATTTCCCAATTATGTTGAACATAATACACTGTGAATAAATAACAAGAGAGAGAAAAAGAAAAAAAAGATAAATGGAAATATGAACGTCTATGTACACATTATGAACTTATTGTTGTGATTATCTTTTTTCAGCACACTATGTGAGTCTGTGAAAATATCGAAGTCTACAGTTTTTAATAGTTCATTCTCCGTGTCCTGCATGCGCACTGCAGGTGAAAACCTATGCGTGTTCACCCTTTACCTCTCCGTGTAGAATAATTTTCAGTTTCTTGCACTGTGTCGGCCTACATTAAAGTTTATACTTTCTAACAGTGCAGAACACTCACAGCCGTGATTAATCAATTTCTGCAAAAAAAAATGACATCACTGACGACTCTTCTGTTGAACGAAGTTTCCAGACCAAAATGCTTGCATAAAGATGTATAGTTCTTTTTGTGATATTCAATGTTCACCTTGAAGCACAGCCATTTCATAAACTGCCTTTGGATGCTCTCCACTTCCTCTTGCCATGTTTTGTACTGTGGATTCCATATAGGACTGCAGTATTCCAGTACTGGATGAACGAGTGTGGTGTATATTTTTACAACCGTAGGCACAGAAAAATTAAACAGAAAATTTCTTCTAATGAAACCAACTAGCTTTATACACCATTTCACCAAGACTTAATAATGGGTGTTGAACGACAGGTCAGATGTGAAGTGGACACCGAGATCAACGACAACTTTCGTATGACTCACCGTCGATCTGCCAATTTTATACTTGTGTGTAATGGTTGCTTTTTGTTGGTGAATGACATTACATTGCACTTATTCACATTTATGAACATTCCCGTCTGCTTACACCAGTTTTTGAAGGAGTTTAGGTCTTCCTGCAGCGTGTGGCAGTCATTCAATGAGCTGATTGGATAGTACAGTTTCATATTGTCTGCATACATTAGAATATTCAATTTTTGCAGGTGGCTCAAAATATCGTTAACAAGCAGAAGGAAAAGGTATGGACCTAAATTGGATCCCTGGGGGACTCCCGACGAAACACTTCTCTTGGACAAGGCGAACCCATTTAGTACAACTCCTTGTGTGCAATCAGAATGATAGCTTGCTAGTAATTTGTGCAAGTTACCAGACATTCCAACACTAAGTAGTTTCTGGAGAAGGATGGAATGGTTTATTCTGTCGAATGCTTTGCTGAGGTCTGTGTAGATTACGTCCAACTGTCCTTTGTTGTTTATACAGTCCGCCATGCTTTGTGTTATCACTGCTAAGTTTGTGGTTGTGGATCTGCCCTGCACGAAACCAAGCTGCTGAGGGGCTATGACAGTTCTTAGATCAAATACCAATCAACTTTTAGTAGGTTTCTATGAAAATATGCCAATAAAAGTGTAAACTACTATAGCAATTGGCTTCATTTTTGTATAAAATAAAATAAAAAAAGTAAAGTGCTCCCCTGTGCTTTGCACCACCTACACTTTCTTGATCACGGGAAAAAGGTGGGGGTGATGTATTCAGCACCACACCCCTAGCTGCCTTTACTCCCCAGAATTTCCTACAGGTACCCACTTTATACAATGCTGGGTGAGCACCGGAGCCACTTCAACAGGTGGAAAAAACACTGGTTCTCCCCCGCCGTGGATCAAACCTGGGCCTATCACATGGTATCAGACACCTGAATGACTGAGCTAACACTTTTGTGTATTTGTGTTTTTTAGCATAGCTTTTCTGCCACTTTTCACCAATCGCGAAGATGAGAATGAATTATGATTAGATGACATTGATGAATGGACACTCACAAAGAACACAAGGCTAGGACTCTAACCAGTGAACTTCATTGGCGAGAGCAAAAGTCCATCATTTATCGAACTGTGGCCCCAAGGCGGTGTTTCATTTTTGCCAAGATTTTAACACAGCCAACAAACACGTGTTTGTAATTTGAAAAGAACAAGGCTTGTTCGAGAAAGGTCAATAGCATACTATATTATGTATTAGATTAAAAGAAAGTGGTTATAAAATGTAAACTGAAAACGAGGAAACAATTCTTAACAACAATGCTGGTGATACTACATCAGAGGGTACTAATCTGATATTCCCCAGACAGATTTCTTCATTTTTACAGAAGAAACTACAAGGGTTGTATAAAAAGTAATGGCAACACTGCTGTCCCATGAAAGGGGTGAGTCACAGCGCTACAAGCACGTCGTGGCTGATAAAGGAATGTCACACGAGGAAGTACAGTGAGTGGGAGTGATTGTATGTTATTCAGTCAAAAACAGCAGTGCTCTGAAGCAGAGGACGAGAGTGCAAGCATCCTAACAATATGTTTAGGCAAGAAGAACGTCGTCTCCCAGGCAGACGGTCAACGCAACCTACTTCTGCACCTTCTTTCAACACCACCTTCGTCTCGCATTAAGAAGGAAGCGACGGCACGGTGTCCCATCATCCTGCTTGACAATGCAAGGTGTCACACTGCGAACAATGTGACGGTGCTCCTTCATAACTGGTAGTGGGAGGTACTGGAACATCCGCCGTATTCACCGGTATGAGACCGTGTGATTACGACCGTTTTGTCAAAATGAAGGAACCACTGGGCGGGAAGCACTACGACACGCGCGAAGCCATCATACGTGCTATAGGGCGGTCACTGCGGGACATCGACAGAGATGGACGCACTGACAGTGTATGACGCCTTCCATACGTGCAACAGAAGGTCGTAGAGATGAGGGGCGATTACTTTGAAGGAATGTAACACGTGCTCCTCTGCCAATACAGTCAAGTATTAATTATACCAGTGTTGCCATTACTTTTTATCCAACCCTTGTACTTAAGGTAATAAGTTCCTGTAGCATTGTCTAACATCTGGAAGGTGTTTTGTGTGATGTAACGGATTTCTTCAAATTTACAACTTTGGGGCTCATTTGGGGGCAGGTGACTCCGGCCAATTTCTAACATGCCTTTAACAGGGACTCTATAGACAAAGCTGGGGAGCCGGAGCATAGTGGTGGCTGGACCGTGTGGGTGGTTCAGGGCGGAGCCCGGAATCGGTGGGAAATTTGGACTCAAAAATTTCAAACAAAAATATTTTTTTAGTTTAAATATCCCACCGATTCCGGGACGAAAAACGTGAATACACCTTAAAGAATGTCCCGTGAAGCAGATAAGTAAGTACAAATGTCACAAATTGACAAAATGAAGAAGTTATAGGTGTCCAGGGAATATCAGATTTTTACCCATCAGAGGAAATGCAGGTTCATTTTCAAATTAGGATCAACGACTTCTCTACTGTATGCAAAAATAGTGTTGTCACAACAATACCTTACATGTAGACATGCTATTTGAATACCTGATTTGCCTAACATACACATGAAATCCCTTCACATGACAGATGTGACCTAGCCGGTAGCAGCAGTCTGTAACCAAGATGACAGTAAACGATGGCTGGTTCCAAGAGAATCGCATGGGAGTATAAGGAAGTGAAAAAACATTCCCAAGCAAACATGCAGTAAGTAATAGCTAAAACTCCAAACTATGTATTAACAGACATAAATAAAAATCAAACCATGAAAAAATGCATGTGTACCATGATGAAATAGGCATTAAACAATCGGAACTTGGGCCGATGTAATGTTTTTCTGGTATAGGTAACACTTTACTATACCTGAGACAGATTCCTTCAAATTTACAGGAGAAAGTACTTACGGAATTCATTTTCTGGAGTGTTGTTGATGTTCCGGAATGTGGTTTTGGTTCATTTTAATGCGAATCCATGTGGTTTTATATGAAAATCTCTCTCCAACGTGCTATTTCTGCTCCCGCCATTTGCTTTTTACACGAGAGCACTATACACGCTATTGCTGCGTGGCCATTTGCTTTGTGGACGAGAGTACAATGCGTAAACCCGGATTTCTTCAAATTTACAGGAGAAAGTACTTACGCAAATAATTTTCTGTAGCGTTGTTGATGTTCGGGAATGTAGTTTTGATCCATTTTAATGCGAATGCATGTGGTTTTCTACGAAAATTTATTTCCGACGAGCTATTGCTGCTGCTACAAGCCGATGTTGTCCGTCTATGCTAAATTGAACGAAAAGAGTGCTAATGGAACCTAACCTAACAGGCCTAACCTAACCTAGTAGGCATACCTCATCCCCGTAAGTAAAAAAGTCAATTTAAAATTCCTAAAGTGCTTTTAATTTTTAAAAAATTATTTCCGACGTGCTATACGCGATATTGCTGCTGCTACAAGCCGATGTTGTCTGTAAATGCTAAATTGAACGAAAGGAGTGCTAATGGAACCTAACCTAGTAGGCATACCTCGTCCCCGTAAGTAAGTAAAAAAAGTCAATTTAAAATTCCTAAAGTGTTCTTAATTTTTTTAAAAAAATTTAAACTATGCTTGCCTTGCCTAACCTAACATAACGTCAATGGTTTGTTCCTGAGGTGTGTTTTTTAAAAAATATGTAATTTTTTTTATTTGAGCATACTTTGAAATCCAGCCCGAAAGTAGGTATTTTTCGGTAAAGGAGCTTGCAACACTGCATGCACACCCCAAATCGACAAAGCACTGGCACAACGAACGATCAACGGTAAGCTATCGCCATGTTGTGTGTGGAAATAAACAAGAACAGTAAGTACTTGTAAATGTAAGAAATATACATTATGTTCGTTACAAATTCCATTATTTCACCTAAATAAGTGTTCCGGAGTGCAGAATAGTACGTTAGCAATGTAAAAAAGTGCGAAAGAAATCATTCCCAGGTGTCTCAGGTATAGTAAAGTAGTACCGTTTTTCTTTTATTTTGCGGTACCCAACGGTACGCCGTACTGGTATCTTTTTTATAGGTGAGAAAAAAACTAAAAACTTTTTAACGAAAGAAATGTGGGTATACCGAAATGTGTGTACATCGATCCATGATCATCTATGAACATATAATATTTATAGTAGTTCTCATGATGATTACAATAACGAATAATCACAAAAACAAACCTACTTAAGAGTACCGAAACCTTTCTCCCCAGAAAAAAAAAAGCACTGGATGCAATTATTATCAGCAGGTAGGAGCATGTTCAAGTACCTCAGATATGCTTCATTGGGACACACTGATCAATTAGGTTTTCTCTGCCCCGAGATTTCCAGGTGTGTTGGAACCCTGTATCAACACTACCACTTGAGTGCCATTCAGAGTGAGATATATATTGAATTCAAATTGTTCATATATTTTATTTATGATAAAAAAAAAAATTAACAAAGAACACAAACTACCATTTCAAACAAGTTTTAGTTTCCATATGATCAGCGTTGCCAGGTCAGATTTTTAAAAATCAGGAGATTGTCCCCTGAAAAATCAGGAGATCTGCTTAAAAAATCAGAAGAACTAATAATAGCGGATTATCAACGTTCTGGGGGGGGGTAGAGTGTGAAAAGCTTTCTACTATCATTATTGAACGTTAATTATTAATTTTTGGATGTCAAAAGATAAATTTATTACTGTTATGTTAATACAAATTTTATTATGAATTAGCTCTTCAAGGGTACGATAACCACACCCCCTTAATTCACCTGAGGTAAAAGTACAGTTTCCCCAAACCAGTGGGGATGATCCGGTGCCAAAGCTGAGGGTGGTGCAAGAATTGCCTCCCCTAATAGCCGGCACTGCCCCTACACATTGCGAAAACCAGTGACATTACTGGAGAAAATCCGACCTCGATTTTCTGTCCATCTCTCACAAATATTCTAAAATAAATTGTAGTGACTGTGCGTGGATTTATGTACTTGGCGATTAAAAGTTTATGGAAAGATTTCGTGATTTTTGTGTTAACTAAGACTAGAGCTTCAGCCACTACGCATTCGAGGATATGTTTTTTAAATACTATACCTGATAACACCTTACATTTAAAACTAGCCAAAGTTACAGGATGTAAGAAAGCCCACACTTTTTTTAACAACACATTCAAAGCATACTCGCATTAACGGTAATGGAGAAGGGCTATAATGCCTTAACCCCCGAAATATCCTTGAATTAAAACTTTTGTTTCAATCTCGGAAGGTAACCAACCAGTAATAGACAGATTGATTGATTGATTTGATTTATTTTACTTCGCATCTGCCACATTTGTCTAATCGCAAATATGAAATTGACGAAGGGACACTCACAAAGAGAACCCATGCCCAGTCTGGTAATCGAACCCGGGACCCAGTTACAGACAAGTCGCAGGTTTTTTCTTCAACTTTTTTCCCAGTCACTCCAGACAATGTAAATGTTAATTAAATCAGCTTTTTGCATTCGAGGATTACCTGGTATAAAATCGGGAAAGAGAATTTCTACCGGCACAGTATTGATTGAGTATAAAGGGACATAAGACCAATTGTAGTAGTAGTTACGCTCAGAAATAGCTTAAAAAAACAATGCTATAAAAACACGAACTATTATTTCTAAGTTAAGAGATGAGTAAGAAAAATAAAACTCCTACGTATAACTGTAGTATAAGTATGCAACAGCAGTTTACTAAGCCAACCTCCGTGGCTGAGTGGTTAGCACAGCTGTATGAGATCAGGGATCCCGTCTCGCGATCGAATCTCGGCCTGGGCATGGTTGTCCCTTCATCAATTTTATCATATCATTACTCATCCTCGTCTTCGCGATTAGCCAAAAGTGGCAGAAATGCGAAGTAAAATAAACCAAACCAATCAATCGACAGTTTACTAAGAGCTTTTGTAACCATAACCTTTGGCTGCATTCGTAATGTGAACTCCCTTTTTTTATCAGAGTTAAAAACCTGAACCTGTATCTAGCATTTGCAATAAACACTACCATAAAACTGAATTTTTGTTCGTATGTGTGGGTGGCAACATTGGTATTTAGTTGTAACCAGTTTCCCATTGCCTCCCCTTTGACAAAACCTCACCAGATGGGGAAAGTTAGGACACCCACCTTGGAGTTCCCAATCACAGATCATATTTCCCAATGCACGAAGGGCTCAAGAAGCCGCGCGTCTTTCCCAGTATCATCAAACCTGGTATGACCATCCTCCCCCACCTCTCTCTCTCTCTCTCTCTCTGCGGAATATTCATGGGTCTTTGCATTCCATCAGCTGAATATGTAAATTTTAAATCAACTTTCGATTTTTTAAACATAATTGTTCATTATAAATATTTAAGGAAGGATAAAATCAGGAGATTTCCCCATTTTCCTGAAACTTGTCAGGAGATCAGTAGACCGTGCTGAAAATCAGGAAATCTCCTGCGAAATCAGTAGACCTGGCAACACTGCATATGATGCCGCCGACCGGTCTTGCTATTCGTCCCTTTCCTCGATATTGTACATCATAAAAATATAAATACATAATATTAAGAGCATATTTCCTTGTATTCAGCGAATTATAATATTTTTTACAAGAACTGACTGAAGTGATCAAAATGTGTTCCTCAGCATTCATCATAAACTATCATTTACTTCTAATTTTACCACAACCCTTTAGTAAAGGACAAGTACAATCACATTTTTACTTCATTTTGACACTAACTCTTCTTCTTCTTTTCTGTCCCTGTCAGTACAGCGCATAGACATGTACAGCGCCTTGAATACGGCACAGTTCTGCGCGCTCTGGCTGGTTCCACTCGAAAATGATCCGCTAGAGGCGCTGGTGTTGAACCCGGTGCTTAGAATTCGTCTGCTTATAATGGAAGTAAATGGAGTTTTCGCTGCAACGTCTGATTCTTTTACATGAAGCATTTCTATGAATGTGATAATTGCTATGATATTTGGTACAGTGGTCGCGAAGATATTAACGAACATTCTAGACAGTCGACCACGTCCTGTTATCGTCATACTTTCGTTAATAATACGGGAGAAAAAATACGCGTGGAATGCTCTTGGCAACTAAATTTTTGTGTATGAATTAGGTTCATTATTATCATCATCATCATCAGTTCTTTTAAAGATATACACACTGAAGCATTTGTATTTTGGATATTTACTGTCTCTTTTCTTCCGCTTTAAACTAATCGCGGCGATGATGATAATGATGATTGCATGAAACGACAAGGGGAACCCCACAAAACTTTCTTAGTGCCATCGACATGAGTGTAAGGAAACTTTCAAAGCAATGGGACAAGCGTCACAGGATGTTCACACTGTCACACTAGTGACACACACTTCAAGACTGTAAAATAGCATTCATTGCACATGAGGGTCCAAACAGCAAACGACACGTTCATATGGCGTATTCGCGTGCTACTTGTTACTTCGGTCGGAAAGCTCCTTAAAGGAAGGCTGCTCAGACCGAAGCGACGCGCTACAGGGGGAGTTCCCAACTAAATGACAAGTGACATGGTGCCTTCAGTCTATTGTCAAGCGTTCGCTGCTAATTTTGCGAACAACAGATAGGCGACACGAAAAACCGCACATTACAACAACAGATCTAGGCGACACGATAAGTCACACGTGTCGCTTGTGCGTCGCTCAAACTGGGCCATTTCCTCAATAGCTTGCAACATGTTGCCGTGGTTTGTTGTTCGCGCATGCGCGATGCAATGAGTGTCTTGCTTTAGGGAGATTGCGCACCAAAGCGACAAGGGTCACGCGACACTTGTCGCTTGAGGATTTCACCAACCGAACGCTGGCCTGTGCTTCCCGTCATGCCGCTACGATGTGAAATGTTGCTCTTGATTGGCTCGTTTCCAAGCAACATGTGTCGCTTTGGTGTGAAAGTTGCCTTGGACCGAATGACCCGTGTCGCTTTGGTGTGAAATCCTCGTATCGTTTGTCGCGTGTCGCTTTGGTGTAAAATCTCCTTGAGGAAACGGTGCAGTCAAAGCTTGTGTCCCTATGGTTCGAAAGGCTGCATTGATTACGGACTGCTCGCTTCCAAGCGACACTTGTGGTTTGTTGCCTCGGTATGAAATATCTCTCAGGATACTATTTATATTCTAATAACATAGAAAAATAAAACTCTAGAGTCGTTTCCACGTTCAGAAGACACAACGGCGCTTATGGAGAAACTGCACAGTGTTGCCAATACAGCGCTAGCTCATGTCGCCGGGAAATGATGACCTTCCTTCACAATGAAGGTGTTACATATTTTGTATATATAATGATAATTATATGTAATTATTAATATTAATATTATACTGTGAACGTTACAGTTACCCTTTTTACTATGATCCATTGTGATCACTACACATGCGAGTGTAATGAACGAATATGACACTTCAGAAATCACTTAAAAAAGTAAAAATCACTGAGAGCTCACACAACTGAAAACACTTTTTCGGGAGAGGGAAAAAGTTTAAACAGACCAAAGCAGATCTCTCACTCAAGTAAGGGAAACCTGGCACATGGGTTAAATTCAAGTTGCAACCCAAACAAACAAATGAGTTATGGCCCACGTGAACTGATAAGACGTGAATGACTCAAGCAAGGCATGTCATATTTCTATCTTGAAGCCCCATATTTTGTCACGTGTTGGAAAGCCTTTCAAAGGTTAATATGGTGTCTATGAATTTATGTGTAAGTTGGAAACTGAAAGGTGATCTTCATTTCAGTATTAATGTCGACAGTAATGTAAACGAAAACAACGTGTATTTGCGACAGCACTAATGTTGCTCACAACAGCAGCATTGGAAATAATTGTCAATTATTAAATTTAAGTAATTTCAATTCTATTATAACAAACTGCATGAAGTTCATATTTTTACTGAATGGAAATAAAATAACAACTCGAAAACTTGGTGGTGATAGCAGGAATGCTGCGGTGAGTCGGCTCAAGATGGCCAGACAACGTCTCCTTACTTCGCGCGCGGTTCGGGTTAAAAAGAAGCTCCAAATGCATGGAAGTAATTTTTCTGGGAACCTTTGAGTGGTTATAAAAAATAATTTCATTATTTTCTTCACAACTTTGTCGCTGGAAGATTTAACTTGGAATTACAGAACAAAAAATGGCCAGCGACGACATTTTCTACTGCACGAATATAAAAAATCTCCACATACTTTATTTGAATATATTTTAATGCGAATATGCTTTAAAGTATTGATAAATTCTGAGTACCACCTTCACCTATGACAATTAGAAAACAGTGCCAATTTTTTTTAATAATGAATGCTTCAATTTTACGGCATGTTTCAACGTTAGGAATGAAAACAATGTAAAAATTGTGTTTTCACAGAAAATTTGCGTTTTTAATTTATCTAAAATTATGTAAGCAAGTTACCAGTTTTTTGTGTTCACCATCGTATTCTCTACAAAATTTCCTGCAAAACTGCAGGTACCGATTTTACTTAAGCTAAATTTGTAAATCCAGAAATTTGACAACAGCGCGCTCGTATTTCCCAAAAGAAAAGCATTGCCCATAAGAGCCCATTGTGTCTTCTGAACGTGAAAACGACTGACGTCCGGAATCACTTTGCGATGTTTCTTCTTGCGTTACGCATGCTATTTATTTATTAATTTTATTTTACTTTTCTTTCCAAATTAATGTCATTTCGTGACTGCAAATCACTCCACAAATATAACTGTTTCCATCAATTCACGTACCGCCTTTCAAGACAAACAAATCTACATAATATATTCCAAAAACTAACAAAGCCGCATTACTTTCATAAGAAAATTAGCACCGACATTGATCGCACTGCCATCTATGTCTCTCATCCGTCTGGGAAACCAATTTCTTGGGTCGTTTTCCACACTACGTTATTCAAGGCGCTGTACTGTCAGCATTATCTTGTCGACTTTGGACATCGTTATTGTTTTGCTTTTATTTTAATCAGTGACGTGCAGTGACGTCGACACTTGGAGTAGCAATCAGTGGCGTGCTCAAGGGGGGTTTGTGGGGGCATACAGCTTCTCCCTTTTAGGGCCCAGTATTCCTAAAAATAGAACGTCAATAACAGGAAAAGATTGCAAAATGATGAAGGAGTACTAAAAAAAGGACACGTAATCCCCACCTCCATTTGAAAATAAGATTTGATTTGACTACTAATGGCCGTGTGCACGAACGAAGATCAAATTTTAAACTCGGATCGGGAAAGGATCACTGGAAAATTCCATTGCACGAAGACGGTTCAACAGTTGATCGCGATCTAGGAACATCAAAACGAGTTTATCTTCTGATCGGCCATTCGCCACCGTTTTTGAGTCTGGTCCTGGTTCACGGTACTGACAGGCCTCCCGCACTGGTGCAAAAATCCGAACAAGGTTAATTTCGGAATTCATTTGTTCGTGCATGAATTAACCAGCTACCAGTCGGCACCATCATCGATGCTAAATCCTAATTTTCTCATTAAAAATTTAGTTTATGTAACTATTAATCAATGATGATCACTTGTACGTGATTTTGTATTTTATTAAATGCCTTTCCCTTCTTAAACACGTATAAGAAAAATCGTATTTTTAAAGTCACTAGTTCTACATGACGTAACATCGTTCCATATGATCTGTCACAAGACTACTAGAAGGAAAGGCTGGGGTCAGACACGCCTCTTTTCGCGACTGCCGCGGGTGTGACGTCATGGGCGGACAAAACCCAGCTGAGTCTTTACCCCATACGGAAAGAAACGTGGAAAGGCTGATCTGTTTTGTTCTTTTCGCTCCTTTTTTCTTGTATTTCTGGATTCTTGGGTTCAGGGTGCGAAATCCTGGAGTGGACGAGGGGGATTTCCCTCCACCAATAATCTTGGCCTCAAAAATCCCCCCACCAAAAATTTCCCGGGGGGGACAGTTTTTGTTATAACAAAGAAAAGATAAGCAAGTACTTTTAATTTCAAATATACTTTACTAAGAATAATATCGAAAACACACACAAATTAGTGTGGCTGTGAGTGTTGAATGCTTTCTCTCTCAAGAGATCACTAACAAATCTACATCAATACACACAATAAAAGTAAAACAAGAATGCAAAACAATAATAACTATGAAATCTAATTGATTTATATTAACATAGTGCACAAACTAAACAAAAACTTACACATAATAAAACCACTTCAACTGCAATAATTTATTAACATCTTTAACCGGTTAGTAAAGGAATTAGCTGCTTTACACTATCTGATATGTATGAAAGTAACAAATTAATTTCTAATTAATAATCACAATAATTATTTTAATTGAGTAATTTATTTTTACTTTTAATAACATTGAAAAATATGTACATCGTATAATTCACACATATGTTTGTGGGGAGGGGTGTTTTAGGTTAAGAAGTTTCTCCCCCTCACCAGTTTTCAATGACTTCGCACCCTGGTGGGTTGTGGGGTGCTGCAGTTTACAATGCCTTCAGTGAGGTGTTGCGACGTGTCGTAATCTCCGATGAAAAAATAAAAACAGCGGGTGACAATATATAACTGAACACATCGCATCTAACGAGACTTGTTAGTGGATTGCGATACCAGTAGTCTCATTACACAACATCAGGTTACCATACACTTCAATTGGGTTACAATTATTAGAATAAAAAATAATAATATTGTAATTTATAATAATATTGTAATTTATAATAAAGGCTCTCACGAGTATAGTAAGATAAAAACTGCAAGCATATACCCCCAATTTAATATCCTGCCCCACCAAAATTCCTATGTCAATTTTAGGTTCACTGTTGGTATTGAAGAGTTAAATCTCGACCTCCTCCAAATAATTTAATTCTCAATCGCCACACCAAAATTCCCACAACAGTCTAAGCGCAACAGTAATTAATACTCAAGACTTGGCTATCTCCCATCCTAGTGCTCAATTTCCTTACTATAGAGTTGGAAACTTCCCCAACCAAGGGTAATTCCACATCAGAATTCATGATAAAAATTTAAGGTTTAATATGTAATAGCTGGATATTGTGCACCTCAAATAGATATACCGTGTTGCCGAGAGGCGACACTGGTATGTCTCGTCGCGTGAAAATTCCATCTCTTCTCGTGTCTAGTCTCGTTAACAACACTAATAATACACAGTAACTGTTATAATTCCCTTGGAAATACACAACTTGCTATTTATATATGAGTGATGCTTAAATGACAACGTAGTTCAACTTCCGTCCTCCATTGTTCTATTATTTATTCAGTCAAATTTTCATCACAATCGCCCCCCCCCCCCCCAAGTGCTTTCACATACCCGCCTGTGGGCATCCCACTGAACATTTCTCCCTGTGTAGTTCAAAGATTCATAAGACTCACAACTGTAATCTGAATAAGGAAAATTAATGATGAAATAAATATCAATAGTCGAAGCAAAGTTACCAAATTTGAAGAAGTTAAGTGAAAACAGCTCCTCTCTCACTCCTAAAAGAGAGCAATAGATGAGGTTGTTTTCTTTTACATATTCAACTTATCCATAATTTTGGCTTTCTGCCTTTATTTAACAAAACGCATGACCAGGCATATTAAACTTCAATTTTACATGAAACTTTAGGTTTCAGAGAGAAATGTGACGACCTAAAAACTACCGATTCAATACATATGTTAATAGCTGTATAATCCAATTCTGAAGACATACATTATCTTGGATCCTAAGCGAACCTGTATATTCAGTCCCAGCTAGCTTCTGGGCATAATGACGGCTCTTTTTTGTTCATAATTTCTGCATTGATTCCGCTGCGAAACCGTGGCGCGGAGCGATCTGTCCGCCCGTGACGTCACGCCTGACGTCAAGGACCACGTGATCAGGTATGGCCCCAGCCTTCCTTCTAATAGTCTTGGATCTGTCATGGACGTACACTAACTATTTGAATAAGGATGTAGAACAAAAAATAAAAACAATGGCTTATTGTGCAGATTTTTATTGTAAAAACTGTCAGAAGAGGAATCCAGAGCTGTGTTCGTGTTCTGTCATATCCTGAAAGGTTAGTTATTTATGAATTCTGTTCGCTCTTTATGTAAAAATAATTTCCATAAAGTTAGTTTCCACGGCGAATAATTCCTAGCATGTCTTCGTATTCTGTATTTTGCTTCCTTTAAATAAAAGGACATGTGTTAAAAAAAACGTCTGAAAGATTAAAGGTTCGATTTTGTAACTTAATGTTATTTATAAGTTACACAGGAGGATAGGAAGCCAACGAGAATAGTAGGAATGACTTAAAGTTTGTTTGAAGTTCGGAAAAGCTCATTTGTGCATGTTATAATGCAGAAAGTTGCAAGTTATCAAGCTCCTATTCGCTTCTGCATGAAGTTTATTTCTTCTAGCATTTAAAACTTTGTCAACATGTACAGGAGATGAAAAAAAGCGTGTAAATATTAAAGCAATGATACCTAAGGTAACGGTTCCTATCGTTCTATGATTTTTTTAAAAATTCTCTTAGCAGGAAGACTAATTATCGTAGAATTTTAGCAATCATTGTCACACGAAATTTGAACCTTTCTTAAAGTAATTAGCACTCTTTGGATTTTATTTAAAAAATATTTATGTTGATAAAACAACTTAAAAATTACCTTACGCAAGCTTGCACGCTTCCCAAGGACAATGTATTTTCCATTGACAAGGGACTGTAAGTATCGTAGACTAGTGGGAATTAATGTAGAAGTAAATCGGAACCTTAGTAAAATGAATTTAGGTAATTTATTTATAATGCTAAGAGAACCAAACCTGGCCTGCCTAACCTAACTACGAAAGCATACATTGAACCAAATCATAAGTAATCACTAGTTTTGGAAACGAAATGAGTGTAACTAACCTACATGTGCAATATATGCAAAATATTTTACGAACATTTACACATGTGTTACTGTAAAGAAAAATCCTTTCTCACTGGTGCCACGGGAGGAAGATTTTGTGTTTCAAATCGCATTTTAATCTATGTGCTTTAATCCAACCCTACAGAATTATGGATGTTACTCCTATTATTAATAATAATATATTTTGTTGATGGAATCATCTAATTATACCTGTAGTTAATATTATTGCTGTAATAGCTCTTGTTGTTGGTCATTGGCTTTGATCTACTAGATGGTATGGGTGATTTTGATTTGTTGACCTATTTCCTGTCCTGGTATCTTCTTCAGAAATATGTTGTGTCATAACATTTTTCTTGAAAGCACTCCCGGGAATAGATTCCATGATCCATTTAATGACAAAAATTGCATTGTTAGCCAGTTGTAGGTTAGGCAGTAAGCTTCAGGGACTCTTTCTAAAAGATAATGTGGTAAAACTTTGCTTCATATGTTAGGAAGTTTAGTGCAATATCTATAATATTTTTTTATTTGCATTACCACACACTGTATGGTGCCATAAGAAGTAGTTACCATGAGAAATAATGTGAAAATTGAGTAAAAATAAATCAATTGAATGGTGACAAGCTCATAAGATTTTCCGCCCTAGTTGAAGGAGCTATCATAGAATGGACCCTTATACATTTGACACTACTTTATTCAACAGATACAGATAGTGATCTAATGCATATTCATTTTCAGTAACTTTTCTTTGTGTTGCATCTTGGAATTTATCTTTTATGAGTGACATAAAATGCAGAATGCTTTGTCTTGCATAGTTATATGTTTCTAAAATAATTTTTCGTCTTTTATTTTTCTCGTAGAGCTGAGATATAGTTGGAGAAAATATGGCGAAAGGACTTGAGGCACAAAACATACAAAAGTTACAGAGTTTGTGGAGACAATTTTTCAGAGAAAATGTTTATGAATTCTAATAGAAATAAGTTAGTGCATGATGCATACCCAGATGTAGAACCAAGTAAGTATATTGCATTTCTTATGGAATAACATTGTCATCAGTTATGTGGCTCATGCATAAGAAATTGTATTTTCTTTTTTCTGCATTAAAAAGATATATGCTTTAGAGATAAATTTTGCTTAAAGTACATAACACCTGATAACACGATACATTGCTTGAGGATGTTAGAAACAAAAATGTATATAATGTTTCACTAAATATTCCAAGCAGGATGGATGAAAAAGATATGATTTTCAGCTAAACAGTCCTGTAAAATATTTGAAATGTCTGATTAAAGGAAATAAAATGCACATATTTTTCTGTTTGAGACTGTACATATGTGACCCTACTATGGAAATGTTTGTTGAGTGTGTTAATGATATTTTAATAATTTCAGTAATTTTTATTCCAGTGAAAGTCTGTAGGACCTCAAAGAGATTATCATATTTTATGCAAAATATATTAATTACTAGTGATTCAATAAATATATATATACCTGAATAACAACGTGTTTGTTTATTTTCCCTTACATTTGTTATTAGCAATAGACTATAATGTTTTACATTTCCACAGTATGAGTATTAAATCATTAAGAGTAATGTACTTACTCTGAAACTGTTCTCTTCTTCTGGAGTATTTCAACATGTAAATTCATTCTTGGTGAAGTATAACATGTCACCATAGTGAGTGTCCGACCAAGAAACCTATCAGTATGACACAATGGTTTGTCTAATGGAATTTCATTAACAATATTATGATAATATTCAATACAGTGGAAATTATTTGATGTAGGGTTTTAAGGATTTCTTATAGTCTTTTACTTTATATTCCATATGTTTAATGCCAACAATATAATTTATATGTGTAATTGGAAGTAAGATGCTTGAAATAAATTTTGGGACTTGTAGGCATAATGACCATATTGGGCCATTCAATGTATGTGAGGAAGAATCATCTTATCTAATATCCTTACTTGAGTTTGAACTGTTCTTTTAGGTCTACTTTATGCACAGAAAGGCTAATTTGGTTGAAACTACCGTTTAAAGTGGGATCCGAAACACTATGGGTCTCCACCGGGTATCGAACCCATACCTGAGTTAAAAAATGGGTGTGAAGAGCCCCTTGAGAAAGGTTGAAAGTGAAATGTTATAAAGACTTGCAAAGGATATATACAAAACTACGAACTTCCTCACAGACAGTATAAGAGCCCAGCTCTTCTCAAAAAGGTAATGACATTTCTTAAAGTGCTTTCATTATCTCCCAACCTGGTCAATAATTGGTAAGATCAAAAGTTTGAGGAAAGTATAATCTACACATTAGGTAGGAATAAGCCAATCACTTAACATTTAGACATGACACATTAGATGGTCTAGCCCTTGCAGCAAATCATCATGAGTGAGACACCTATGTTCAATACGAAGCCAAGTTAAATTTACTTCTTGATGGAAGGGATGATATGAGAAACATGCACCAATGATCGACCTGATAGTGTGAAGCTTGAAAGAATGATTATTTATTAACTCTTTATGTTCACTTTCTTTTAGACTGACTAGAAACATGTGTGACATTATTTAGAAGTAGCAGGGATTTTGTCAATATGGCATCCACTATGAGTGAAATGTTGCTGTTCATTGGTTCATTTCCAAGTGGCAAATGTCACATGTCACATTGGTGTGAAATCTCTCTAAATTGCAAAAACTACTGTTGGTTTCTTTGTCATCAGCTGGAAATTTGCACATTTATTTTGTTTTTTAATTAGCTTTAAAAAAATCATGTGCAATATTTATTCTGAATGCATGGATTGTATCATCTTCAGTACTGTATTAAGTATATGAATATATAAAATACATATCTGTGCAGGATAAGATCTTTCAGTGGTGTATTTTTAATTCCATTGTGTGTGTGTTTAGGACTGGGGGGCTGGGAGTGTGCTTATCTAGCTTGATCCTACATACTCAATGACTGCTTTGTTTTTTATTCTAAGACATTCATATTTCGATCGATTGATTGATTGGGTTGGTGCTTTAAGTCCACCTTATGCACATTAAGGCTAATCGGGACTGGACCTACAGTTTAAAGTGGGATCCGAACCACTATGTGCCTCCACCGGGTATCGAACATTCATATTTCGAGTCCAGATTTTTGTGTAACTATGAAATATATGTAATGCCATATGATGAAATTGTAGTCAATATGTAGAGTGGTTCCAGTAAGTAACTTCGAACAAAACTCGCTTGTATGACATACTCCTACTCCCATTCTAGATTAAAAATTAGAGATTTTTGACAAATACTAAAATGAATAAGCATGCAGTGATTAGTTAATAATATATCTTACAAACATTCACACGTTTTTAGAAATGGGTTGAAATTACTCTCATGCAAACCAGAAAAGTGAAATTTCATACAACTTCGATTGATTGATTGATTTGGTGTTTTAAGTCAACTTTATTCACAGTAAGGCCAATCGGGACTGGAACTACAGTTTAAAGTGGGATCCGAACCACTATGCGTCTCCGTATAGGTACAACTTCGAGATGGGGTGGTTGCTTTATAGGCATTCTAGGTTAACTTGTGTAAGGTGTGACCTTTTCTTACTCCATTTTCCTATAACTATTCATTATCACCATCATAGCAGTTTTTACAGAGAAATAGACTGATAGAATTAAAACAATTACAATTTTATTCCAGAAATTATTCTGTTCGATAACTTCCCCAATGAGCTGTGTCACTCATAACTATTATTTTATTCTATTCTCTCATGGCAGATGGCACTGACCTAGTTTCTATGTCGTATTGTCCAAAATACTATTTCATCTACAGAACACTGAATGTAAGTTGTGATAGAAATTAACTGTAGTGTAAAATATTTACTTTCATCTACAGCATAACATAACCCATGGTTCTACAGAATAGTTTCTCAACCTATAAGGTGCGACCAACTCCTGGGTCCTGAGGGGACATTTGGTGGGTCGGGAAGTTGGGCTCGAAACTTTGTTAACTGGGTCTTAAAAACCTATTACATTAAATTACTTAGATATATTGTTTTAACAATTTAAATTCAGGACGTGTTGTTGATAAAGAGCAAATATATGATTATAAACTGGGTTCACACCCCTACAAAGTAATTCCGCTGGTGTCCATCTCATGGGTCCCATTAAGTGTAATATCCTTCAAGGTGGGTCCCCGACTGAAAAAGGTTGATATCCACTGCTCTACAGCCCTGGAAGGGCCTTGCCCTATCTCATGACTGCCAGTCTGCCTCCCACAACCCTACCTAGAGGTGTGGATATCTTCAACCAGTAATGGGGTGACGTGGGGTCAGCACATCGAACACTCAGCTGTTATAGGAGATTTCCCAGACTGGGTTACGCTACTCACTTGTAGGTCCCCAATTTCCTCAGGATGGTGGGTTGCCAACAGTCCTATACACAGGCTGAAGACCCAGAGACTGAACCCAGGTGGACTCAAGCGCATAAGAAAAAACTGTGTGATGAAAGTCCTGTTAATACACATTTTAAGTTTGGAAAACAAGTACTAGCTATATGTGCATATCTTTTATTTCAGTACATTTCATACCTACAAGCCTCCAGCCTATTTGTAATGGTTTCCTTAGATTAATAGCGCTAATGTTCCATCAGTAGTTTTTAATAATATGTTTTATGTTTTATTCTTATTTCCTGAGACAAAACCTTCGAATCCTGTCATTTGTTTCCCTGGCATTTTCGGCATCAAACTCCCCCTTCCCTCTCAGGGTACTCCACTGATATCAATTGCAGAGAAAGTGAATGCATTTGTCTTTCGTTTTACGAGGCTATAGACAGATGAATGGAATTTTCTACGTTGGTAAATCAGAAGTGTCTACATCTTGCGATTGAATATGGTACACAAGGGAGAAAATTACAGCCGATCCCCCTATAATACTAGACAATCAGTGACGGCACCAGAAACAGTTACTGATATTAAGTGTGCTGTATCCTGCAGATTGTCACCCATGTTAAACTGTGCAGCAATTGTTGTGAAGAGAAAGAGACAATTTGGGAAATGTTGCAACATGGCTCGAGCGCTCTTTAGAACACTTAGGGTAGCCAATGATCCACTCACCCCACCCTTCCATTCCTGCTTTTATTTTCTGCTAATAATTCGGGACATGTCTCGTAAGGTCGTAGTATTATTTTATTTAAGTTCATAAAAATGTTCTACAAGGATAAATACCATTGTTCAGTTAATGCAGGGGTCCTGGATTCGAATCCCTGTTAGAGTTTTCTTTGTGTCATCAATTTTTCATGGCATCGTGGCGATTAGCCTAATATTGAAAAAACGCGACGCTAAATAAACAACGACGAGGGAGGAGTAAAAAGCATTGATCTACGAACAAAGTAATCGCCGTAGAGTTTACACAAGATAAAATCGCTATTTGCCAAAAATGTCAGAAAAGCAACGCATAATAGGGAGAATACGAAATAAAAATACTTATTACCACAGATAATACACGGACCATTTTTCATGCACAACGGAATGATTTACTTGCTGGAATTTCAGGAATTTGAAATTATTTTCCTATGTTGTGCTTCTGGGCTACTAATTATATATATCTCGTAACTTAGATGTAGAAATCATTCAAACGTAACATGCATTAACTGAACAATGGTATTTATCCTTGCAGAACATTTTTATGCACTTAAATAAAATAAATACTACGACCTTACGAGATATGTCCCGAATTATTAGCAGAAAATAAAAGCAGGAATGGAAGGGTCGGGTGAGCGGATCATTGCGCTGAGACGCATTCAACTGTCACTGCCAAGAGTAAGATATGATTGGCGGAGAGGTTGCTATGACAACGCTTTACGTTTCGAAACAGCCGTAGGGTGGCTCCACATGTCCGGTTTGGTATACGCACAGATTACAAAGGAGAGATAGGAAGTAAGCGATCTTATTAATCTGTGGTACTGACGCTTCGACTACAGGCAGTTGCTTTTTTAATATAAAAAGAGCGGAAAGTGATATCGAGGGCGTGCAAACGCTAGAGATGATGGATGTACAGTGAGATCCATGAGTCTTATCGTGCAAATTGTCCATCACCATGTTCGTGCACTTTAATTGACCCAATAAGAGCTTCAAGAATTAAAAGAAAACAAGATGTTGATAACTTCTGCACCAGCATACATAAAAATTTGCACGGTAATACTGATAATGTAACTATGTAAACTAAAAAACTACCAAAAGTATAGCAATTAAGAAATGAAAAATTCAAATACTTACCACAGGGTCATTCCACGTCAAATCATCCAGGCCATGTCACCCACCATCTCCGATTTTGATGAAATTTAGTATACTTATAGAACTTTTCATGCTAATTACAAAAATGACAACTTTTTTGAGATTGGTCAAGGGGTTCAGAAATTACGCGATTTTAAAAATCTCCCTGTACGCCACATGCGGCTCCACTTTGAATGACACGCATTAGGCTATAAATTATAGTATCTTCTCTCAGGTTTGCCGTAGAAACTTCAAGTTTGATTTCTTTTGCTCAGGATAGTGTAAGCTTTCATTTAAATAAGGTTTCTGATCAGTGCATCAATAATCATGTATTTTATGTATAGTTTCATGTATTTTTTTAGAAAAATAAATGACTAACTTCAAGAGCGAATTTCGTGCAATGCCCCCCCTTCAATTTCACCCAAATTTTATATACAGGTAGCTGAGAGTGGGTACTAGTGCTTGATGGAAAAATTGGGATGGGCGGTTCAGGGGCAGGGTGATAAAAAAATCATTTTCATTAAAAGTTAATCTTATTAAAATGCTTATGTATTTAGCACAAAGTCTGAGGTACAATATGTTTTGAGGTATAATATTCACAATTTCTGTTCACTATGTGTGAAGGTAAGCATAGGCGTAACCTGGTGGGGGCAAAGGGAATCATTTTCCCTATCCAAAATTTATAGATTAATTAAAACCTACATATAATAATTGCAGTGGAACCCCGATTTCAAGTTCCTCGATTTTACATTTTCCTGCATTTTACATTCAATATTGGTGGTCCCAACATAGCAAATTTTCCTCGGTTTTACATTTTCTTGCATTCTAAGTTTTTTCAGCTTGGTCCCCTGAACGACGTAAAATCGAAGTTCCACTCTATCTAAGTTAGTTTCAACTGTCTTCATTTTTTAAAAAAAAATTATAATCATAGTCATTCGCATTCCCAAGCTTAGAAAATTTTCTTCGAGAACATTCTTCTTTTTGTGCATTTTATCTCAATATGGAATTTTTTTTATACTCTTCACGGAGATACGTAATATGAAGTAAGAATTAATAATACACATTTGTGCTGATTGAAGTTTTTCCAAATGGAGCTTTTCTTGCCACATGCCAGAGAAAATATCCTTGTGATGAACACTTAGAAGACTTGTATAGACATCAACAGTATGAAGTAACAACTTCAGCAATGAAGTACCAATTCCATAGAAATAGTATTAGAGGCATAAATTTCTTATTAATCACGTAAGGTGAAATGATAACAACCCGCAGTACAATGTGTCAGCGATTGCAAAGTACTATACAACAGGGCCAGGAAGATTAAGTATGCACTGTTTTGAACTTAGGCTATAGGATATTTACAGTGTTCGGTAAGTTACTTTTTACAAGTAACCGAGTTTCAGTTACTCATTTAAAAAGTAACTCTGTTAGAGTTACTGGTACTTTGAAAGTAACTAAGTTACTTTACAGTTACTGTGAAAGAAACTTACAGTTAATGATCATTGATTTGTGTAAAAATTACAAATTGTGTTTCTAGTACATAATCCGTATGTCTTCATAAACCTACATTACTACTGCAAATAAATGATGAAACACAGAATCAACTTTGCTTGAACGATTTTAATTAAGAAATCATTTGAATGCTGACCACGGTATTTTGAATATGGTGTCATTGATTCCACTTGCACCTATTTCTTTCTCCTCCATTCCAAGTTCAACAAAATCCAAAGGTTTTAATTAATCTATAAATTGTGGATAGGGAAAATGATTCCCTTTGCCCCCACCAGGTTACGCCTATGCTTACCTTCACACATAGTGAACAGAAATTGTGAATATTATACCTAAAACACACCGTACTTCAGACTTTGTGCTAATACATAAGCATTTTTAATAAGATTAACTTTTAATGAAAATGATTTTTTTATCACCCTGTCTCTGAACCGCCAATCCCAATTTTTCCATCATGCACTAGTACCCACTCTCAGCTACCTGTATATAAAATTTGGGTGAAATTGAAGGGGGGCATTGTACGAAATTTGCTCTTGAATTTAGTCATTTATTTTTCTAAAAAAAATACATGAAACTATACATAAAATACATGATTATTGATACACTGATCAGAAACCTTATTTAAATGAAAGCTCACACTATCCTGAGCAAAAGAAATCAAACCTGAGGGAAGATACTATAATTTATAGCCTAATGCGTGTCATTCAAAGTGGAGCCGCATGTGGCGTACAGGGAGATTTTTAAAATCGCGTAATTTCTGAACCCCTTGACCAATCTAAAAAAGTTGTCATTTTTGTAATTAGCATGAAAAGTTCTATAAGTATACTAAATTTCATCAAAATCGGAGATGGTGGGTGACATTTTCACAAAATTCTGGATGATTTGACATGGAATGACCCCACAGTACAGTAATATATAATAATAATATATATTTATTGAGCGGGCGAGGTTCAGCGAACGTACGATGTTCTCTCAAAATTGAATGCATTTCGTAAGGCATTAAAGTCCCGTAGAAGAAGGTTCCATGCTTTCTCCTTCTCCTTTTGTGTTGTGCCGTCAGTTCCTTTTTAATATTATTTTTTTAAAACTCTACTACATCCTTGTACGCGTTGACAAGATCGATTAGTACATCTCTCAAATTCAGAGAAGTTTGCAGCCCGAATTAATTTCTTCTCCTACATGTTGATACTTTAACCATGCTTTAACACATCAAACTAATCTGTGAGGTTCGTGATTGTAATTTGTTTTTTCCAACCAATCAGGTATAGCCTTACAAATTAATCTCGGATCAGTTGAACGGAATCTTGTGAACGTCGTTTTTCGTTGGTGCAATGCAAATCTTTAAACCAAGTTCATTTAGAGTGGATTAAAATTAATCTCGTTCATCAGAACTTCGAAATAATCGGCAGTAGAATGACAGCACTTCGTTCCTACGCGTCAGCAAAAATTTGATGGGGCTGGTGTTATGTTACATCCGGTCGTAGCGGGCCACGAGCGGTTTTATTGTTGAGTCAGCAGAACGTGTCTGATCACGTTGAAGACATCGGAAGCGGTGGGGGGAGGGGGTCAATGGATTTGTCACGTTGTTTCTTGATGTATGCTAACCTAACACGTGCATATGTTTGTGTGTGTGTGTGTGTGTGTGTGTGGAGGAAATGCGCGCGCAACCATTGCGTATGATGGAAAGACATGAAGAAATGATTTAAAGATGGCGCCGAAGGTGCTGTACCCCCCCCCCCCGAAAACTTAGCGGCTAAGGTTATTGCTCTGTAAAACAAGAGGCGTCGAGGGTTCGATTTCTGGTAGAGTCAATATTGATCGATTGATAGATTGAGTTAGTTTTTTTAAGTCCGTTTTATGCACGGTAAAACTAATCAGGATTGGACCTACAGTTGAAAAGTGGTGATTCGGACCACTATGTGCCTCCACCGAGTATCGAACCTGGGACCCTTTGATTACAAGGCGACGATGTCAATATTGAATGGTCTCGATTAGTCTGTGTGTAAATAAAGGCAACAAAATGGTTGAGTTCGAAAATCGAGTTGGGTTAGTGGTTAATGTTGTCACCTGGCAATGAAGAGGTCGCGGGTTCGATTCTCTAGGTAGTTAAATTAGGCCAATTGTTTAGTCCCGCCATTATAGGTCCCCGATTAGTCCATCTGTGCATAAATAGTGTTTGAATAAAATCAATATGGTGGCCTTGGGTTAGTGGTTATTGTTGTCGCCTGGTAATGAAGAGGTCGCGGGTTCGATTTTCTAGGTAGTTAAATGAGGCCAATTGTTTTGTCCCGCCATTATAGGTTCCCGATTAGTCCATCTGTGCATAAATAGTATTTCAATAAAATCAAAATGGCGGCCGCGTTTTGTGTTTAGCGGCGGCGGCGCGGCGCGGGGTGGGGCGGGGCGCCCCGGCGCGGGGGGTGTTTTTTATTCCGCGAGATGTTTTAACCAAGTGGTTGAAGGTTCGATTCCCAATGTTGGTGAAAATTGGATATTCAATTGTATTTGTTTAAAAGTTCCGATTAGCTTTTTGTGCACAAAGAGAAAATGAACTAATTGGAAATAGGATGTTTATGCTGTAATGAAAAGGTCCCCGGGTTCGATTCACAATGTCAAATTGGCTGATAATGATGTTGTTTTTAAAATAAAAAAAAAAAGAAGTGTGAATAAATTAGAATCTGTTGTTTTGCCGTGTGGGGCCCCAGTAACGATTATCTTAAATGCATAAAGAGTAGGTAAAATAAGCAAGATGGCCGTCACTATTGTTTTGTGATCAAAGAGGAGTCACAGGTTCGATTCAATCAAAGGAGGCAACATTCTATGTTTCAATTCCATGTAAAAGTCTAAAGTTATGTTTCGATTAACCTCAATGCATAAAGAGGAATTAAACAAAAACAAGCAAAATGGCGACAGATGTGATAAAAGAAAAATTGAATTAGTTTTTTTATAGTGACAAGAAAAAATAGCGAATCACTGTTAGAAATAGAATGAAAATGAAGATACTTGCCTTTGCGTGTCCAGCGCTGTGCAGAAAAGCTCTCATGCTTTATCTCCGACAAGTCCACAATACACATTTTTTTTATTGTATAGTTAATTATTAATGTTGTTATTAACACAGATTCTTACCAGTGTGAAGGAAAGCTCTCATGCTTTATCTCCGACAAGTCCACAATACACACTTTGTCATTATATAGTTAATTATTAATGTTGTTATTAACACCGATTTTTACCAGTGTGAAGAAAAGCTCTCATGCTTTATCTTCGACAAGTCCACAATACACATTTTTTCATTATATAGTTAATTATTAATGTTGTTATTAACGATTGTTACCAGTAAAAATATAAACCATGAGGATTTTTAAAGGGGTGATAAATGAAAAAAAAGCCAAGACATATATTTTATCCCTGTTTATTACCAATATTTACAAAATTCAAAAGAGCCGCACACACACACACACATACATATGTAAAATGTTTATATTGTGTCACCAGTTTATCAGCATGTTATTTAACAAGTTTTTATTCTTCAAGTTTGATCACTCACCCACATAAGGAATTGTGTCACTATCATATCCATTTTCTGCTGCAACCACTGAATTAAAATGTTTCACTATATTTTCCACAAGCATGTTCTCGCAAAAAACAAACACTTCTTTGGAAAGTATTTTTCCGTCGATGTTTTGTATAGACAAAGGCTCGGGTTTTGTACATCCATGTAGATGGGAAAGCACAAACTTCTCCTTATTACATGCATGGACAGGGGAAATATCTGTGCAACCGAAACATTGTTCGCGAAGGTCGAGAATGCAAGATTCCACACAGTTTCCAAAATATGATTTCAGATACGGCGACACTGTTTCACACATAACTTTCGCATGCTCGATGCACACAAATATCTTCATAAAGTTCCGCCACGAACTTTCTGCGATGAACACTATCTCCAGGGAACCGTAAGCTGTTTTTTTCCTTATAATGATCTGACGACGATTGTACAGTGTGGTTATCAGCAATTCACGTTGCTCACCTAGTGGGTAGGAAACACGAGGCTGCTCACCTGGAATAGCGATGTAATTGTCGATTACTGGAAACGATTCCTGAAGAGCGTGCCACTCCTGCAACTGTAGTTCAACACCGGCCGCCCCGCTTCTGTGTAGCCTGACCACAGGTTGGAAATCCAGATGAGAGGAAAGTCCGATTGAGATAACCTTTGTTTTCGAAGCATTCAAATAGTAGACGTGATCAAATAATATCGACTGGCGTATAAGACTAGTTACTTGTTTTTGTTCTTCAGGTAAATGCTGATCGCTCTCTTTCTGAAGAACCCCCTTGAAATTAGTGTACGGTTGAAATCTTTTTTTCAGCGGCATCGAAATAGAGGATTCCATGACTAAGAACTGCGAGATACTGCATGTCGCAGCGTGCAGATATACATTTGAAGAAATGCGTGGGTGTGTTTTTGAGACGCATGCGCGCGTAGCAAACCAAGCATGTGCTGGACAAAAAAGGTGGAGGGGGCGGGGCGTTACAAAGATCAATGGTGAGAGAAAAATCAGCAGAATATCATAAACGTCATATTGAGGAAATATTGGATAACAAATATTAATTAATTTAATTAAAGCATCAACCGCATTGTCGATCTGAAATTAGGTTTATAGACAGGGGGCACAATGGAAAATATCGACGATGTTCTAGTATTGGATTGTTTCTGTATTTCCATCGGTATAATCCTCCACCACATTTGAAGCATACTGTTTTATCCTCTTTTTGAATGTAAAATAATCCTGCTTCGGACAGACCTTCTACAAACGGGAATTCTTTTGATTGCCAGTTTCTGAAAGAGGACAATCTAGCATTGAAAGATCCCATCTCTGGATATTGCGTCATTGTTCTGTAAAGACACAAAACAAGATAAAGATTATAAGTAAGCTGTTGTAAACTGTAACGCTACAAAATTATTAATATACTATTAGGACTATATGTAACTTGTATAAAATTTCAAACAGTATTTACTGTCAATATTTTCTAGTATACGTACCGAGTATTATAAATTTAATTTACGAGTCAGCAAATAAGTTGTTATAATATTGTCGTTTTTTATCGGTACTGGGAATAAAATTTGAAATTTATGCATGGGTTTACCAAAGGCTCTATGGAATAAATACAGAAAACAGTAATGCCCACAGTACAAGGACCCGTAACTTTGTATCTGATGAGTGTTGTACGTATAGAATTTAGAGTTACTTTCCAAAAATCGCAAATGGTTATGCACATGTGGAGGTTTTCCGTAACTATCAAAAAATTCCCCCCGGGAGTTACTGTCTATGTAAATTGCTACCCAGTGCTTCCCGGGGCTATCTTTGGGATCTGTATTTACAATCAACGCTGCTGGTAGTTCCACATGTACAGGTAATTCATTAGCTGCGAAAACCCCAACATGATGATTGTCAAAGGCTCTATTTGATATTAACCCGTGAAGCAAATTTAAAGTCGACAGCATTGCTGGACACTAAATAGTAATATTGTGCAACTCACCTTTTTATACTTCAAAGTAGACGGTACACGTAACAGTAGATTCCAGAACCAATTTGATCTGGGCCACCAAGCTGTTTATCGTTGTTGAAACAATGGAGAGCTATCTAACACAACGCTGATGCTCGGAATATGTAGGCGGTGTTTACAAACGCGCATGCGTACAATGCTATCTGGCATTTGTTGTGCTGTTGTAAAATGAATTTTGTACTATAAGAAAATTGTCTGTATCTGTGTGTGTGTATATATATATATATATATATATATACAGACACACACGCATATTTATTTATTGATGTAGTGTATATATATATATATATATAAATATATAATACAATACAATATAATATATATATATGTAATTTGAAGATACAACATATCAGTAAAATCTATAAACTGGAAAAATATTCATAACATTCGGCTTTTATATTATATGTAATTTAAAACATTCTTCACAGTTTGAGAAATGGAGTGCTTGTGGAAACACCCGTTCTCTGCAATATTGGCTGGTCCATCAGGATGTGGAAAGACATATTTTGTGAAGCATTTTCTCCAGTGTTTACCCCAAATGGTAAATGTAAAATTCAACAATATTTTGGTGTGCTACGGGGAATGGCAATCTGCATACAATGATTTCCCTGGTTTTGTACAATTTCGGGAAGGAATGCCTAATATTGACCAATTTGTGCCAAATTCTGGACCTCATCTTATTATTATCGATGATCAGATGAGGGAATGCGATCAAAGAGTCACAGATTTATTTACAAAAGGGTGTCATCATCGTGATATTAGTCTTTTCTTTATCACTCAAAATCTATTCCATCAGGGAAAAGGGAATAGGGATATATCTTTAAATAGTCATTATATTGTATGCTTCAAAAATCCAAGAGACAGAGCCCAAATTAATTATTTATCTAGACAAGTATACCCGGAGAATCCAAATTTTATAAAAGATGCATATTACAATGCCACCGCTGAACCCCATGGATATTTGCTGTTTGATCTGAAGCAGAACACTCCGGAAGAAGTACGTTTTCGGTCGCGGATATTTCCCGACGATGATATCAATTATGTATATATTCCTACAAAAAAAGCAAGCATAATCACTAGTCGTTTATTCTGTCATCATGGCTCCAAGAGTGAAACACGCTAAAGTGCTCCAAGTTTTGTCGGATGCTAAACCAGCTCTTCGCACAGCGATATTACAAGCTGCTGATTCTTCCTTAGTTAATTCAATCTGTGAGTGTTGTTACAATGTTCTAAAAGGGAATGTTCCTCTTTCAACACCTCAGAAAACAAGATTGAGCCGGTACAAGAAGGTGATACGTAATCTCTCTGCCAAAGGACACTCTACAAAGCAGAAGAAACAGATACTAGTGCAACACGGAGGATTTCTACCTGCGTTATTAGCCCCTTTAATAGGAGGTGTGTTATCAAGTTTATTTAAGTGAAAAAAATCTGAACATGGAGCATGCCAAAAAAATGGTTATAATACCTCAAGAATTTATGGATAACATGAGACATCCTGTTATGTCTGCACCGTCTACATCCTTATCGCAATTGGATCAGGATATGCAAGTAATTTTGAATCTCAAAGGTCTTTCGGATGATGAAAAATGGAATCGTTACAGTATTGTGCTCCAAAAATTTCTGTCTATTACTCGAAAACAAAGAGAACCTGTGTCGCTACCGATTACAGAATCTACTGAGAAGTTGACTGATATGAAAGAAGAAATTCTAGCTGCTACACCCAGCATGTATCGTAGAAAAGCCGAACTGTTGTATGCACGTCTTTTACATAATAGTAATATTGATTGGGATAAATATGGGGCAGTTTTTATTAACAATAATAAAATTGAAGGCTCAAATATTGTCGATCTAGTATCGGATATAATTCGACCACGAAAAACAAGCAATCCTGCTGGGTGGCAACTATTCAATAGAGCTCTGGCGTTATCTAATATTCCTCAAGAATATATTGGAAACCCCCGGAGACAGGAGTTTATTCAACAGATTGTTTTTGGCAACCCCGGACGCCATATTCCGCTGTCCGGAGCTAACCAAGAAGAGGCACAAGAATTAACAGAAGAAGAAGAAGAAGAAAAGGAACCAATTTCTTTTGTATCATCATTTCCAGGGCACAAACGTAAACGTACTGTTCCAGTTTGGTCAAGATACAAACCATGAGCGAAAAAATATTAGAGAATATCTGGTACAATCCATCTCATCTAGCATCCTATTCTACAGCTTCAACACTATGGAAAGCTGTAAAAAAATCCATACCATTGTCAACAATCAAACATTGGTTGACAAAGCAAACTGCATACACTTTGCATAGACCTGTAAAGCGTCGATTTCCGAGAAACTTTTATTTTGTGCATAATATCGATGACCAATGGCAGGCTGACTTGAATGACATGCAGAGTTTGCGGAATCACAACAAAGGGTACAGATATATACTCACAGTTATCGATATTTTTAGCAGGCATGCTTGGGCTGTCCCTGTAAAAAATAAAACTGGTGTATGTATAAAAAAGGCTTTCCAGCAAATTTTCAAACAAAGCAAAAGAAAACCTTTGAAATTACAAACTGACAAAGGCCGTGAGTTTACCAACAGTATTGTGCAGGAATATCTCAAAAAACAAAATGTAATTTATTTTACAACAAAGAATCCTGATATTAAAGCTAGTATTGTTGAAAGATTCAACAGAACTTTAAAGGAACGCATGTGGAAGTATTTTACTAAGCAAAGAACCAGCTGTTATGTTAATGTACTCCCAAAGCTTTTGAAAGCTTATAATCATAAAATTCACTCGAGTATTAAAATGGCACCAGCAGATGTTACTCCTGAGAAGGTTTTGAAAGTATGGCACAATATGTATGACAAAAAACTCAAATCTGATTCATCTCCACTATTGTCATTGAAGATGCCATTCAAAATAGGAGATACAGTGAGAATAACAAAAACAAAAAAACGCTTTGACAAAGGTTACATGGAAAATTGGACAAGAGAAATATTTGTGGTGGAACGTATTTTGAAAAGAAATCCTCAAGTGTATGAATTAAAAGATCTACAAGGACATAAAATCGATGGAACATTTTATACGGAAGAGTTGCAATTGGTCCGCTTACCGGATATGCATGAAATTGATAAAATCCTTGCGACCAAAGGTAAAGGAGCCAGTAAAAAGTTGTTAGTTCATTGGAAAGGTTACTCCAGATTATTTGACAGTTGGATTAGCGCATCGTTTTTGGAGTCAAAAAAAGAGAGAGAGAGGCATAAATTTTTGTAGGTATTCTCATCAGTGGTAAAAATAACCTTCATAACACATCATGAGAAAAGCAAACGCTTTCTACCTTACTTTGCCTAGTAACAGTTCCATGAAATATTTCCCAAGTAATACTCTAACTAATTACACCACAAAGCTTCAGAACCGTGTGGAGTTGGACACCAACAAATGGGAGATGGCATTGGTAGAAGTGCATTATCCTTATTCAATACTAAACATTACAAGATTTAACAACTATATTCAATATAAATCTATGGATGATGTCAAATGGAACGAACTTCGAATATCCGAAGGCTATTACGCATCTATAAACAGCATTGTTGCAGAAATCAATAAATATTCTGAAACATTAAATTTTAGTCTCCGAAATCATCCTGCGTACAAACATGTGACTGTTGATATATCTACCAAGCAGAGAAACATAAATGTACGATTGTCACCTCAACTGGCACGGATATTAGGTTTTAAACCGACCGATGATCTATCAGAAGTAAAAATTGGACGCTCGCCTCCAAATGTTGTGAGAGAAATTCCTTCCCAGATGTATATTTACACAGATATTGCGGAATCACATATGGTGGGAGATGCTGTCGCCCCTCTATTACGTATTATAAACATTAATCCTATGGAACATACTTTTGGAAGTGATGGTGTGCAAATTTTCGATTCACCACATTACATCCCAGTGCAGAAACATAATTTCGAACAAATAGAAATTGACTTAAGGGATAGCACTGGTGCACACATCCCATTCTCCTTCGGACTAGTGTGTTTGAAACTTCATTTTAGACGTTGTGGTGAAAAGCTCTGATTATGAATGACCCATATTTTCAATACTACCATCAACAAGCTGGATCTGGTGTGGGTAACATATATTACGTTGCTGCCTATCAAAAAGGACATGGCATTGGAAGTTTTCTTGGAGGACTTTTACGGTCAGCTTTGCCTCTTATCAAAAAAGGAGCGAAAGCTGTAGGTAAAGAAATGTTAAAAACAGGGGTAAATGTGTTAGGTAATGTTGTAGACAAAACACCCCTAAAACAGTCACTACAATCCAGAATTTCGGATGCCAGATCAAATCTTAAAAGAAAAGCTGAAACAAAGCTAAAGGAAATGATTGGTTCAGGTTATCAGGGGCATAAACATTTCAAAAGGAATCACTCTGCTTCGGGACATCGAACTGGAAGGATCGCTCAGAGAAAGAAGAGATCCAGTGCCAATACAAACACCAAGAAAACAACCAAACGCAACCGTAAGAAAATTCAAATAACATCAGATATTTTTGATTAGATATGGCGCTAATTAGGGAGAAATCATGTGAGTGTTTTAAAAGTGAATTGGATATTTTCTCGGTAAAACCTACTCAGACAAGCATCTTAGAACACCACACCATCGGATACAAACCTGTTAGTTCTCTGGCAGATAATGCCCCCACCGAGTTTGTAATACCTGGACATGGTGATGATTATATGGATTTAGCACACACAATGTTGAATATAGATGCCAGAATTGTAAAAGCGAATGGTCAGTTATTGCTACCCACAGATAAAACAATTGGACCTGTCAATGATTTTCTCAATGCAATGTTCAGCGAAGTACAAATCTACTTAAATAACAAACTCATCTCGTTTCCATCTCACATGCACCCATACAGGTCTTATTTTGAAAAAGCACTGAACTATGACATATCTGCAAAATCATCTCATCTCCAAAGTGCATTGTGGTACAAAGATACAGCAGGCGCTTTTGATAACGTTTCGGAAGACAACAAAGGCTTTACAAAACGTAACCAACTAACAAAACAGAGTAAAACATTTGATATGTTTGGTTACTTGCATTCTGATATTTTCAATCAAGAGAAATTTTTGATCAATGGAGTGGAAATGCGAATAAAACTGATTCCTTCGAAAAACACTTTCTGCTTGATGGGATTAGATGACAGTGAAGGCAAAGTGGAAATTCTGGGTGCTACACTATATGTGAGAAAAGTATCGGTCAGTTCATCCATCAAACTTAGTCACAATCGCATATTGCAAAAACATACAGCAAAATACCCTCTAACAAGAGTACAACTTAAAGCTGTAACTATTCCAAAAGATATTGTTTCAAAAACAATTGACAATGTGATACTTGGACGTCTTCCGAAACGATTAGTTGTGGGGTTTGTTACCAACGATGCATTCAACGGCACTCTGTCTACAAACCCATTCAATTTTCAACATTTCAATTACAACTTCTTTACTTTATATGTGGATGGAGTCCAAATTCCCGGCAAACCACTTCAACCAGACTTTGAAAACAACAAGTACATAACAGCATATCACACATTATTCTCTGGAACAGGGATACACTATATGGATGAAGGGAACAATATATCGCGTGAGGAATACCCCCAGGGATACGCATTACTTGTTTTCGATATAACACCAGACGCAGCTGCAAGTGCCATATCCCACTGCAGTCTTAAACGGCAAGGGGCTGTTAGCTTGGAAGTCCACTTCAAATCGGCTTTGGAATCTACTGTGACTTGTGTTATCTACTCTGAATTTGACGCTCTCATGGAAATTAATAATCAAAGAGATATTCATCTGGATTAATTGTACAACAAGGTGAGTTGCACAATATTACTATTTAGTGTCCAGCAATGCTGTCGACTTTAAATTTGCTTCACGGGTTAATATCAAATAGAGCCTTTGACAATCATCATGTTGGGGTTTTCGCAGCTAATGAATTACCTGTACATGTGGAACTACCAGCAGCGTTGATTGTAAATACAGACCCCAAAGATAGCCCCGGGAAGCACTGGGTAGCAATTTACATAGACAGTAACTCCCGGGGGGAATTTTTTGATAGTTACGGAAAACCTCCACATGTGCATAACCATTTGCGATTTTTGGAAAGTAACTCTAAATTCTATACGTACAACACTCATCAGATACAAAGTTACGGGTCCTTGTACTGTGGGCATTACTGTTTTCTGTATTTATTCCATAGAGCCTTTGGTAAACCCATGCATAAATTTCAAATTTTATTCCCAGTACCGATAAAAAACGACAATATTATAACAACTTATTTGCTGACTCGTAAATTAAATTTATAATACTCGGTACGTATACTAGAAAATATTGACAGTATATACTGTTTGAAATTTTATACAAGTTACATATAGTCCTAATAGTATATTAATAATTTTGTAGCGTTACAGTTTACAACAGCTTACTTATAATCTTTATCTTGTTTTGTGTCTTTACAGAACAATGACGCAATATCCAGAGATGGGATCTTTCAATGCTAGATTGTCCTCTTTCAGAAACTGGCAATCAAAAGAATTCCCGTTTGTAGAAGGTCTGTCCGAAGCAGGATTATTTTACATTCAAAAAGAGGATAAAACAGTATGCTTCAAATGTGGTGGAGGATTATACCGATGGAAATACAGAAACAATCCAATACTAGAACATCGTCGATATTTTCCATTGTGCCCCCTGTCTATAAACCTAATTTCAGATCGACAATGCGGTTGATGCTTTAATTAAATTAATTAATATTTGTTATCCAATATTTCCTCAATATGACGTTTATGATATTCTGCTGATTTTTCTCTCACCATTGATCTTTGTAACGCCCCGCCCCCTCCACCTTTTTTGTCCAGCACATGCTTGGTTTGCTACGCGCGCATGCGTCTCAAAAACACACCCACGCATTTCTTCAAATGTATATCTGCACGCTGCGACATGCAGTATCTCGCAGTTCTTAGTCATGGAATCCTCTATTTCGATGCCGCTGAAAAAAAGATTTCAACCGTACACTAATTTCAAGGGGGTTCTTCAGAAAGAGAGCGATCAGCATTTACCTGAAGAACAAAAACAAGTAACTAGTCTTATACGCCAGTCGATATTATTTGATCACGTCTACTATTTGAATGCTTCGAAAACAAAGGTTATCTCAATCGGACTTTCCTCTCATCTGGATTTCCAACCTGTGGTCAGGCTACACAGAAGCGGGGCGGCCGGTGTTGAACTACAGTTGCAGGAGTGGCACGCTCTTCAGGAATCGTTTCCAGTAATCGACAATTACATCGCTATTCCAGGTGAGCAGCCTCGTGTTTCCTACCCACTAGGTAAGCAACGTGAATTGCTGATAACCACACTGTACAATCGTCGTCAGATCATTATAAGGAAAAAAACAGCTTACGGTTCCCTGGAGATAGTGTTCATCGCAGAAAGTTCGTGGCGGAACTTTATGAAGATATTTGTGTGCATCGAGCATGCGAAAGTTATGTGTGAAACAGTGTCGCCGTATCTGAAATCATATTTTGGAAACTGTGTGGAATCTTGCATTCTCGACCTTCGCGAACAATGTTTCGGTTGCACAGATATTTCCCCTGTCCATGCATGTAATAAGGAGAAGTTTGTGCTTTCCCATCTACATGGATGTACAAAACCTGAGCCTTTGTCTATACAAAACATCGACGGAAAAATACTTTCCAAAGAAGTGTTTGTTTTTTGCGAGAACATGCTTGTGGAAAAAATAGTGAAACATTTTAATTCAGTGGTTGCAGCAGAAAATGGATATGATAGTGACACAATTCCTTATGTGGGTGAGTGAACAAACTTGAAGAATAAAAACTTGTTAAATAACATGCTGATAAACTGGTGACACAATATAAACATTTTACATATGTATGTGTGTGTGTGTGTGCGGCTCTTTTGAATTTTGTAAATATTGGTAATAAACAGGGATAAAATATATGTCTTGGCTTTTTTTCATTTATCACCCCTTTAAAAATCCTCATGGTTTATATTTTTACTGGTAACAATCGTTAATAACAACATTAATAATTAACTATATAATGAAAAAATGTGTATTGTGGACTTGTCGAAGATAAAGCATGAGAGCTTTTCTTCACACTGGTAAAAATCGGTGTTAATAACAACATTAATAATTAACTATATAATGACAAAGTGTGTATTGTGGACTTGTCGGAGATAAAGCATGAGAGCTTTTCTTCACACTGGTAAGAATCTGTGTTAATAACAACATTAATAATTAACTATACAATAAAAAAAAATTGTGTATTGTGGACTTGTCGGAGATAAAGCATGAGAGCTTTTCTTCACACTGGTAAGAATCTGTGTTAATAACAACATTAATAATTAACTATACAATAAAAAAAAATTGTGTATTGTGGACTTGTCGGAGATAAAGCATGAGAGCTTTTCTGCACAGCGCTGGACACGCAAAGGCAAGTATCTTTATTTTCATTCTATTTCTAACAGTGATTCGCTATTTTTTCTTGTCACTATAAAAAACTAATTAAATTTTTCTTTTATCACATCTGTCGCCATTTTGCTTGTTTTTGTTTAATTCCTCTTTATGCATTGAGGTTAATCGAAACATAACTTTAGACTTTTACATGGAATTGAAACATAGAATGTTGCCTCCTTTGATTGAATCGAACCTGTGACTCCTCTTTGATCACAAAACAATAGTGACGGCCATCTTGCTTATTTTACCTACTCTTTATGCATTTAAGATAATCGTTACTGGGGCCCCACACGGCAAAACAACAGATTCTAATTTATTCACACTTCTTTTTTTTTATTTTAAAAACAACATCATTATCAGCCAATTTGACATTGTGAATCGAACCCGGGGACCTTTTCATTACAGCATAAACATCCTATTTCCAATTAGTTCATTTTCTCTTTGTGCACAAAAAGCTAATCGGAACTTTTAAACAAATACAATTGAATATCCAATTTTCACCAACATTGGGAATCGAACCTTCAACCACTTGGTTAAAACATCTCGCGGAATAAAAAACACCCCCCGCGCCGCGCCGCGCCGCGCCGCGCCGCGCCGCGCCGCGCCGCCGCCGCTAAACACAAAACGCGGCCACCATTTTGATTTTATTGAAATACTATTTATGCACAGATGGACTAATCGGGAACCTATAATGGCGGGACAAACAATTGGCCTCATTTAACTACCTAGAAAATCGAACCCGCGACCTCTTCATTACCAGGCGACAACAATAACCACTAACCCAAGGCCACCATATTGATTTTATTCAAACACTATTTATGCGCAGATGGACTAATCGGGGACCTATAATGGCGGGACTAAACAATTGGCCTAATTTAACTACCTAGAGAATCGAACCCGCGACCTCTTCATTGCCAGGTGACAACATTAACCACTAACCCAACTCGATTTTCGAACTCAACCATTTTGTTGCCTTTATTTACACACAGACTAATCGAGACCATTCAATATTGACATCGTCGCCTTGTAATCAAAGGGTCCCAGGTTCGATACTCGGTGGAGGCACATAGTGGTCCGAATCACCACTTTTCAACTGTAGGTCCAATCCTGATTAGTTTTACCGTGCATAAAACGGACTTAAAAAAACTAACTCAATCTATCAATCGATCAATATTGACTCTACCAGAAATCGAACCCTCGACGCCTCTTGTTTTACAGAGCAATAACCTTAGCCGCTAAGTTTTCGGGGGGGGTACAGCACCTTCGGCGCCATCTTTAAATCATTTCTTCATGTCTTTCCATCATACGCAATGGTTGCGCGCGCATTTCCTCCACACACACACACACACACAAACATATGCACGTGTTAGGTTAGCATACATCAAGAAACAACGTGACAAATCCATTGACCCCCTCCCCCCACCGCTTCCGATGTCTTCAACGTGATCAGACACGTTCTGCTGACTCAACAATAAAACCGCTCGTGGCCCGCTACGACCGGATGTAACATAACACCAGCCGCATCAAATTTTTGCTGACGCGTAGGAACGAAGTGCTGTCATTCTACTTCGGCGCTGGTGCACGCGGCCATAAGCCAGAGATCCTGGGTTCGAATCTCGGCTTTGCCATGGGTATTCTTTGAGTGTGAACCTTCATCAATTATATTGTATTATCTTCGCGATTAGCCAAAAGTGGCTGAAAAGCGAAGTAAAATAAAGCAAATCAAGCAATCAATGATTTGACTTAATTTTTGTTACTTAGCGTCGCTTTTATCTCACATTTGGTTCATTGCGACGATGATGCGATAAATTAATGAAGGGACAAACACAAAGAGCACCCATGCCCAGATCGGGGGTCGAACCTGGAACTCCTGGTGTCCTAGCGCACTGTGATAACCATTCCCCCACGGTTGGTTGATTTGGTGTTTTAAGTGCACTTTATGCACAGAAACGAAACAGGTAACAAAACACACTTTTTTGTAGTTTCTTCAATAATATTCATTTGGCTTCTTGAGATCTGAGATACATTTTTCATTTCAATTTTTTTCATTATTCACAGAGTACAACACAGGATTGTTCGAGGTCCCTTCATTAATTTCATCACATCATCACTCATCCTCATTTTCGCCAGTGGCGTACGCAAGGGGGTTACGTGGTTTAAACACCCCCCTTGAGGTTGTGAAATATTATGAAAAATGCTGTGGAAAAAAATTTAAATGGCCAATTTACCACAGTCAAAGATCTGGGACAATACTATTACTATTACAAGCTGCACGTGTCGCTCGAATTCCCAATGGCGTGTATTGTGCCGCCTGAGACTTGATTTCCCATGAGCGGTAAATGCTTATTTATAGACTAAATGGGCCTGTGCCGCTTCTCACTTCGGTACGAACCACTGCTGTCGCGTGTCGCTTCGGTTTGAAACCTCACTAAGAGGCGTGCTTTTCAATACGCAGATAAACGACTAATATGCTTGTAACAAAATGTAAGTCGCAAATATCCTTTCCGGGTACCAATCCTTTCTCGTTTTGCTTGTATCAACAGGTTTCGTCTCACTACGTAATTCGGAAACCTACGAAGTGAGACTTGACTCAATAAATTTGTTCCCGATCGAACTGTGCAACCATATGCTACACAGCTGACACTCTATTTCCTTGTAAAAGAATCATCACTTTGCCCTTTCATATTAACGTCCATCGCAAGCGTAAGCGTAACCGGATGTTCGAAGGGGACCAGACGAGTGCGCATGCTCCGCAGTAGCTCCGCCTTTAACACCGTCTATACATACATTTCCACACATTCGAAGAACTGCAACCAACAACTTGCTGGCAATCAGTGTTGCTGGCTTTCTGCCTCTGCGATTTCAAAAAAATTATGAACAAGTCCACTTGTCACGTGACCGAGCCTCCAACCTCGTGTGCCCTGCCCTGTGGTCTCGATTCCTCGTGAACTTGACGCTTTCGAACTGTACTAAGTGACGTCACTTCCGTTAAGACCATACTTCAATTACCTTTCGGACAGAGCCTTAGTTCACTATGCACTTATTTTTCACAAGAAAGAAGGAGAGAGACGAAAAAATCATATATATATACACACAGGGTGTTTCGTAAGTTCGTTTACAACGCTTGGGAGGTGATTGTACGAGTGAAAATAAGGTGGAAAGTTCATGTAACGAAATTCCGGAAACGGCTTTGTTGCGTTTGAAAACGTGGGAAAATGATTTTCCGAAGTGAATAATGGCAAAACGGGTGGAGAGAAGTCGTCGGTGTTGGGCGGTCCACTAAGAAATTGGGTACGCTCTTGTCAAAAATCACGCGGCAATGTTGTGCAATGTCGGCGCAATGGATTCCCCAAACGACGCGAACGAAGATGTTGACGGGAGTGGGGTGGGTGTGCGTTCTGCGTGAGCTGGTATCGACGAAAATTGGCATGTGTTGAATGGCACCAAAAAACAAAGAAAATTTCCTGAGCGACGGGCACCATGACGTAAAAACTAAAAAAATGAACTGTCATAGGTTGCATACCCTGAAGGGCAGATGGCTGTCCGTGTGATCTGACGTTATGTACCACATTTCCCGCTAGGGGCGCCAACAGTGTAGGTTTCGTCATGAAGGAGCGCACGTGTCTGTGCCATTCGTGCTTCAGGTTCTGTTATGACCAATCAGCATTGGGCATACATGCCCACACACTAATAGCCACAGGCCAACCTAAGTACAAGGGCCATTAGGTTGGCATCAGGGAAAGCTTGTTAGAGCTATTTTACCAGAAACTTATTGACCCCCAATTAGAATCATGGGTCATGTTTACCAACCAGTTGTCACTCATGGGAGGGGTAGAAATGCTTTATTTATAAAGAACCAACCATTGTTAGGCTAACAGTAGACATTTTGGAGAACAAAAACCATGTGCTCCAAATCACATGTTTACTAAATATTTTATTCTTTACTGAAAATCAGAGATAATACTCACCCATAGGTAAAATAATGCCTAATTTATTAAAAGTAAACTCATTTGCAATTATCTGGCATAACCAAGCCAGAAAAGCTGAAAAAACACTTTTGTTTATATTTTTAAGCAATTGATAACTCTGCGATCTGGTAGGAGAAAGTGGCAATTCTCCCAAAGACAAGGAAAGATCTCAAAGGACTCCAGCTGGCCAATGAGAAGCCGTCAAGGCTGTGACGTCACAGACGAGACTTTCAGATGGCCTATTGTGTTCTGAGCTTGCTATTCAAGCTCACTGGTATTACAGACCCACCTGAGAGCAGGTCTCCTGGAAGTTGCTGGTAAAATCCAGTGTGTGAATGGCCACCTGTGCCAGCAACAAAGGATACATAAAGGGAAAAGGGATCTAAGGTCCTGTTACAGTAAACACAGGCCTAAGTGTGTGTGACCAAGTGGGATATTGTGTCCACAAGTGCATTTAAGGATCCCAGTGAAAATTCAGCAAAATAGCGAGTTTTGTGTCCCTCATCCCATGTGGAAATCCAGACCACATGGTCGGCAGAATTGACGCCTTAGAAGCATCCATAGGATATCAGAGAATATCCAAGTTGTTCTTAGCCACCCATCCAAGAAAAGCCAGGAAAACTCATTTATCACTCCCCCAAAGCCTTTGTTACACCCAGGAAGCACATAATATTAAATTTTTAGTGTGGTGTACCCCAAAATTGTCCATGTGTCGGGATGTGGCGATAAAGAGTGAAATAGTGTGTGTACGGCCCCAGGTATGATTGATATAGTGTGAAAACGGCTGATATGTAAGTACAAAATCTTTTGTATATCTTTTTTGTATCATGTACAGTGAAGTGCTCATGTTTGGTGGCAGCTATGCCACAAGCGGTGTTCTTTTCAGTGAATAAATATGTCGTTTAAAGGTGTCTGACCTTCTATCATTTTAATGAATCATAAGCCTATTAAGCCCTCCTCTAGTTACCAATTATTAAAGTTAGGCTAAAGTTCGTCTGTTGCTTAACAGATATCTCAGGGGATATCTGTTACTATACGGAACACCACACGTGGAATAGGGTCTGCGCGTGGCCGCGTAAAGCGTGGTTCTCTTTTGTTTTTGCTGTTTTGATATATTATATATTTAAAGTTAACCATTTGTAAAACCAACTTTAAAGCAACATAATATAAACAAGCGCCCCCAAAACCATCCCCTCTTACTGTGCCAGCAGCAGTTTGTTAAACATTCACGGTTGAATGGAAAGACGTGAGGTTCTTGGACAGTAGTGTTGGGCAAACATTTGACCTAGCAGTGTTACGTGTTAATTCTTAGCCACAGCCCATCGTGTTCTGTGAAGTGTACTAGTGTTAACGGCCATAAACACTTGTAGCCCGGTGTAAGGGATGGCTGCATACACGTCCCAAGAGCTGGCGGACATGCATCTGATTTATGGGGAAGCTGGAGGTAATAGCCGTGCTGCAAGGCGTCTGTATGGGGCACGTTTTCCAAATAGGGTGTTACCACCGCACGCCTTATTTCAAACTGTAGACAATCGACTTCGGGAAACAGGATCAGTGTTGCCACCTCGTCGAAAAGTTGGACGACCGTGAAGTGTGCGAACACGACGGTTTGTGGAAGATGTGCTAACTGCAGTGATGGATCATCCAGGCACCATTACGCGCGCACTAACCCACGAACGAAACACCTCCCATCTGAATGTGTGGCGACTCATGGCAGAAGTGGGGTTGCACCCGTACAAATTGAAGAAAATGCAAGAAATTTTGCCTCGGGACTTTGGCCCACGTGAGGACTTTTGCCAATGGTTTGTTCATCAAATTGAAACTATCCCCAATTTTCAGAATGCGGTACTATGGACTGATGAGGCTATGTTCACGAAAACTGGTGTGTTCAATAGTAAAAATAGTCATGTATCGGAACATGAAAATCCAAATGCACTGCTAATGGCACATCATCAGCACAGATTTGCAGTGAATGTGTGGTGCGGGATACTGCATGACCATTTGATTGGACCGTACATTCTCCCTGTTCGCCTATGTGGATCCACTTACAAAGCATTTCTCAGTGAGGTTCTGCCCTTTGCACTGAGACAAAGACTGTGGTTTCAACATGACGGCGCACCCCCACATTTCGATCGGAATGTGCGCAATTTCCTCAATACCTTATTCCACAACCAGTGTATTGGCACGGGAGGGCCTGTGCCATGGCCACCTCGATCGCCTAATATTACGCCCCTGAATTTCTTCCTCTGTGGAGAGCTGAAACGCCTCTTGTCGTGTCTGCCGAGGACCTCGTTGCCCGTATCAATATAGCTGCAGCATCGATAGCAGAAACGCCCGGGTAGTTGGGTCGCACTAGACAATCCTTGATTCGCTGTTGTCGCCTCTGCTTGCAAATACATGGTGGACACTTTGAAAACCATCTATGACGAGGTTCCCTTCACATCTCCATTAAGGATACTGTGTGCCCTTCAGGGTATGCAACCTATGACAGTTCATTTTTTATTCGTTTTTACGTCATGGTGCCCGTCGCTCAGGAAATTTTCTTTGTTTTTTGGTGCCATTCAACACATGCCAATTTACTCCCGTCAACATCTTCGTTCGCGTCCTTTGGGGAATCCGTTGCGCCGACATTGCACAACATTGCCGCGTGATTTTTTGACAAGAGCGTACCCAATTTCTTAGTGGACCGCCCAACACCCACGACTTCTCTCCACCCGTTTTGCCATTATTCACTTCGGAAAATCATTTTCCCACGTTTTCAAACGTCAATAACTCGGCAACAAAGCCGTTTCCGGAATTTCGTTACATGAACTTTCCACCTTATTTTCACTCGTACAATCACCTCCCAAGCGTTGCGTTGTAAACGAACTTACGAAACACCTGTCATGCTCATAAATTAAGGATAATAGAGGTTTTGGTGCTCCACGATACAGCACTGAAACAAATTAGTTGTGGGAGCACAGACACATGTTGAACACACAAGAAAGACATCCACATACCCTGTTTAACCCTGTTTATTGCAGAAAACGTGAGAAAAACCAAAGAGCGCACATATGATACAAAGCAAGGGAGATTGTAAATTGTTGTTCCACAGTTCTTCGCGCATGTGCACAGGTTTCAGTATGGAATGTGATGCTCATGCACATTGACACATGCAGTACAACGGCTTGGCATACTCTGGAGGAGGTTGTCGAGCAGCTGCTGGGGTTATGGTCTCCCATTCTTGCACCAGTGCCTGTCGGAGTTCCTGAAGAGTCCGAGGAGGTGGAAGACGTGCGGCGACACGTCGGCATAGAGCATCACAAGCATGTTCGATTGGGTTGAGGTCGGGGGAATAGGCAGGCCACTCCATTCGTATGATGTCTTCTGTTTGAAGGTACTCCTCCACAATAGCAGCTCGGTGTGGCCTGGCATTGTCATCCATCAGGAGGAACGTAGGACCGACTGCGCCTCTGAAAAGACGAACGTAGTCTTGCAGAATAACATCCCGGTACACCTGACCTGTTACAGTACCTCTGTCGAAGATATGCAAGGGTGTACGTGAACCCAGGATAATGCCACCCCACACCATGACACCACCACCTCCATGCTGGTTCCTTTCGACGATGTTACCGGGTCGGTATCTGGTTCCTGGTTCACGCGAGATGGTTACACGACGAGAATCGGTGTTGAGACTATACCTGGACTCGTCAGTGAAGAGTACCTGAGACCATTCTTCCATTGTCCATGTCCTGTGTTCTCTACACCAGTGTTACAGGCTACTCTGTGACCATGTGACAGTGGAATGCAAATTGCAGGCCTCCGGGCGAATAAACCGTGCCTGTTGAGTCGTCTGTACACAGTCTGTCTGGAAACAACTATTCCAGTGGCAGCTGCAAGGTCTCGAGCAAGGCCTCCGGCAGTACTCCGTCTGTGTCACCAGGCACTTACGGTCAGATACCTGTCTTCTCGTGGTATTGTACACTGTGGACGTCCACTGCTGTAGCGCCGAGACACGTTTCCAGTCTGTTGGAATCGTTGTCATAATCGTGAGATGACACTTTGTGGCACATGGAGAACATGTAACACGACCTGCTGTCTTTGGCCCGCCTCTAGCCGCACAAGTATCCTTCCCCTCCTTACATCATCAATATGTGTTCGTTGAGCCATTTCACACACGCACTCACCATTAGCACAACCGAACACAACTGCACACTTCCTATTGGCACTGTACCCTGGTCAGCAGTTTCGCTCCTGTGAGTCATTGGTCTGCTTACAGCGCCACCACACACTGGATCAACGTCATAGTCAACACAGGTTCTTTGGTACAGTACCCGGACATCATTTCAAGCTGCAACGTGCACACCAAATATTTCTTTGTACAAGATTCAGCATTATCCTTAATTTATGAGCATGAGTGTAGATATATATATATATACAGGGTGACTGGTAATTAGATGTATTCCCTGAAAGGGGTTAAAGTAGAGACAATTTGCAATAAATTTGACCATATGATACCCCGTCCGAAAATTAGTAGTTTTCGAGATAACCGAGTTTCAATTGTTTTTTTTTTTTTTTAAATGACAATTTTCCACATAAAAAGATGAATTGAGAAAAAAACTGCTCATTGTATGGAACTTATTTCAGCGTTTTCTGATAGCTAACAAATAAGTGATTCGTTGAAAAAAAGTTTTCCCCAAGTAACAATCACATGTAAGTACCGGGTGGGTCTAAACTTACAAGTGATGATAAAAAAATGCACTCTTAGTTTACTTGGCAACGTATTAATAACAAAAATGGTATGACACGAAGCGTACAAATTACTTTAATTACTTCCTTGTGACATCTGCTATCCAACAAGGTACAAATGTTGCTAACATACACATTTGTGTACAAGAAATAATACTTCATTCATCTTCATGTGAATGGAATCAATGAACAATACAATTAAAGAACATTACACGTCTTGCTCAAAGTGGGCACCTCCGTTACGAATGTAGGCACGCAGGTTTTTACGGACATTTGGTCTCGTAACTCGTGATGTAATGGTGTCCTTGATGTGTTGACCAGCTGTTAAGATCCTCTCCCTGAGCTCTTCTTGCGAGTTTACCGGTGTCTTCATCTTGTCCAATGGCTTCTGACATCTCATACTTGTACAGTGGGATCCATGAGTATTACCGTGCAAATTGTCCATGACTATTTTCATTAACTTTTTTCTTACATCCTATGTGTTTTTAAGCGATGGATTCTTATGTATGCTGGTGCAGAAGTTGTCAACAGCTTGTTTTGAGTTTTCTTTTAATTCTTTAAGCTCTTATTGGATCAAATGAAGTGCACGAACATGCTGATGAACAATTTGCACTGTAATACTCATGGATCCCACTGTACATGCCGTGGTACTTGTTAGTTTGGTTACATATTTTCACATGGCCATATCTTCGTTCCTATGTGCAGTAGATGCATGAGAGCAACGGCGTTGTGTTTCTCTGCGTGTGCTCTTTTATATTATGCATGTTAATCTATATCATTCCATTAAAAAAATATGACTTTGCTCCAGATGCCCCATTTGTCGATATTTTTCGACCCACCCCATACCTCCGATTTACGAGCCCTATTTGATATTATTGTTTCCCGCAAACCTCACATCGCTACTGTATCTGGTTTCTTCGCTATTTCAGGTGGTACTTTTAGGTGCCTCACGCGGTATATATATGTAATCGTGCTAAATGTTCATTAGAGCGAATATGACATGACCTGTACGTAGACGTATTATAAAAATAATAACTGATCTTGGAAGATTCGTACCAAGGTTTATTTTGTGAATGTTCTGCAAACATTTATATGTATTGCCCGCTGATTGAAATTGTTCTTTACACCACTGTTTCCATTTATCTTGAAGTTTTTATTTAACTCTTGAGAGTAGGTCCGTATATGGAAGCCTTCTGTCCATTGTTTTTGTGTTTCGAACAATTTATTGAATGGATGCGTATGATTTTCCCAAGTTTTGAGCAGAAATTTTAATGTTAATTAGATCCGTCTCAATAACACATTCCCGCAAACTAAAATCCAAAATACGTTCATGAACAACACAATCTTCATGACACTAGCAACACTAGACAAGTACTTATCGCAAGCTCTTTGTATGCAAGTATCATATAAAAACTAACAATTTCCGATAAGTTCCATAAACTTGGTATGCAGAAAACGTCGGAAGTAACGACTTTTTGAAATGACCATTCGGTATTTCCCGACTGCTCTGGATCCAGAAAAGTCGGTAAGTTATTTCCCGAAGTCGGGATCGGACGGGAAATGTTTTTCCTGACTTTTCGGTATCCCGCACAGTGCACACCCATTATCCTAGGGAAAGTTCAGATTTAAAAGACGAGAATGTAACTGGCAACATTCAATCTCGCATTTTAACGTGTGGAACGATAAAAATGCGCGGTAAAGTTTCTGGCTGAAATTTAAAATTAGTTTTGAGCAGTGTAAGCTTTATTTATATTTTGTGGTAAAAATGGAAATATACTGTTATATTTATGTATCTAGTGTTGGTGGTCAAAGTTAAATCTTTTTTATTGAAGCAACGTTTTTAAAAAATGATGGTTTTTCGAAGTGTATGGTGTATGTAGTTGCAAGTTGTGTAAAATTAGGTAATTGGTTTCGTAAATGGAATGTTATTTTTCTCTACTCCGTTGGTTGGATATAATGAATTTCTTATGGACTACACTACAAAACCCGAAAATATAAAAGTGAAATATTGTGCTATTGAATTTACGTTGCAAAATCGTGTACCTCATGGTGAGAATTCGTGTCGGTCATCATCCGTTCCGAAGTTAAGTGAAGAAGAGTACGCCATCGTAAGAAGTGGATTTATCATTTTTTTGTGGTCACCATTTGGATGTGTTGGAAATGTGAACTTCGGAGTTGTACGGATTATCGTGAATTAATGCCGGCAGCAGAATTATTAATATAGCAAATAGTAGAATTGGAAGTGTTCGTAAAAACACAGATGACTTTTTTGTTTGTTCAATGAAAATACATTAGTTGACAGCATTTTTCTTGTTCCACAGCTTTTGTTGATCTGTCTAGTGTTAAATAGGCTCCCATTTCTAAATGCAAACAACACCTTTCGGTGTGTAAGGGGCAACTTTGATGAAGACACCCTAAAGTCAACCTCGATTCCACTTAGTACATCCCGGTAAGGTAATGTTGCAGGCCAACGAGGCTCTGGCGTCTTGACCTACAGCCAGGATAATCTTTTCTTTTGTCCAGATGTGTTGTGACTCACCCACTGTGCCACCTCGAGAATTATTTTTATTTAAATCACAGATTTCGATATTTTACGTAATATAAAATTGTTCCCAGCGTGTCGGAGATATTTGATAGGAAAGCATGGCTCGCATATGTAACACCTCCCATGTCTGAGTACTTTCACAACTTTTTATTAATAAAAGCCGGTTGTATGCAAACTCAAATACAGCAAAAGATCATGTGCAGTTCATCACACCATCAAACTTAGCACTCCTTACTGAACAAAACTTATTGAAAAATGCTGCCTGCACCAACCCTAACAGTTCCGTATGCGCACAACATATTTCTTCATTTTTACAGAAGAAATGAGTTTTTGTAGCACGTTGACAGTTCGTGGAGGTGTTTTCTTTCGTCGTGGAATCTATGTGACTGGGAATTCATGCGTTTTTCAATAAAAATATCTTCTCTCCAGCGCACAATAAGGGTTGCTTTTATTTGCTTCCTGTACGTGCACTGGATGTTGCGTTCGTTTGATGATGTAACTCCCTGTCAGTGTTTCCAACCACGCCATTGTTTTCGTTATTTTGGAACAAGATTTTTAACTATGTTCACCTTGACTATGCTTGCCTAACCTAACCTTACTGTAAATGGTTCGCGGGGCTATCAGTGATTGGTTTTTGGTGCTATCCGTCAATGGTTTGTTGAACCATTTCCAGCAAGGTTGGGTTAGGTTAGGCAAGCATAGTTAAAAATTTTAAAAAAAAATCCATGCATAGTGTACAATTTGCACACGTGACGAACATGAAAGTAGGTATTTTTTGGTGAAGAAGGTTGGAAACTGCATATCCACTGATGTTGCACAACGCGACTCAAGTGGAGCCTGCCATATTGTGTGTTACGCAAGCGATAAAAGGAAGAACAATTATTACTGTTAATGTGAAAAATTAAAAAAAATTTCGTGAAAAAAGTAACATGCAACCTTGAAGAATCTTTCGCAGTGCAGAATATGTAAGTATGAATGTTAAAAATGCCAAAATAAATGAGTGAGAGATGATGTGCCCATACGGAACTGTTACCAAAATTATGAACACCAATATATCTAACACTTGTAATGATAATTTCACTTCTATTTTGGTTTCATAATTTTTTTAGTCCTTCGTGTTTGCTGTTGTGGAATGTCATGCTGGACGCTATATTCACTTGCGCAAAGCATTTGGGCTGTTCTGCTTCACACTAAGATAAGACATGCACTTTACTTCACAATAACACATTCCCACAAAGTAAGAACCAAAATGCGTTCATGAACAACACAATCTTCATGAAGCATGCAAAATATTTCACTTTTTTTGAGGGGGTATGGAGCATTCTAACATCTATCTCGTCACCTATTCATTCATCCCTATCGTCACGATTAGACAAGAGTGGCAGAAAAGTAACGTAAAATAACAATTCATTCAATGAATCAAACTACAGCTTTCGACAGTAGTAGGAAAATAGCCAGCTTCATATTTTAGTTTCCTTATTAGATTTATCTACTTAGCAATTACGCATTCACATAACTAGAGAGTATTGTATATTTTTTGTAAATAGAATCTATTAGTTTGATATTTGAGTTTGACATATGAACATGAGCATAAATGAAAAATAGGCTGTACATATTTATCAAATGTATTGTTCTTTTTTGAAGCATATCTAAAACTGAAAATCTAGTATCAATGCTCTTTTTATTTGTGTTCAGCAAAAAATATGTTTTTTCTGCTTTTCAAGTGGCTCATGTATAATTTAATTTAATTAACCATAACCTGGTTATGGAGCAAATTGTGGCTGCGTAGCATAATCAGTCTCACCCTTTGCAAAATTGCAGCCATGTAATTTTTTTCTTTTTAATGTTAATGTCTCGATCCCCACAGTTATACTTGTAAATACCTTCCTAGTTATTTAAACGTTAATCAATGTGCTCCTTTGAAATATGTTAGTAATAAATTAATATGATATTGACAAATATAACATAAGGCTTCAATTCAATTGGTTGTCAACCACTGGGTCTAATGAACCTCTCACGGCTTGGTATAATTTATGCCAGTCCACAGCCTGGTGGTTGAAATCCCGGGGGCCTAAAACAGGTAGAAACTTAAATAGATGAACCGCTAATGGTATGAGAGTAATTTTTTTAAAAAAATCTGACTTCTGTTTTCAGGAAAGAAATCGTTGCTCACTTTGTGCTCAGGTAGCGTAATTGGGACAGAATCTACAGTTCAAAATATGATCTGAACCACTGTGCTTCCATTGAGGATTTTTCCAGGAACCCCTTGATTACAAGGCGTTGGCATGACTTATGTAATTAAGGAGACCCATTCTTTTCTATGCAATACACTATATCACTATTTTTTTTTGTTAATATTCTGTATAAATATATTTTTTTTGTCAACTTAAAATATTGATCGTTTTTCACGAAAGAAATGTAATAAATTTCAAATTCTATTAATTCTACTTTTTTAAAATCTATTAATCATTCAAAGTATAAAAATAGTGTTTTTCATACATTGGTATTTGGTCTTTATTAATTGGATTGGTAAATAGGCTGGATGCATAGGACCCAAATGATGCCTACGTGTCAAGGGCCAGATTAGATCATGACCCTGCACCACTGCAACTGACTAGGTTGTAGAATTCAAGAACACAAGAAGCGTTTTTACTGGCACCATAGTGAACAATGTTCTTTACACTTTCTCTTTCTTTGTGTTTTTACAGGAGAGCGTTGCAATATCAGAGTAATTCACAATGGCTGTGGGAATTAGAAGACTTAATCGTAGTTCCATCATGAAGCTAGACGGTGATGGTTTGAATTCTTCTTTTACATTGTATAATTCTCCACAAATAGGCCGAAGGGAGTCTCATTGCGATAGCGTCAGCTCAAGAAACAAAAGGATAAATAAGAGCTCGGAGCTGTTTGATGTTCCACAGGTACGTATGTATATATACACAGGGTTTCTGGGCTAAAAGCACACAAAAATGACAAATGATAATGTGAGACCAGTCTAAGACACTGTCAATGTCAATAGGGAATCTTACCAAGATTTGTTTTATCACACTTTAGTGGTCACTTGTGCAGACATGTCATTAATCAACCAGCTATTGCTTTCGGGAGTGCACACACGGCAGGGGGTTTCGATTTTATATGCTTTAACTTTTGTGGATTTTTAATGAACAAGGGGTAAGGATATATTTTTAAAAGGCAACAAGTTATATCAAATTCTCTATCTCCATTCCAACCCGCATAACCTTTTCCTTGATTGATAAACTTGATGTGGCATGGTAGTGACTGATGCCTAAAAGTGCCTGAAGAAGGAGTTGGTTGTTCCTCCGAAACGTAGCATTATCGAAGAAGAAGACTCACATTATCGTAAGTAAGTGACTTTTTATCTGATATTTTTATTGTGTTTTATAATAGAAATATTTTTTAATATTTGATTAGGAAATTGTCCCTTGTACACATGTATGAATGGTAAGAATACTGGTTATTATTTATTTGCAATGTCACATTCACAAAATATCGAAAGTAAGTGACTCGTAAAAGTATTTACATATTTTTTAATTGCCAAGGCTACAAATTACAATTGTGGTACAGCAAGTTATGCATGGTGTACACTCCGTTTAGTGTTCTATTTTGTTGAGGAAATTTGTTATAGCTAGCACATGTTCATTTCCACCTTTATTTGGGATGCCATTTTTAATATAATTTAATTTACCTTACACCGAAAAGGAACTTGCCACACCTTAAACCTCATCTAAATTCTTACCTGCAACATCTATGGTGATTTTTATCTGGGGGAGACATCCATAGCCCTCAACCACCACAGCTCCTCCACTCAAAACCTGGACTTGACTGTTTGCTATCTACACCAACATTCACAATATCCCTTTCAACGACTATTTCCGGGTAGCAACATTCACTCCTTACCCCAATCCACCAACACCTCAATAGGGAAAAGATGGGAGAAGGCCTACATATCAGGCATGACACAACCACATCCCATGACCTGAATAACGTTACTCTGTAACTTTCCCAACCCTCCCTCCCTTCTCACATTGCCCAAGCACCACACCCTACCACTTGCAATTTTCAACAAACCTGGTGAGAGAACCACAATTTTCTGTGTCGACTGTATCTTCACTATTGACCTGGCAATTTTGGAGGTTGTACACTCTCTTCAGTTGACGGAAGATGGACCTCAAGTCTCTAGTGAATGTCTTCTCAGTTGCTTTATGGCCATCTTTCCTTCCATTCACTATGTATGCATATTCTGCTTTCTCATTTTAAATTTTTTGGAATGGTAATATGGTGATATGTTTGCAGTTTGTATAATCTAAAAACAACTGTTCCATAGAATGTGTAACTTCTTCCATTTATTGTCCACCTTGCGTAGTGTTTCTTCAGAAGCTGTTTTCTAATGAGTAGTTCATGTTCATGCCACTATATAGACTTGATTTCACTTGAGGTTGCCCCCCCCCCCCCCCCTGGCAGAGTGGTTAGCACATCGGGCTACAATGCCAGGGGTCCCAGGTTCGAATACCAGCTTGGGCATGGATGTTTGTGAGTGTCCATTCATCGTGTCATCATTCATCCCCATGTTTGCAAATTATCCAAAAGTGGCACAAAAAGCAAAGTAAAATAAAGGAAATCAAATCAAAAGTTCAGGTTGGTTGTGCAGGGAAAAGATAAGCAAATAAGTAGCGTAGTCTGTCTTTATATTTACTAACTAAATATATTCTACTACATATGGGAGTTAATCAAATGTGTAATAACTTTTGTGTATGGAAGCATTTGTGAAGTAGAACAATAAGGGCATAACTAGCACTTTCCAACAAGGATTCAAGGTCACATTGCAATAGGAAAAATACTTGGTTCGGTGTAGCATCTTGTGAAATTAAATACTCATGCTGTGTGTGTGTATACAGCATTCTCAACTTCCTCACAGAATATTTGTCTGTATTTCAGAATGATGACGAAGCTGAGAGAAGAGAACGACAGCGGAACAAGATGGTGGAGCTTCAGCAGATGTCCCCTCAGGCACCTGTGGAAAGCCGCAAGTCTCTGGGTGTCATAGGCACAATGAATAGCCGCCAGTTGGCCGAGCACTACTCCAACTGTATAAAGCTGTCTGCTGAGAATGTAAGGGATACACCTTTCAAATAAACAGGTTTTCAAAGGATACTTTATAAAACATGTACAGTTGAACCCCAATTTTACATTTTCCCGCATTATACAGGGTGTCCACAAATTATATTTACAACTTCAAATCTAAATAACTAAATAATGGAATGAGGCATCTCAGTTTTGTTGCCTTAATGTAAAAGAGAAACTCTCAAAGTTTTGTTTACTGTTTTTTCAGGTACATTGAGTAAGTAGGGAAGATGTGAGATCACATTTTCACAAAATGACTACTCCACAGGAGAAGGCACAGTGTGTTTCCTTTTCTAATAAATGATTAAATAGGCATAACTGTCGAATTTGGGGGGTCTGAAAAAGCCTCACAAGGTTTGAGAAATCGACCGCAAAAGCCCAAAGGTTCATGTGTGGTGTGGTCTTATGCACAATCAAATCATTGGCTCCTTTTTTATATCGTACGGGCAACGGGGGGCCACACATAGAGATGCATTGAGGTGGTAAAAAAAATTGAGAGTTTCTCTTTTAAATGAAGGAAAGAGAACTGAGATACCTCGTTCCATTATATAGTTATTTAGATTTGAAGTTGTAAAGATAATTTGTGGACACCCTGTATACATTTTTCTGCATTTTTTCAGCTTTGTCCCCTGAAAAATGTAAAATCAAGGTTCCACTGCATACATCTTGACGAAGATAAGAATCACCTTGGCAAACTCTCAAACTAAAGTGCTTTTCTCCTCTCACATCACCTTTGTTTCAGAGTGCCCCCTGTTGCTGTATGTATAGCTGCCCTTCCTTACTTTGTTTACAATAAACTTCAGGAATGCTAAGAGTATGTAGACAAATTTGACAGATTTAATGTTTTGTGATACACATTGCATTGTTATGCACACTGCAAGTACTGTCAGTACTTCGTATGACCACTTTTGGCTCTTTTTAGGCCCATTTTAATAATTGTTTGTGTACAATTCCTTTTCAGTCTTTTTTTTTTAAACTTCAACCACGTGGTTTATGATATTACGCGTTGCTCCGAAGATACAAATAAAGAACACCCTTACAACAATCAGAATTAATATTATTTACTTTGTTATAACCAAAAAATAGCATAAATAACATGGTAAACAATGTACATATTGTTCCAGGCTTTTTTGTGAATATGCAAAGAATCGTGCTGCCATATATTCTTGGGACACAGTAACAGAAAGGATTGTGGGAAACAAGATTATATTGAAGCAGACAAATAGTTTAACTAGGGACATTTCATTTTAACGATAACACCGAAAAGTTGAGGAAAGCAAAATAAAGTGTTTAAAATGTATTTGGGTAGGTATAGGAGGCAAGTTTTTGGTGTTTCGGAATCGCGATATAACGTGAATTCTGTCATTTTTCAGAATAACACCGAATTTTACACTTCAACGTGAAAAATGCTGCGAAATATGCAATATAAACTGGGGAAAACACTTCTTTGGCTAGGAATAAGAAGACACCTGAAGCGCTATTCTGTCAATTGTGATCTATCTGGTAATAGTTCGATTCAAAAGAGATTTATTGCAGTTTGGCGCAGACATAACAGACAGTGTTTTACCTTGTCCTGAAATAGAATTCGCTCGGGGGGGATCTTCCTAGAAGGAAAATTTCTAAGGAACGGGAAAATTTTCAGGGATAACCACCTGTTGTGTTTTGGGTTGGGGGAGGGTGTGTGTGTGTCTCTACACAAAACAGTACTTTGAGGTCTCAGAGGGATTTTTTTGCGTTGTTAGGGAAATGTCATTTGTAGGATTGTTTTTAAAGATTTGGGTGTTATCATTCAATAAACATTTCATATTTAGTGTCTGATGAGATGAAATAGTTTTCCAAATTGAAGCAATTTGGTAAATTCTCGCAAAGGTAAGCCATATTTTTTTGTCATTAAAACTAAAATTTGTCTCAATTTTCCAGAAGTAAAACAATGTGAAAAATCTTAAGCAAAAGAGGAACAGTAAAAATACACCGAATTTTGCCCTAAACCACGAAAAAACACCGAATTGCAGTAAAAAAATAACATCGAAATTTAGGGGAAAATAAAATGAATACTTCACGTCCCTAGTTAGAACACTTTCAAAACAAGGGAATATGCTTCTTTTTTTGCAATGAGTCCAATAATGTGGCCAATACTGTATACTTTTGCTGTGTATGGTTTTTCCCCTTCATGATCATAGAAACACTTGACTAACGACAACGAAGATGTGTTGAAGAATGCCACACACATACACACAAAGGCAGGACTGTACAGTAAACAGCTGATTGCATTGCCTACACCCCCTTAACTCGCTTGTAGTTGAAAATTCGAGGACAGTTCCAGAAGGAATTTGCTCATCATTTGCTGTACTTCAGATTATAGCTTAGGTGCTTTATTAAAATGCATGTCTTTCTTCCACACAATTGTTCTCTATTGCATGTAGAACAGCAGAAAAGTATGATGTAACATGGAAGAAACTTATTCTTTAGCATTTTGAAATCTGTGTTATTTCTTGTGGTACGTGTTTAATTTTGTACTTTCTGGTTGATGGTATTTTCTACTTTCTCCATGATATGAGATTATATCAAACTGACAAAGATTACATGTGTTATTCGAGACATTTTTCATTTCAGCTTACTTACATAAGTTAAACTAGACTGCACAGCTATTGCAAGAATTACTTTGTAAAAAGAGAGAGAAAAATCATGTCCACATTCCTAGATAAGAAATAATATTTGTATTCTGAAAACAGAGGTACAAGAGAGATGTGTTTGTGTGTGTGTAAAAGTTAAATTAGCTTTTTATAATTAAATGTTTGCAGACTATCTATGTATTACAAGTAATAAAAACTTGCTATCACTTAATCTCTTTAATACTCAAAATTTCAACACATTTCACATGCACCTTTTCTAGGACCAGTCTCGATTAGCCTGCCTCGCCGTGAAGTAGTTTAAAATAAACTTTGCTTTGAAGTGCAAGCTATTGAAGCACAAAGATTGGGAAGTCCGTACCCAATGTGAAAGAATGTTGAAGTTGTGAACTTATATGTCTTAACCTTTTGGTGTAGCCTGTAAGCATTTCAAGTGTGAAATATCATTATGGTTTTGTTTAGGATTTTGTGGAAATATGGTGTTCATTATCGAAGCTGTTTGGGCCTCCTCGATGGCGCAGTAGAGGCATCGTTGCCTTGTAATGAAGGGGTCCCGGATTCAATACCTGGTGGAGAAACATAGTGGTTCGGATTCCACTTTAAACTGTAGGTCCAGTCCCGATTAGCCTTACTGTGCATAAAGTGGACTTAAAACACTAAATCAACCAACCAACCAATCGAAGCTCTTTGACAGTAAATCTATGCGTGTTTCAAGTTAAGGTATGTGTATAACGTGTGCCTATTAATATTAGCCTGTGTGCTTACATGACAGTATCAATGAACACTATAACATTACTTTTGCAGATAGGATGCTTTGAAAATAATTTGTGCACATACAATGTTTTTGAATTATATATTATAGGGATGGGACCGATTAATCGGTATCAGTTTATCGGTAAAAAAAGTAAAGTGTTCCCCTGTGCATAGCACCACGCCATGAAGGCGTATAGGGGGTGTGGGGGTAACGCCCCACACTTTCTTGATCCGGTCGTGAGTGGGGGTGATGTGATCAGCATCACGCCCCTAACCGCCTTTACCCCCCAGGGTTTCCCCCAGGTACCCATGTTATTCGACGCTGGGTGGGCGCCGGGGCCGCTTTCACCGTTAGAAAAGTTCCCGGATTTGAACCGGCCGGGGATCGAACCCGGGACCTTGAGCATGGTAGTCAGAGATGAGTGGTGGAAGTTTATCGGTAAAATTACCATTATTTTACTGATCTGATATCGATAAATATCTTATAATTTAGTGCAAAATTCTGCCATTTTGTTGTAATTTTTATGGATAATCTCCATGCCCTTCTTTCTAAAAATGGAAATGTCTTAAATATTCAACTTCTTTTGCACTGCAGTCACCTTGAAACACACATTTATTAAGGAGATCAATGAACATTTCATGTTCTTCAAGTATCATTTCTAATTTTATATTGGATCTGTAGAATATCTGTATTGATAAATTTTATATTGGTACTCCAGTATTGGCCCATCCCTAATAAATTATACCCTGTCCCAGTTATCTGTGGAGCAGGGTCACACATAGCAGCAGAGAAGGAGGGAAATTGATTGGGCAAAGCCAGGTAACTCCCTCCATTATGCCATTACTCTCACTGTTCATTGGTGGAGCCATTTCGCGTCACTACTTGCAGGAAGACTTGTTCTTGTTCGCCTGCTCTACAGATATCTGGGACAAGGTATACATTGTTGTGTTGATTACTGCAATAAACGTAAGTTAATTTTCACTTTTATTTCTTGCAGAAAATCAACATGAAGAATGCATTCAGCCTTCAGTTGATCGATTACATGGCAATGATGCTGAAGAAGAAAGATTCTGACATGAATAATTTTCAGGTAGATGTTTAGTCTTGTTTCTGAGATACCGAACCACTAGCTTAGTATATTGAATCGGTGAGCAAAATTATTTATTTAACAGACTGAATGCAGAAGTGGAAAATGGTCGTTAAAATCAGTAAAAGTCAGTTTGTAATTTACCATTTGTAAAAAAAAATATTTCAATCAGTGTTTTTTATTTGCATGACTACAATTTGTAATTTTTTACATTTTGTTATTCCTTTACGACTTCGGAATGAGACTTTTTTTTCAGTTCCACTAAAGGTAAGACATCATTTGCCCTACTAGTCATCATCATCATCCTCTGCTGTTTCCTGCCTCTGGCTGGGACGGCATAGAAGTCAAGCCTCTCCATTTTTTACTGGTCTTCCACCACTCATCTCTTTCCACGGTGTTCCAATCTTGTCCTCTTCTCCTGACACTCTCCACTATCTGCTCTTTCCACAGACATCTTGGTCTCCCCCTTGGCCTTATTCCCACTGCTTGTGCATTGTAAGCTCTTACTGGTAGTCTTTCTGCATTCATCCTCTTCATGTATCCGAACCATCTCATCTGTGCCTGATCTTTCCTGTCCTGAAGCTTCACCACACCCACTGTCAGATCTCCTCATTCCTTATTCTATCCCTTCTAGTCTTCTCCAATATACTCCTTAAAAATTTCATCTCCACTGCCTGCATCTTTCTTTTGTCTCTCTCTGTCATTATCCAACTCTCTGCTCAGTATGTAATTATTGGCACCACGTATGTGTTGTACAAGTGTCGTTCAAGGTTGACCAAGACTTTCGTGCGTAAAATATTAATGAATCAATGTAGCGCTGCATTACTTCGGCAGGACAGACCATGATTTCTTGCGAGTAACCATGATCCTTTGCGACGCATTTGGCGCATGCGCAGTAGTGTAAACAAAGATGGTGGCAAGTAGTGTATCTGTTGCTGTGGAACAGCGGTGTATAATGAAATTTCTCGTGAAGGAGAAGGTGGAACCTGCTGAAATTTGGCGTAGACTGCAAGCACAGTATGGTGAACAAACACTGTCATGGGCAAGAGTGTACGAATGGTGTCAACAGTTCAGTGAAGAGCAGGAGTTGGCAAAGTGCTGCCGTCTGCCGGTAAGATTTTGGGAACTGTCTTCTGGGACATGAAAGGTGTTATCCATGTGGATTTTTTGGAGAAGGGTGCCACAATTAATGCCCAGTGTTACTCAACACTGCTTCACGCTGCTGTACGTGGGGCCGTTCGGAAGAAAACACCTGAAATGTTGTCGAAACATGTCATTCTTCTCCATGACAATGCCAGGCCACACACGGCCCATTTGATTCAAACATCACTGGCCAACTTGCACTGGTAGATTTTACCATACAATTCTTACAGTATAGATTTAGCCCCCAGTGATTTCCACTTGTTTGGGGCTCTTAAGGAGCATTTGGACGGGACGCACTTGCAGACAGATGAGGAACTGAAGAACGCGGACCTGCAGCAGGTATGACACCAACCAATTTCTTTCTACGCTAAAGGCATCAAGGAACTTGCAGAACGATGGAAACAGTGTCTGGATGTTCAGGGGGAATACTTTGAAAAACTGACATATTTCCTCTGCAGAAATAAAAGTCCCGGTCAACCTTGAACGACCCTTGTATATTACCTTCTTGCATTTCATAGATACATCCCTGTTCCATATTAACCTTCGAACACTTTAATATAGTCCACCACCCATTTGTCCTCTTCTGTTTACCTCCTCATCTATTCTTCCACTTCTCTCAATTATGCTTGCTACATATTTGAAGCTCTCCACTACCCTCAACTCTTCCGTGTCCATCTTTATTACTGGTTCATTTCTGGCGTTATTTCTTGTTATTAGCACCTCACTCTTTTCTGCACTGAATTTCGTTCCTGATCTTCTGATTTCCTCATGCTAACTATCAAGCAGTCTCTGTACTTCTTCCCTGTTCCCCCATATTACTAAGTCATCAGCAAACAACAGGGCCTTCATCTCCTCCTCTCCTATCTTCTTTCCTGCCTCTTCATTAATTGCATCCATTGTAATTATGAAGAGCAGTGGGGAAACAGCACTTCCTACTAGTGTAGACAGTACTTTTTGAGTTCTGGTTTTCTTCAATTGCTGAAAGGCCCTAATTTTACTGCCCGAGGGCCATATTTTCAACTTCATTATTTTATATCATGGATATGAGGTCAGTGTGTGCATCGTCACCACCTAGTTCTGCAGGTTGTTCATCCTGAGAAAGGGAAATTTGGATTTTCTAGAATCTTATAATTTAGCATCTGTTGAGATCTGGTAAATGCCACTTTTTTTTAGTTCATAATGAACAAGGCATTCCCTTCTACAACGTACTGAAAGCCCAATTTGCAAATGAGGTAGGAAAAACAAAAATACCAAAGTAGGCATTTTTGGAAATAGAGCACTAACTTTCGTAATGGTCTTTTTATGGGCATTATAGAAATTGCTGTTTGGTTCCAAACAACATGAGGCAAATTTAAATTATTAAAGCCTGTGTTTTACTGTAAGAATAAAATACGCATGGATCCACCTCGTAGCGATATATTCCACTCTTTAGTGACACTAATGCATGTTCATAGCAGTGTATAAATTCTATCCATACAGGATAACTGGTTTGTAACTACCATTTGACTTACAATCATTACAACCTGGAAGTGTCCGTGACTGTACAATGCACTAGATCCATTTTTATTCAAAGCATTCCTCTTGTGTTTTTTGTGAAACTACATAGCAAATCTCTCCAAATATGTTTAGCATCGCTTCTGATTGCAAGACATTCTGAAGATCTATTCAGATATCTGTATTCACCAAAAAAATACAAATATTGTATCTCACTTTATGTACCTATCCTGTTCCACAGTTTTATGTTGTTAGTTTAATGCAGGAAACCGTAATGCTGCTATATTTTTTTTTGCCTGCTAGGTGGCCAGCTGCACGTTAGATGCCAGCACCAAGATCTATGCATACAGAGTTGATTGTGTACATACAGACACCATGAAAATGGCAGGAGGTTTAGGCCGTGCTGTTGTGGTGGAAGAGAATAAGAAGGCTGGAGAAAGTGGCGTGAATGACGATCCTGATCCTGAAGACGATGCTGATATAGATCCAGAAAGGAGATTTAGAAGAAAAAAGAGGGTAAGTGTGCCCAAAGCAGCATATTGTGAGACTATTCAGTCAGAAAACCTGAGTTTCTTTCCATTTGGGGGGGGGGGGAGGGCTTTTTTCCCCGAAGTGTTTCAAATCAATGAAGATACAGTGGAACCTCGATTTTGCATTTTTCAGGGAACCAAATGTGGGAAATTGTAAAATACAGGAAAGTTTTATAACATTTTGCTATGTTGGGACCATCATGATAGAATGTGTAATGCAGAAAAATGGAAAATTTTGGAACTTAAAATCAGGTTTCCACTGTACATGGGTTGCCAGTGTTTTTCTTGTTTCGGGGTTTATGTTTCTCTCACTGCTATAAAGGGCACTTATTTCTAAATTTAAAATACAAGTTACAACATGAAATCCATAGCTAGACATAAGGAGTGGTTTAAAAAAAAGGCCAGTGTTTTTTTCTTTCAAGTGTTATCTTCATATTTCAATAGCCTTATATATATATATACAGGGTGTTCGGAAAGACCCTTTACGCTGAGTTTGAAATTATGTGGTTATGTACACAGCTTACCTCCATGGATCCAAAACGTCTGTGTGGGCTTCTGCATGTTTGTAGCATAGCGTTATGCATCTCCATGTCAGATTGTTCATCTGCAACAGCATGTCACTGGTGACACTTTGAAATGCTGTAGAAATTGCATCTTTCAACTGCTCGTTGTCGGAGTATTGACATTTCCGCACCTCTTCTTACACAAGGCCTAAGAGTACATTATCAAGTGTGCTGCTATCAGGGGTTCTTGCAGGCCAAGGCAATGGAGCCAGATATTCTGACGACTCATGCACGATCCAGTGATTTGCAAGAAATTTGTCCAGGCATCTGAGGATGATCGAAGCAAAATGCACTGGTGCGCCATCATGTTGAAACCAATTCCTTTTGCCATCAACTGTGGAAGCAACCACTTATTGATCATTCTCAGATGACTGTGCTGATTAAAAGAGTCATCGAAAAAATTAGGACCAACTACGTGTTCTTTCATCCCTGCCCAAACCATAACACAAGGCAGATTTTGCTAGATTTCTTCAAAGTAGTAAGGATTTTCTTTTGCTCAGAAAAAAAAAAATATCTGATTTCGTGAGCTGCGAAAAATTGCATACTTGTCAGAAAACATGGCCTTCTTGTTATTGTTTGTTCTTGGATATTATTGCAGCAGTACTGATATGCATGCACATGTCAATCCAGGTCAATCACTAATGGAGGCTAGATGAAATCTTGTAACATGCAAGTCCATCTTCATATGGTCTTGATTTTTGATCTTGGGATGCCTAACATTGCTGCATGTTTGTATGTTGATTTCTTTGAATCAATGCTTCCACAGTGGCACATGTCTCAGGTCGCATGCTTGGCCTCCCACCCATTGCAAACTCCATGTCAATAATGTTGGCCTTGACAGTGATGGTTTGCCAAAATGCACCATATGTCGGGTTCACGATGGCATCTATTGTTTTCCAATGATTTGACACACAAGCCACCAAATGCTCTTCCACAGTAAAAGCACGTGTCAGCCACCCATGACTTGCCTGGGATGTTTGCATGCTTTATCTACCACCAGGGGCAGCACTGTAGCACCTCGAAGAGGCCCCTTTAATATTCGTGGCAAATGTATTCGTACGACACTAAAGGGACTTTCCAGCCACACTGTACATATTCACATAACATGACTATTATTGTAAATAGAATATATTGTATGATATGACTTTATTTTCAATAATTGAATTTGACATACAAAGATGCACATATTTTGAAAATCTAGTATCAAAACCCTTTACTTTTTGTGTTCAGTAAAATATATTTGTATTATGACCTTCCAATAGGGATGTGCCGAAGCCGATTACTAGAGGCACATATTTTTGGTAAATAAAAAAGCAAAATTTCGGTACAAAAATGGAGTCAATTTCAGGTTCAAAAGCGGTAAATAAAATACAATATCGGTGTTATAGCGGTGAAAAATTGGATGAAAAGTGGTATATAAAAATACATTTTGGTTTTAAAATTGTGAATATAATCCTAAATTTGATTTAAAAACTACACTTATTCCACGGAATTAACATTTCACTTCTAATAGCACATTTATGTAGTTATCAGAGTATTCAGTTTATTTCTGTGTAAAGGAGTCCATTTTTGCTTCTCCAATATTAACAGCAGAATTAATCAATTTTCCGGGAATTACATAACACTCAGGATAATTCAGACGTCAGAAGGTGTCGCGTCGGTGAATAAACTCTAAATTTCGTGTTTAAGATTTAATTTAGCTTTTTGCAGTTCATTTCGCATTATTTCGTGACAAAACATGGTCACAAAATGCAGCTCACACTTTTCAAAAACATGAAAAATTAACACTACAATGTGTTTTTTCACATTTCGTTTTTTCGTCAAAAACGAAATATGCATGCCCCTACCGATTACAGATGTATGAAGATCGGCAGAAATTGACATATCGGAATCGGCAAAAGTCCGATAATTAAACCGGTACAGATTATACTAGAGTTTTACCTTCTAAGTTTTATATTCTAGTTTTGTAAGATTTATTGAAAATTTAGTTATGATTTGTCATTATTGTAGAGTTTTATAATAAAATTATTGCAAACTCATTCAGAGGATCAACCTAACTATAAATTGGAAATAAAACAGTACATTACTGAACCAGGATCTGCTGTTGTATTGGAAATTCAAAAATGAATATTCAAACCTGAAGCAAGTGCTGAGAAAATACTTGAGCATACTTGCTGCATCAGTATTCAGTGATTGAGTGTTCAGTGTTTCTGAACAGATTTGCGATAAGAGAAGAAGTAGGTTACTTCCTGAAGTGCTTCCAAATCTCGTGTTTCTGAAGTTGAATCTGGCAGAATAGGAATTCATTTTGCATTTCAAAGAACTGCTTGTGTACTAATAAATCTCGAGGTTCACATTACCTTTTGTAGATGCAAATGTACATTCCATATCTTGAGAATATATATGTATATACATACGATATGCAATAGAAATGTACATACTAAATTTATTTTTGTGATGCACAAAATAACATCCCATTTCTGTTTAATAATACTATGTATCGAAATCGGTTAAATATCGGTATTGGTTCCAAAAATTATCAGTGAGTACATTGGCATAGGTAAATTTTCAGCTTCGTCACATCCCTACCCTACCTTCCAATATATATATAATTTGGATAATTGCCTGCCTAGTTCAGTGGTTCTCAATTTTCAAGAGACTACAGCCCAGTAAATTTATTTCTTAAAAGCCAATGCCCTGGTCCCAATAATTTTACTTGTAAATGTATTTCTTATCTTTTAAACTTTATACATTAATTAATGTGCACTCTTAATGAAATAGATATTCAAAATAAATTAAGGAATAACCATAGAGAGTGCTACTTCAACTGTGTCTCGACTTGCTGACACATAAAATTACATTCCAATTAGTTGTGAACCACTAGCTGTAAAGGAACTCTTGCAGCCTGGCAATTGTGTTCTCAAGTTTGCTGCACAGCAAGAAGGAAGCAGCATGGTTGCCCGAAAATAGATTTCTGTGCATAATTCAGTTCATCCAAACTGTTTACATGCATAGTTGAAGAAGCTTATCCATTTACAGCCATTTTGTATGATGCAGACGATTCTTTTCAGTGCTGTTATATATTGCTGACCTAGCATTATTTTTTACAACTTTTTGTCAGTTTTCATTTACTATAAATTTGTTAATTAAGGTACTCACGTTTTCCGCGAAGCTGTTTTACATTATTTTCTATTAATTTTGGTAGCCACTGCCACCATGGTGGCTACCGAAATTAATAGAAAATAATGTAAAACAGCTTCGCGGAAAACGTGAGTACCTTAATTATCTATTAGCACGTCTCTCATTCCCATAGTATATAGTATGAATAAATTTGTTGGTAACAGTATCATTGCCAGCATTGGTTATCAACTCGGAGCTTGTTACAACAGATGACAAAGAGATAGGTTCCCCCACAAGTCTACTACAGCTTGTTTTGGTTGATGTCTATGATACCTCTATGTACAGCATATCAGATACTACTCATTTTTATCTTGTGTTAATACTCCATGTATTGTTATTACCTGTTACATCTTTTCTCTGTCTCGTAAGTTGTATATCATAAATGGAGCTTTTTTTTGCATATAGGTTAAAAAAAGCATGACAGTGGAGCAGAACATTAAAAATATAAACCGCAACAAATCAAACGTCGAGCTTCAGGTGGACCCCCTTTTTAAAAAGCTAGCCATCAGCGAGAGCTCGGCAGGTGGTTGCACTTTCTTGACTAGCCTGAAGATCATGGACAACAGGATGGAGGTGCTCCTGCACTCGGACGTGCCATGGCCTGTGAGTGAGGATCAAGATGCCCACAGCCAACAAGAACCAGAATGTGTTTCCATAGCACGATTACAAGGTATGTGTTTTGAAAATTTATGGATGGTTTGTCAAGAGAGTCTACTTGCCTGATTCTTAGAGGTGCATATTTATAGTGAATAAAGTATCAAAGGTTCTCTTGCATATCCAGGTGGACAATTTGGAAGCTACTTGAAAAGAAGAAGTAGCGGGTTCCGGTCATGAAAGCCAGAAAACAGTGGCTATTGGATCAGATGCGTTGACCACGTGTCACCCAATTAGAAGCCACTATGCAGGATCTGGCCCTTCAAGGGCTGTTGCGCCACAGAGTTTAATTTTATGGTATCAAAGTTTCGAAAGTGTAGATTTCCTGGTGACATGATTCTAACAAGTGTTCTCAGATTACCAGCCAGGTTAAATTGCTGTTAGTGTCCAACGTTTCGAGTGCATACATTGCTGTCATCATCAGGGAATGTGTAATTGGAGATCAATATATGCTTAAATGGATGAGTATGATTGAGTGGAGCTTAGACTCGATATTGTGATTGTAGCCTGGTGTTTTATTGGCAGATGTCGTGCTTTTACAGAGAAGCGGGTTTCAGACATGACTGAACTGGAGTCCCAGATGTCGTGCTTTTACAGAGAAGCGGGTTTCAGACATGACTGAACTGGAGTCCCATGTCTCTGTTGGAATTCGCGCTTTCCCGGGAAATGGCTACAGTTTTTCTTTACTCTTCTCTCCCAGTAACTGGCATGTTTGGCTATGATTTTTGGTAACTGGCATGTATGGCTATGATTTTTGGTGTCTGCAAATAGAGCCCTGTGGCCCTTGGTGATGCTGTGTTGTGCTAATCTTGACATTTCTGGTTGGAACACACTGGTGTAGTTTTGATGTTCATTTCGTCTCTAATGCATCCTGTTTGTCATGTATATGATGTACCATATTCACAGGGTATTGGTATACTCCTGGAATACAGAGTTCCAGGTCATTTTTGACTGAGCGGAGATTGGTTCTTGGTCTTGAATGGTGGTATGTGGATGGTCTTCACCCCATGGCTGGCGAGAATTCTGCTTAATTATTCTGAGGTGTGTCCAATAGTTGTAATGAGACGTTCCTCTTCTGTGTTGCTGTAACAGAGGGGTTGTGCGGTTAAGGATCAGTACTTGGTACCCTTAGGCCATGTCTCCATGTTTGGCTGGTCCAGATTGTGAAGGATTAGCATTTCTAAGAACCACACTGTTGCTTTTGTTGGTATCTGCTGAGATGTATAAGCATAGCTATTTTCCAGGAAAGGAAGTCTCAGTAGGGACATGACTCCCTCAGTCATCCCTGAACCCACTTCTCCATAAAAGCACAACATGGATTCTTTCGAGTGTTGAAACGTGCCTCCTGTTGTTCCAAAAGACAGATTTATATTGGCTGAAAATTACACTTAATATTGCATAAAGTAAATGGAGAATATTTAAAACATGCAATAGATTTCACAATGAAAGCTTGAGCTTGCATTCTGTATTGATGACAGGGATGTTAGAGTGACAGAAATGTCAAAATTGCTATTGTCAGAATCCAAAACAGAGTACAGCATCAACAGAATACAGATGAATGGAAAATCTTTGGTATTTAACACAAGGAAGGAAAATGTAGTAATAGGAGAAATATTGAATAGATGTAGAAAAATGTTTGAAAATATGGAAATTATATGTACAAATAACTTAAATATGTAAAATACATGCTAGAAGCTAGGGATGGACCGATATGAAATTTTGTCCGATACCGATAACCGATATTTAGAGGCACATATTTTTGGTAAATGAAAAAGCAAAATTTCGGTACAAAAACTGAGTAAATTTCGGGTTCAAAAGCGGTAAATAAAATAAAATATCGGTGTTATAGCGGTGAAAAATTGGATGAAAACTGGTATATAAAAATACATTTTGGTTTTAAAATTGTGAATATAATCCTAAATTTGATTTAAAAACTACACTTATTCCACCGAATTAACATTTCACTTCTAATAGCACATTTATGTAGTTATCAGAGTATTAAGTTTATTTCTGTGTAAAGGAGTCCATTTTTGCTTGTCCAATATTAACAGCAGAATTAATCAATTTTCCGGGAATTGCATAACTCTCAGAATAATTCAGACCTCGGAAGGAGCCGCGCTGGTGAATAAACTCTAAATTTCGTGTTTAAGAGTTAATTTCGCTTTCTGCAGTTCATTTCGCATTATTTCGTGACAAAACATGGTCACAAAATGCATCTCACACCTTTCAAAAACATGAAAAATTAACACTACAATGTGTTTTTTCAAATTTCGTTTTTTCGTCAAAAACGAAATATGCATGCCCCTACCGATATTCTACCGATCCAATACAAAATTAGAAATTGTCCTTGAAGAACCTGAAAGGTTCATTGACCTCCTTAATAAATGTGTGTTTCGAGGTGACTGCAGTTTAAAAAGAGATTGCATATTTAGACATTTACTTTTTTAGAAAGTAGGGCATGGATATAATCCATAAAAATTACAACAATATGGCAGAATTTTGCACTAAATTATCAAATATTTATCGATATATCGGATCGGTAAAATAATCGGTAATTTTACCGATATATCTATATCGGCCGATACCGATATAGTACCGATTAATCGGTCCCATCCCTACTAAAAGCTAATATATGGAAAATACAAATACCTTTTTTGAGTCCGCTTGTAATAATTTGCCAAGATAAGGTTGATTATAATGCCATATGGACATACGTGTATGTACTTACAAATTAATCAGTTTCCTGGTAATAACAATTCACTGTATTCCATAATTATTTTAATATGTTTTTTTTAGCAAGTTAAGGGAGAAAAGAGTTTTGTTGTAGAGGAGCATGTTCTTGTGAGGCAAAATTATCATTTTTTTTCTAAGGCTTTCTAATAGCGTTTTCAAGGTACTCCCGTTTGGAGTGTAAACTAGAATTACATTTTCCTTGAATAGGGAGTATCAAATTATATTCTCTCTCTGGGTGCTGAAATCTGTACATTGTGCTGGTTTTGAAAAATAATTAACTGAGAACCTTAGCCTAGATTCAATTTCTCATTTGCATGTTTCAGAGCTTAACAACCATGCCATAGACCCAGTGTTTTCGGCATTTTCGTTCAGGAATTGGTCTGTGGACGACGAACCAGTGGATGATAATGTGGACAGATTGGAAAAGCTTCAGAAGGACACGGAACATGCTTTTGACATGATGGCTGTTCCTGATGAGGATCATTTCCAGGATTTACCGGAAGGTTGGTGTGATTTTTCATTTTTGAACCTTTTATTGAAGTAAAAAATTTGCAATATGAAATAGTTCATGGCACAGAGGACACACTAAACTTACTGAAAACGTATGAGCAAAGTGTGATTCAACCAGAGGCCAATCCTGGTATTTGTATCCTGCAAAACTCCTGTATAGTGATTTGGCATTATTTCAGTGGAATACTTATTTTTAGTGATGCACGTAGCAGAGAACTTACTGACTCCATTGTACTCGCCAATAATTTTTTGGACTGATTCTGATATTTAGCAGATTCCGATGTACACCTATATGATTAACCTTTAGCGGACTGACATCTTGTGCACCTGACTTTGAAATGGAGCTGGCGCCATTTCAAGCGTGCACTTTCGAAACTTGCAGCGAATACAAAAACATCGTAACTCCAGAACTAATTGTTGTAGACAGAAGAAATTAGTTTTGTTTTCTTTCAAAAAGATAGGGCTTTTAGCAGAGGTAAAATTTATTCATTGTGCCTCCCAATCATTAGTATTAAAGGAAGAAGAAAGATGAATTATTTAAAAAATAAATTGTGCCCTCCTCAATAGAGTGAAGTGAATGGGGAAAAAAATGTAGTATGTAGCAGTGGTATATTCCTACAACCGTGGAAATTTTTTTTGAAATCAGACTGATACTTCTTGAGTAAAAAATAATAACATAGAAAGTGACAGTGTTGCCAGCTTCGGGACAATGTCCAAAATTTTGCTTCTAGCTTCGGCCCTTTGGAAACTGGATGGACCAAGTTTGAAGGGAAGCACGACAAAAGGTCACTCTATCAGGATATGTAATGCCCGTGGAAAGAAACCCTGAAAGTTCAGGGTTCAGAAATTTTGCTTAATTAATTAAAATTTCAAACTTTGGGCCTTTGCTGCCGCTTCCCCCTGGACCCTTAATTATCAGATGTTACTTAAAATGTTGCTTTTTACTCATTCTTACGTTTAGAATTTAATTGTTCAAAAAGATGCAGTGGTTGAGGAGTTACAGCTATTTATCTTCAATTTATCCCATTGCAACAAAGGGCTATTTGAAACAGTGCTTGTTAATAATAGTAACAATGGATATATTGTTTTGTAATTCGAGTATATAATACCTTTAGATGTAAACTAATGAACATAAAAGACAGAAGTGAAATTGCTGTTGTGCGCTAATATGTGGTTTGAGCAAATTTCGACAATCTAGCCTTTGCTCCTGCATCTAAAACAGTATGTGCAAGGTAACGGAGAAGGGGGGATCAGGTATATCGCCATGGGAGTGAATTATTCCTGACAAGAAAAGTAAATTTTAAATACTACCAGGGATCTTTACTCTTTTTGGCACTTTATGCGTAAATATAATAATTAAAAATTCATATTTTTTTGTACAAGAATCTTTGTTGGGGAGCAAAAATATCACCAACATGAAATTTCAGTAAAGCCATTGAAGCTTTGGAAATACATTTTTCGTGTGAGGAAATGAGTAATGTAGTTTGTAGCTTTGTTTAATATTGTATTTATAGATATTTTTCATTATAATGCTAATTTATCTCCTCTCAAAGGAGAGTAGATTTCCTGTTTACACATAAATCCAGCAAAGATGGACCCCATCAAAAAAAGAAGAAAGTTTAATTCACATAATACAAACACATTGTTATTCGAGCAATACTGTAATATCAAACTGGCCTGAAGATTGTTTTTCTTGTACAATTAATGATAGATGTTGTACACTACATTTTCTGCCCATATACATGATAATTTCCAATAGACCTATTATTTTTCAGGTATGTAATTGTGCGACTTAATTCCATAGTGCATCAATTTTGTCATTATGGTGCTTGGTTGAGGCCTCGTTAGCACAAGAACGATTAGCTTCTCTAGATCAAGCTCCACTTTTTCTCTCTTTTTACAGATAACATTGGTGCAGATGTCTTTGGGGACGAAGAGGAAGATCACATTGAAAGAACAGTTGCTATTGGTTGTCACTCAGCAGAAAATAACAAAACTGTAGACATGAGAAAATTCTTAGCTGTTGTCCCACAGGAATATTCGTACTTTGAGAAGTGTGCGCTGTCAGCATGGGCTGGCCCAAAGCATTGGAAGATTAGACCTTTCTCAAAAGGTAAGACCATGGCAACATAAGGATTTGTTTTACAAGAAATTAGGGATGGGACCGATTAATCGGTCCTCTATCGGTATCGGCCAATATAGGCATATCGGTGTATCGGTTTATCGGTAAAATTACCAATTATTTTACCGATCCGATATATTGATAAATATCTGATAATTTAGTGCAAAATTCTGGCATTTTGTTGTAATTTTTATGGATAATCGCCATACCCTACTTTCTAAAAAAGTAAATGTCTAAATATGCAACTTCTTTTGCACTGCAGTCGCCTTGAAACACACATTTATTAAGGAGGGCAATGAACCTTTCAGGTTCTTCAAGGACCATTTCTAATTTTATATCGGATCGGTAGAATATCGGTTATCGGTATCGGTAAATTTTATATCGGTACTTTATCGGTATCGGCCAAAAAATTCATATCGGCCCATCCCTACAAGAAATTGTCTATGTTGAAGGATAAATATTTGTCTCAGTACGATTCTTTAACCTCAAATTGACATTACTTATTAGCAAAAGGAAATTGTTGATGATATACGTCCTCTTTAACCTGCTAAATGTTTGAGTCAGCAAGTGTAGCCACTCCCGAGTACAGTTGGGAGCTGAGAAGACTGCGAGTGCGGGGTGAGGTTCGGCGTGAACGGGGAGGAAGTGTGGGGAGGGAAGCTTCGACTTGGTGTTCAATTTTTCAGTGTTGTCAAGCATGCAGAAGTCCCTGTAGGAAAGGGTGATAATTTGATAATGGAATCGGGACTTACAGTGTGAGGTGCAGTCTGGCGTTCGGAAAAGTTCGGAACCATTCGTGAACCTCCATGGATGACATCAGCCACGGGACATCTCTCAAAGACCAGCAACGGCATAGGAATTCACACTTCTTCCGTGTTTTCGGAAATAAATTTGTTTTAAAAATCAAATGAATGTTCTGGCGTGTGTGTATAAGTAAATGTATATGTATAGAGCGGACTATATCTAGTAAACTGGGTTGCTGAAGGTTAACTATCAATAGAATTAACATGCAACGAAAAGCGGGAAAGCCGGCTCGGGGGTTGAGCAAAGGTTTATTCAGAATTTTCTATTTGAGGGGTGTAAGTTTGTGGTTATGGGTGTGAAAAAGTATACTTAAGAGCCAAAAATGACCATAAATCTGTCCTTTTATAAAAATTGTGTGGGGTGTTAGGGCGTAGTTGGTGGATAAATCACTGGGGCCGAGACATTACAACTTCATGTTCCATAATCCGAAAGTTGCAGAAAAGCGATGCTACATACCAAAATGTAAATACAAACGAGAGAAAATGTACTACTCTGCATAAGTTAAAATTAATTGATCCATGTCCAGGAAAGAAGCATTAACAAGACGCTAGGAAATAACATGCACACACACTTGCTTTCTTAATCACGTTGGAAGCAGATTGCTTTGATTTGTGAAGTTTTACTCCATTATTAATATTGCTTTCACTTCTTACTATGTAATAATATTCCATTCCTTTGCAATGCTTTTTCGTACCATGCCTTGTTTATTTATGCCACTGCCACCCTGAAAGGAAGACGAGCTGGCTGCACACGGCGACAACAGGCAGGTCAGTTTCGCATTCCTCAGCCTCCCAGTCTTCTCAGCTCCCAACTGTACTTTTCATTAGATTTTAAAATGCTGGACAGAATTGGCTACAGTGGAATCCTGATGTTACATTTTCCCACATTATGTATTGAATTGTCATGGTCCCAGTAGAGCATTTCACTAGTAAAATAAGCTCAATCAATTAATCAAGAGCATCATCATAATAATTCTTCGCCATTTCCTGCCTCTGGCTGGGTCGGCATAGAATTCAAGCCTCTCCATTTTTTCCTGGTCTTCCAACACTCCTCTCTTTCCACAGTGTTCCAATCTTGTCCTCTTCTCCTAACACTCTCCACTATCTGCTCTTTCCACTGACATCTTGGTCTCCCCCTTGGCCTTTTTCCCACTCCTTGTGCATTTTAAGCTCTTACTCTTTGTCTTTCTGCACCCATTCTCTTCATGTGTCCGAGCATGAAGAGCATATATTTTCAAAATTTCCTGCATTTTAATTTTTTATTAGCTTTCTCCTCTCCCCCAGAAAAGCACAAAAAAATCGAAGTTCCATGTATTTTATTACATTAAGGATTTGAAATATTGAAAGCACACAAGCCACTGTCATGTGCTGTGTGCAGGAAAGTACATTTTTATTTACTACTTATTATTATAAATAGGACATTTCCTAATTTTAACAAGTGGTGACATTTAGTAATGTGCAGGATAAATTTCCAGCAGTTGTAGCACAGAAAACTTCTAGAATTAAGCACTTTTAATGTGCAGGTGTTCAAATTATTCCTCCTGCTCAGGACCTCAAAAATCAGAAATTATTTTCCAAAGTTGTCCAGGATAGGATTTTTTCTGGTCCTGTTACTGGCATTTCAAGATCTGCACACATCCCTAAGCTGTGCGTCAAGTTAACTTTGCAGCAGGTTTTCGCATATATAGATCCACAAACGTGCGCACAAGAATATAGTTCCGCTGAGAAGGGTTCTAATCTGACACAACTGCATACTTGCAAGAAAACAGTTATTTAATTTGTAAAATACAGACAAAATAATGCATCCATTAGCAGGTATGGACTTGGTCGGTTGCAATCACTGTGCAGACGAACTTAGATCTGCAGATTCACCAACTGGAGTTTGTATTGTGCTAAAGAATCGCTGAAGATCAAGAGCGAGTCGTGCGAAACTGAATATGTTGCAGAGCACGTGGAAACCGTGATAACAGTGTTGCACATCCCACTATTTTAACCCTATTCAGCGCGTGGTTTTACCCGAGTACTATTTTGGATATCAGCCTAAAGGAAAAGTTCTTCAAAGTCAATCAAGTTGTTTTAAATACATATTCCTCCTTACGGCAACAAGATCAAAATAAAACAGGTCGTGAGGTGATTTGCTGGAAACAATTGTTTATTGTTTGATGACAAAAGAATCTCAGCGGTATTAAAATCAAGGGTACATTGAATCAAGGGTGGAAGGATACAACTGTGCAAAACCACCGCCAGGGCTGAAGCAACCAAGGGGGAGGGGGAGGCTTATTGTTTCACCCACTGGTGGCAACGAAGGCGCATGTTTACTGTTCCATTCAAAGAAAGGGAAGGATGATTATCAGCAAGAAATGGACAGACCAAGATTTGAATACTGGTTTAATGAAGTGATTTTTTTATTTCTAAACCAAAAACAATAATTTGTCAAGAGGGGTCTATCGTTCTTTACTCCTTTGTTTTTTCTTGCTCTAAATATACATGCATGCTCTCATGTTTCGAAGATATTTCGCGATTTATATTAACTATGACACATTTATTACATAATCTATGCGCAGAATGAAATTTTATGTTTCAGGAGACAAAAAGAAGCAAAAATACATTCCCGCTTGACATGCATGTGACATGCATGTTGGCAACACTGCAGATTTTCTCAGTGTCTGCAATGAAAGCAGCTTGGCGGTTGAAGCAAGACTGGCACGCAAGATTCTGAGCTGATTTCTCGTGCGGATTGATACATAAAATCTGCTGCAAAGTTAGCTTGACGTGAGGCTTAGAGACATTATTTTCCCAACTGCTCATTTGCATCATCAGACCTGGGGTGTAAGGTCCCAACTGCTCATTTGCATCATCAGACCCGGGGTGTAAGGGGTGACCTTCCACGTAGTACACCCAAATGTCAACCTCACTTCCACGTTAGTGCACCCTGGACTGAAGACTAACGAGGCTCTGGCGACTGGCCCCATGGCCAGTATAATTTTGTTTGTATTGTCCTGTTCTTTTGTCCTTATGTGTGCTGAGTGCCCCTTTACAGCCTCAGCTTTTAACGAAAGTCAGAACATTTTAATTTTTTTTAATTATGCAACGTTAGAGTTGTTATGTGTAATGATAAGGGGCTGGCCCCCGTATAATGTGACGGGAGCAAAATAGCCTAAGTGCTGACGCTCCCAAAATTTTAAATTCAAATCAAATCAAATCAAATCATCATCAGACCCAGTTGAAAGAGTTAACCATTTTGGACCGATTCAACAAATTATGCAATCCACAGTACTGTTTCTTCATGGAACATTCGTAGTTTTATATTGTATCACCGCAGTTACTGGATTTATATATGTACTTTGTTTGAACTGGTATTTGACAGAATCTGTCTCCGTGAAAGATGCCACCAAAAAGCAGCAGAAGAAAACCATAACACTGGAATTTGAGGAAGGGGAAGATTTCTGTGGGATTTTCCGAATATCAAAGAAATCCACTAAGCTGGTGAGCAAAACGATGAAACAATGGGACGAAGGCAAAATCACGCATCCTGCAGATATTCATTACACGTCTCAAGATCTGTTAAGGTGAGCTAAACAAAAACATGGCATTATCTATTTTTTAAATTTATTTTCTTAGTGTATTGCCATGATTTGATTTTAATTTTAAGCCACAAACAATGGACATACAATACATACTTGTAAATAATTTTTTTCTGAGGAATTGTAAATAGCAGAACTTTATTACAATTTTATAGTGTGAATGTTCTCAAAAGTTTGCATAACTACTTTTTTATAGGTGCAAAATAATATAATAGTTATTTTTAGTGGTTTTTATTTTATCTGCGACGTTTCGTCTTGGTTTCCCAGAACTTTTTTTAAGCTTACACCAAGATACACACGCAGATAAAATAAAAACCACTATAAATAACTGTATTAGATTATTTTGCATTTACAGCATTAATTTAACAATTTGTCATATCCTTTTATGTGATAGTTAAGTCTGAGCCGATGCCACTCATACTGATGCCAGTACTCTTCTGATTCCAGATACTGATATCTAAGCATTGTAACAACTTAACGAACCTAGTGCAGTTCAAAATATTTATTAATTTGAATTTTAATATGTAGGCAAGTCATATCAATTTATCAGTTATTTTTTTATTACATTTTCATAATTTCACTGAGAGTCAGAATCACAATTATCTCTCCTCAAAATCTTTGTAAAACTTATATTGTTTTATTTTCTTTGTATAGGTGCTTCTTAAGGAAAAAAATCTCAGTACAGCCACAATCTTACGCCCAAGAAGTAGATGAAAGCGTCCATCAGTACAATTATAATAATGATTACGACCAAGAAAATTACTGCCCTAATGTTCAGGTAACGTGTTTTTTCCTCGCAGTTGTGTTGAATTAACATGTCAATATGTTGCTTGTGTAGTGTGTTTTGTTTATCCGTATGTGCAAAATTAACACACTAATAAACAGACCTACTTGAAGTATTTTATTTTGGAGTAATTGGTTAGCAATTTTGCTCCTTAAGTTATTTCATCATACAACTCTACTTGTTTGTGTGTCAGAGGGATGAGAAAACTTTTTCAGAAGCTACACATAAGTAGTCTCTAAATTAATTTCATTGAAATAATTCTTAATAAAACTTTATCTTCATTTGCACAGAATATAAATTTAGCTCTTCTCTTAGTACCCTCAATAAGTTGATTCATAAAACCACAATATTTGTCCTCGTTTTTAAAATTGTCTCAGTCTATCAATTTCTGCATGGTACGAGGGACGTTCATAAAGTAATAATTATTACCAAGAAAGAATACAGCAGCGCACATGAGTTTTTCTGAATGAATCAGTCTTTCTCCACATAAAGTCCACCCAGTGACACACTTCCCCTATCAATGTGCCAACTTGCGGATGCCGTTGTTGCGGCTGGGTATCCAGGAAGTTATTCGCCACAGAAATGATGTCGTCATCGTCATCAAAATGCCTCCCATTTAGGGGCTTTTTCAGTTTTTCTTCTTTTTTTTCGGTTTTTTTGTAGCATTTTTCTCTGTTTCATACTTTTGTGGGTTATCTATCTATAGTGTAAATCACCAACCCTGAGACCTTCTGTAAACAAACAGTCTCACCAATTTGATATATCACTCCACGTCAGCTGAACATGGAGACCTTTCCGCACGCATAGAACTCGCCATGTTGAAAGTGGCACTACTTCCTTGCTGTTCACATGATTATTTTTTAGAAAATAACCAATGTTATAAAATATCATTATGTACACAAATCACTAAGGTCATCCAAAGTTACAAAGTACAAAAGAAAGAGCATTGGGTTTAAAGTGAGACGTCATTTATGGCAGCGTATCCCATACTACAAATTGGCCATTGTTTTACCTTACGTAATGAATCCTGGATTTTCGTGTGGATTATTTTACTTCTATGAGTTTGCAATGCTTTCTGCATGCACGTGGTTTTGTTTCAAGGTTGGTGATTTGAACTTTAGTTTTACACCCAAGCCAGTCATGTGATGCAACAAATGGAGAAAAATGCTAATGAATTTTAAATGTGCTGTGGTAGTACTTAAGTTCAAATTACATGCCACAAGTAGCTGTGGTGTCTAAATGTTAAGGGTTGATGATGGGAAGTGTTCTAGTTTAATGGAAGAAAGTATGAAGTAGCACTGAGCAACTTAAAACATATTTATGTCTCCTTATCCGATAGCTGGGCCTCCCCAATGGCGCAGTGGTAGCGTCCTCGCCTTGTAATAAACGGGTCCCAGGTTCGATACCCGGTGGAGGCACATAGTGGTTTGGATCCCACTTTAAACGATAGGTCCAGTCCCGATTAGCCTTACTGTGCATAAACTGGACTCAAAACACCCAACCCAATCCAAACTCAATTATCAGATACAGGGTTCCCACACACCTGGAAAACCTGGAAATCTCAGGGAATTTGAAAAATATACAAATCTCAGGGAAAATCTTGTAATTGATTAATGGTTCCCTAAGAAGCAAAACTGAGGGATTATAATATGCTCCTGTCTGTGGATAATCCAGGCTGTTGTAGCATATTTCTCTTTCAGCAAGGAACTCGTATCTATTTATTTGTCTGTTTCTTGTTTTTAAATGTGATTCCAGGGCTGGTGACCAAGTGTATACCCTCATAAATTTTGCACTTTTTAAAATTTAATTAGCCGATTTGGATCTTTTACATGACATAAAATATATTTCAAGATGTGGAAAATGCATAATAAAGATAACCTGATGTCCAAAGTTAACCAGTGTTCATCTGATTTCCCTTATTAGGGAGTAGTTTTAAGTTTTTTCTTCCTTCTTTTTTTTACAAAATAGTAAAAAAAAATGGAGTGTCCTGTTTAGGGAAATATTTATTTTCTGCCATCTTTTATGTACAATATTGTTGATTGTGTATTTACTGCATTTAGAACATAATTTTAAATATTTACTTACTAGTGCCATATATGAATTATGTATTGTTCATAAATACTTGTACATATTTTAAGTTTTTGATCATGTTCAACTATTGTTATAGTCAGTGCTCGAAAAATCTTCTTCAGAGCTAGGTGCCAGCTCTGAATATCAGGCGCCAGGAAACAACCTACTTGCAATTGTGCATACTATGGAGTTTCAAAAGTTGCGCAACCCAAACTTTGAAAATGTATATCTTGAAAACCGTAAGAGATATTTACACCGGTTTTCCTGCATTATAAAGCCTCATCCATTTGAGATATTTTTCAATGCTAAAAAATTATCAGTTTACCCACACAGAAAATTAGATAAATAAATAACTGGCGAAAGGCAGTGTTAAAATTTTTCCAGAAATGCATTTTTGAGTGAGAAAAATATGTAAGAAATTATCAAAGGGTCATAATTGGATGTCTGATGCCATGTCAATCTGTCATTTGCGACCAATATTGATCATGTGCAGCATTTGATGGATTTTTGACTGGTGATTTTATGGGTTGAGTGGTAACATTTTTGGGACATATCCTCCGTAAATGGCAACACTAGCAGGTCGAAATTTTGTCAACACACACACGCAACATGTGCTTAAATATTGGCCATACTCCATAACACGGGTTAGGTGGTACAACAGCCTCAGGCTGAACCTCGCCCACAGAAATAAAGAATGAAGAATCTTCAAAATTTTGTACATAATAGCAAATGATCACAGTTGCCAGGCAGAAAATTTTAGTCGCCACGGCGACCTGGCAACTGGGATTTTTCGAGCCTTGGTTATAGTCATGACATGACATGTGCATTTTTACATGCCTATCACATGGCAATGCATATGTGGAAAGTGGGTTTTCTGTAAATAAGCAGGTTTTAATAGAAAACTTGAAAGAAGAGTCTGTTGTGGCTATTCGGCAAGTTTATGATGCAGTGAAAGTGGTAGGAGGAGTGTCAAATGTAGAAGTAAGCAAAGATATGATCCAGAGTGTTAAAGGTGCACGTATTAGATACGAAGAAGCATTGCAGAAGATGAGAAAGAAATGTGATCACAAAGAAGACAAAAGGAAAGAAATGAAACATAAAACAAGTGAGATTCATGCTTTACAAGCCAAACAACAAAAGATGCAAGAAGAAGCAAAGGCTATTGCAGAACAATTAAAAGAAACTTGTACTTAAAGCTTCTGAGAAGTAAAGTTTCTTAATTTGCTGTATCAGACATTAAGTACATTTCTTGTTTTATATTTCTGTCTCAGTAAGTTATTCCTTTTTAAATCGGTACTAATAATTGTCACTTCATTTTTATATGTTTTAAAAATTCCAATAATTTGTTTGTGTTAACTATTATTGTACGCATTACAGATTAATTGATATTGTATCCATTTATAAACATGTATGAAAAAGTGTGAAAATATTTCAATGTTCTATATCAGATATGTTAGAAATTGTTTCAGAGTTGTTTAAAGTTCTAGAAAACCGGTCATCTTTGTTCTTAATTACATGCAAAGAAGTGTAATTTTATTTTATTATTGAACTAGTTTTCTTATTTGCATCAGAAAACAACAGTAATAAGGAAGGTGAGGATGGTATAGCTATGAGAGGAAATGGAGGCCATTGTAAAATTATGGTAGTCATTTAATGTGCATTCAATACTCTGGAAAAAATATGAGGATTCTGGAAAACTCAGGGAAATCTCAGGGAAAATGGATTTGGAGTGTGCGTGGGAACCCTGCAGATAGCTCTATTTACAAGGCAAGTATACCGGAAGGAAGTCTGCTCAGTCAGCTTGCTCAACAAATTGGAACTTACAGTGTAATTTACATTGTTAATAGCAATTTTCTTCCTGCAGGACCATGATGAAGATTCTGTTGGTATGGTGGAACAAGACTTAAGCAGTCGGGATGTGCATTCATTTCCTGTTTCCACGCAAGAGGCTCAGAATGAAGATGGAACTGGCTTTTGTTGGGATGATCTAGTAGTGCCTCCGAGTAAGGTATGTTTCTTCCTGTTCGCAAGATATGGATTATGAACTTATTATTATTATTGCTGTGTGTTCTTGGGTGCCTGTCTGAGGCTCAAATCTGCTTGAATTATAACATTGGGGCTCATCCCCATATTGAACCTGTCTCTTTTCCATGGCATGCCAGCTAGTGCTCTATCACTGAACTACCAAGTCATCCTCTGGCCTCACTGCATTTTTGTGCACCATAACTAAGGACCTTGATTTTTCAGTATTCTTTTATTATTATTATTATTATTTTTATGGTGTTATGTTCCCCATAACATATGTTTTGTTTGCAGTTAAGGAGCTAGACAAAAAGAAAACTAAATATAAGCTTACAGTGGAACCTTGATTTTACGTTTTTCAGGGGATCAAGCTGCAAAAACTTTAAAAATGCCTGAAAACTTAAAATGAGGAATATTTTATAACATTTTGGTATGTTGTGACCATCAAGATTGAATGTATGATGCGGGAAAACGTAAAATTGATGAACATAAAATAAGGGTTTCGCATATTTTTTAAGTAAGTACCCTTTTGATATGTACAAAAAACAAGTAAACCTTTTGTAACAATTTTATTGTTACATGAAAGACCACACTTTTATCTACTTTTCCACATAATTGCCACCAATATTAAGGCACTTATCATTTCGAACAACAAGCTTTTGTATTCAGTCGTCATAGAAGTTTGCCACCTGAGTTGACAGTCACTGCAACACGGCTGTTTTGAGGCTATCGTCGTCATTGTGGCGCTGACCTCCGAGATGCTTCTGCAGTTGCAGAAACACGTGGTAGTCACTCACTGGGTGCTAGATCGGGGCTGTATGGAGGATGATCAAATTGTTCCCAGCCAAATGATGCGATGAGATCTTGACAAGAAAAGTCAAGGTGCTACCTAAACGTTTGCTTTTGTGCGCCTCAGTTAACATTTTTGGTACCCATCGTGAGCACAATTTTCGACAGTTTAAGCGTTCGGTGACAATTTCGTAGATAACACTTCTTGAAACTTCAGGGAACTCCTCTGATAACGAAGAAATCGTGAAGCGTCTGTTCTCTTTCACTTTTTCGTCGACTTTCTGCACCAAATCGACAGTGATCACTGAGGGTCGCCCACTCCGTTCCTCGTCATGAACATCCTTTCGGCCATCTTTGAAAGCTCTTATCCATTTGCGTACCATTCCATCACTCATAATGTTTTGTCCGTACACTTCACAAATCTGACGGTGAATTTCAACTGCTTTCACGCCTTTAGCACTAAGAAAACTAATAACGGCACGTATTTCACAGTCGGCGGGATTCTCATTCGGCGGAGGCATTTTAAATATGCAAAAGCAAATGTATACACGATAAACGGTACTTACTTTAAAAATATGCCTCGTATAGACTTTAAAAATATGCCTCGTATAGTGATTTTTATAATTTTGTTGCCAACCTCCATGGCAGAGTGGTTAGGACACCACACTATGATGTCCCAGGTTCGAATCGTGGCCAAGGCATTGGTGTTCTTTGTGAATGTCCCTTTGTTAATTTCATCATATCATCACTCATCCTCATCTTTGCAATTAGCCAAAACTGTCAGAAAAGTGAAGTAAAAGAAAACTAAATATGATCATATTTTTGTTTTTCAGGTACCCCGAATATTTATACCATATGCTCAAACAGCAAAGAAAATAGACATGAAAAAATTAAAATGTTGCATTTGGGAAATCTTAACCGAAGGAAATTCAAATAAGGTGAGTTGATTTTGTAATGCAATTATTGTATTTTTTTTTTTGTATTCTGCTTGGCATGCCAGTCAGTTATTATTAAAGACTGCATGACAATCTGTGACAGGAACGTGACCAAAAGTCACATATATATTCTGTGAGAATTGATGTCCATTAAATATCACTTTTTAAATGCCTTTTCGTTCTATTTGTGACTACAACAATTTTACTTCAACAGCTATGCACGAGGGTCACACTGAAAGTAATGAGCAACAATTTTTCATGAACTGAGTTTTGGTTTTATTAAAGAAAAGCATGCTACATCATAATCTACAGACTTTTCTTTACTTTTCAACAAAGTCTCCATTTCTTTGGATGCATTTTCCCCATCTTTCTAAAAGCTTGAAAATACCCTTACGGTAAAACTCTGTTCCAGCTTATTGCAGACACTGATGCACAGCTTTCTATATGTTGTCCGTCATCTCGTAGTGTTGGCCTCATAACTGTTCCTTCAAAAAACCGAACAGATCATAGTCTGAGGGTGCAATGTTGGGACTGCAGGGAGGGTGAAGCAGAAGTTCCCACCCCATTTTCCCCAATTTCCTCTCCCTGGTGAACTGAGCAGAATGCAGGTGTGCATTATCATGTTGAAGGATTATTTTCTTTCCAGGATGTTTATCCTGCAGTGCATGATGGGAGCTTGTGAAATGTTTGGATATGACTGCAAGCATTTATGGTTTCCCCAGATTCAAGAGATTCAACCACTGCATCCCACAAGACTGTGCCCATAACTCTGCCAGCATTTGTGGGCGACTGCTCCGAGGCTAATCTTTGATGCTCATGTTTCCATCCTTTAAATTTATTACCCATCTTGTAAGACTGCTAGCACCCATGCATACATATCCATATTCACGCTGAAGTCTATTCTGAATTTCAGCAGCAGGAATTTCCTTTTTAACGAGGATTTATTTATATTTATTTATTTGGCGATGATATATTGGGTTGATGCATAAGTTTGTAGCATTTTTTTCACCATGGCAAAAGTATTTTTATTTGAAACTAATTTGAAATGAACAAAAGACAAAATGAGTCATTCCATATGAAATCAACACAGCCTACAAACTGACCATCTCCGATTTTCATGAAATTTGGGGAGTTGAAGCTATGCATGCAACTTAGTAAGTATGAAAATTTTGAGACTCTTACATCTTGTAATTGTTAAATTATTCAAGGTCAAAGTTTGCCCTTTTGAGCCTGCTTAGCTGTACTAAATGTGCTGTAACTCCACCCCTATTTTGCCTAGGAAGCTCAAATCAAGCTTATTGTACAGGGAATTGAACAAGCTTTCCAGTGATATATAACAAGCTTACCTTTGGATAAAAATATAATTTTGTCATGTGACCTAGACCTTGAATATCTCAAGATGTCATCACCAAAATTCGTGAAAAAAATATATTTGGTCCCTCATGTCATACTCTAAAACATATGAAAAAATCATTCTGGGACTGCAATGGGATCAGATGATACAAAATAATATGTGCAACTATGTAACTGATAAAAGCCCCATTATATGAACTATGATGAGTCAAATGTCCCTTAACACCCCCTACAAAATGTGAAGGAGTTATCCTGGGTATAATTGGTCATGAAAGAAATAGGTTAGACACAGGGAGATCCCTAGCCATGTGTATCAAGCGCAGGTCCGGCATATTGTTGACCACCATATTGAATTCAACACAAACATTTCAAAGGAAGGGGGTGATGTGATATATCAAATCAGGTTAGAATTTCATGACAAATGAAGCGGCAAAGGTTTTTCCAACGTATCTTTAGCTAGCAAAAACTTATACGCATATCTTTCACTTACGATATATGCACATTATAATGTTGTCAATGTTCCTGTGAGCACACTCATTGACGTCTCTCACACTCACAACATTTGGCAATGTAGCAGGTGCAACATCATTGCAAGCAGCAACTATGTCTTCTCTCAGATGGTCAATATCAGGGACTTTTAATGCATACATCATTCTCTTCAAATGTTTCTGAAGGTAAAAGTCCTCCTCAGATGTTAGATCTCGGGAATATGCAGGCCTTTTAATATATCCCCATGTGCCCATCAATCTACCTAGAAATTTACCATGAAGAAATCACCACAATGTCCACATAGTGTGGTCACACACTGTCCTCTTTCAAAACTGAAAAAATGTCATGTCCTGTAAGCAAGGATGGAAAGCTGTTCGCTTAACAAATCCAAGAAGCTCTCACCATTTAAGGTTCCGTTGTTGAATATGGACCAACCATTCCCGTTCTCCATACACTATACCACATCATTAGCTTACCAGCAACAAACATTCAGCTGGGATCTGTCTACTGTAGATTATCAAATCACAGGTATTGCATATTATTTTTATTAACTTCACCGTGAACATAAAAATTAGCATCATCGTTGAAGAATTTTTCATTCCAAAGGACGTGTCACGTAATTGTTTGAGAGATTTTTCCCAATATTCTTCACTATTCAACTATTTGGTGAATGCTGATTAAAATCATATGCAATGGTGCGTATACTTCTCTCTCTCTCAAGATGTCAGCATGATCTCGATGAGTTCCTAGCACGTTAGGAGCATTCTAATGCTTTGTTTTTAACACCTCGAAAAGAAAAAAATGGTTACAAGTATGCAGTAATAACTTTTTGCTGGTTAAAGATACATTGGAAAAACCTTTGCTAGGACTTTTCGTCATAGTTCATGCAATGGGGCTTTTATCAGTCACATAATTACACATATTATTTTGTATCTTCTGATCCCATTGCAGTCCCAGAATGATTTTTTGATATGTTTTAGAGTATTGCATGAGGGACCAAATATATTTTTTTCACGATTTTTGGTGATGACATGTTTTGAGGTATTCAAGGTCAAGGGACAAAATTATATTTTTATCCAAAGGTAGGCTTGTTATATATCACTAGAAAGCTTGTTCAATTCCCTGTACAATAAGCTTTCACAGTTACTAAGTTCCATGCATAGTTTCAACTCAACAAATTTCATGAAAATCTGAGATGGTCATGTTGGAAATGCACATATCTGTGTTGATTTGGCATGGAATGACTCATATTTTCATTCATTGTCGATGACTGTCAACCAATGGTGGGGTAGTTTTTCAATTGTACATCTGAAGAAATCAGCTGATTCAGTGTTAAAGTGTCGTCAAGTTGAAGAGCATTTTTGTCACCAAAGGATCTTCCTTGAAGATTGATGGATTGAGAACTGAAAAGGTAGCAATCCGAGGGTGCAAGATCGGGGGAGTAAGGAGGATGTGGAATAACTACCCAACCAAGCTCCTGGATAGTAGCTTTTGTCATGTTAACGGAGTGTGGGTGTGCATTATCGTGTCGCAGCACTTGATGCTGCCTTCCTGGCCTACTCGCTGATTTGGTTGTTTTCATTTAAAGCATGTGGTATCCTGAACCTTACCCATGGAATGCAACAAACTGTCTACATTAAACCCCGATGGTCTTCCTGAATGTGGAGAAACACTTAAGTCAAAAATTCCCTCTCTGTAATGACAAAACAATTTCCCTGCCCTGCTTTCTCCGTACAAGGGACAAACGTTTCCAGCCACCTACTCTGTCTTTGCCCTTACGTTAAACTCGGACAGAAGAATATGTCGGAAATGTTTCCCCCCCCCCCCCCCACTGGACACTTATTGTTCTTTAGCCCATAAATAACAGTCTTTATTCAAATCTGTAAAATTCAATGCATATTCACAAGTGCAACAATGCCACTCCAACTGATGAACATTAAATTCATTAAGCATTAAAACATTAAACTCCTATCACCTCAGTGTTGCCATACCAAACACAAACGCTACGAACTTATGCATCAACCCAATACTTCATTGGCATGTATTGATGTATTCTGATTTTTAAAGAAATTGTTGCTCATTACTTTCAGTATGCCCTCGTAGTTGTTAGTAAGTACATGATAAATTTGCATTACAACAAATTTCATAAACAGTTGAAAGTACAGTTCATTGTTTATTTCCTATATAATTGGGCTGAGCTGATAATAATATCATCAGTGCAAAAAAATTGTAAAAATTGAAAGTTAACCAGAATACGGGTGCAATTAGTTTCAATTAATATCAAAATATAAGTCCTGTAACATGGTATTGCAAAGTAAATTTTTTCTAAGGCGAAAACTATCCAGATTTTTGGGGAATATTTTTTCTTTTTATGTTGGTAAAATTTCTCTAAAAAATAATAACACTGTAGGTGTGAGTTGGAACTAAAAGTATTTCAGTTTTTAACATGACAGTTTAATATACTCCTCACAAAAAGTTTGGAATATTGTTACGTTAGACAATAGGTGATAGTCATAATTCACGATATGTGCGACTTACTCACTTTATATATATTAATTTGTATTTTTAATAAATTAAAAATACAGAACATTGTTACTTACGTGAAATGAGTATCTATTTGTGCAACGACGTTTCGGAAACAACTGTTTCCTTCTTCAGGTTCTTTTCTCGGCTATCCGAAATATACCATAGCCTCGTCAAATCGTGTCATTCGTCAGGAAAAAGGAAACGGTACAAATTTGAAAAACACTTCTAAAACCGTTGTTACCCCCATGTTCTCTTATCACTTGTTAAAATTATCACTATAAAACCTTTGCACTAAAAGTCCTATGTACAACTAAAACATTAAAAAAGAAGGGGATGCCTTCTTGTTACACTGTTCCCATGCACCTTGCCGGTTTCTTCCTTGTCGTATGTATGAGGTTGCGGGCATGTCGTCTCTCCCCTCCCTGACCTTGCACTTTCATTTCCCCTCCTCGTTACGTCATGTCAAGATCAAAATTGCATGTTATTTGGGCATCTCGTATTACGTCAGGGGTGACCTGCAATCCTTTTTTTTTTTTTTTTTTTTGTGTGTTCTCGTTTCTCCCACTTCTTGAACATCCCTATCCATAGTTATTCTATATTTCAAAAGTTTTAGTTGTACATAGGACTTTTAGTGCGAAGGGTTTATAGTGATAGTTTTAACAAGGATACAGAACATGGGAGTAACAATGGTTTTAGAAGTATTTTCCAAATTTGTACCATTTCCTTTTTCCTGAAGAATGACACGATTTGACGAGGCTATGGTATATTTCGGATAGCCGAGAAAAGAACCTGAAGAAGGAAACAGTTGTTTCCGAAACGTCGTTGCACAAAATAGATACTTATTTCACGTAACAGTGTTTTGTATTTTTAATATATTGAAAATACAAATTAATATACAGTAGACTCGCGATTATCTGAGCTAATTGGGACAGAGATTACCTCGGATACGGAAAAACTCTGATAATACGGAGATAATGTGCTAATAGGTCGTAAATGATGAAACAACACTTAAAACTGTATAGTAATTATTTATTACTAGTACAACATGATAGGCTTAGATAGGCCTACACAGACTTAAACACCACCGTAACAAACACGTGCAGCTCGGATGGTGACTTGTCTCCATAAACAAACAGGGGGGTGCGTTATGAAGCGCAATGTTCTCCAACTACTCCCTCAGTTAACCCGGAGTCTACTGTAATAGGTGATAGACATGGCCTTCGAATGCAACAACACATGGCATCTGTCTGCTAGACGTTATCATCTTTTTGCTGACATATGCCACAGTGCCTATCACCTATTGTCTAATATAACAATATTCCAAACTTTTTGTGAGGAGTGTAGTTAGGTACCCTGATGAATTAAATGTGTTATACACTTACTTTTTTTGCACTGCTGATTCATCCCTTTTTTATAGACCTGACTCAATGGTAATCTTGTTTATACTTTTTATTGTTAAAGGAGAATGCCATAGAGGAGACTCCTAGTTCAAGAAAGAGTAGAGGACCACAGGATATAGGCATGACGAAAGAGATCACCTTCACTCATCTCTACAAAGAACTTCCACCAAGACTGTCGAGCAAAATGGCAGAAAACCTGAGTGTTCCTTTGGCATTTATAGCGCTTCTTCACTTAGCAAATGAGAAAACACTTCGAATCCAAGGCCAAGAAGACATGCTAGACTTACTAATAGGTCAAGGATGAAGTGCAACATTTATCACCAATTGTACATAAAAATTGCCTGTATTTTATAGGAGTTTATTAGTGCCTTCCGATAGAATGGTTGTACATAACTGTCAAATATTTTTATACCTTGAGTGAAATAATTTACTACTACGTAGCACTTTTAACAATAAATATTTTGTATAATTTAAAGTATATATATAGTATAAATATATTTGTACATATTTTACTAAAAATGACTTGAGGTGTTTGTCTCAGTTCTGGACTTCCGTAGAATAAGAGACTATCTGGGTGCATATTTTTACCTTTTTACATAAGGTGTAGCAGAAGCGGCTCTTTATAAGCAAATGATATAATGGACTAAACCTGATTCCTTATTTATTACATTTTCTGTCATTGAGAATTCCAGATCAGTTTAAAATCTGCTCTCGCATATCTAAGTGAAGTGCACAAGTCATTCCTTTCACAGCATCTGATATATCTTAAACTGAAAAATTTGCAGTCACATCTTTTAATTTTATTTTTAAGACTAAAAACATATGGTTGGAAAGGATGTGCATGAAATAAAATAATAATTACACCAAGACATCCTTAGGACTAATGTTATTATTTTTATATTTTGGACCACTTGGACTCATGCAAAGCTTAAATAATAAAAAAAAATCTCTTGACTACCACTTGGGTTTATCATATCGTTATATTCTGTGCGTTTAAAAAAATAGTGTGTGAAATTTAAGCTGAATTTTTAGTGGCTCAAATTCTTCAAAAATCTCATGTATTGCTGGTCTTGTAAAGTTTTACTGAATGAGTCAGGTTTAGCCTATCTATTTGCAAAAAAAAAAAAAATGCATGTTTTTTGCCCAACTGTCTTACTTTGCTATTTCTTTTAGTATACAATAACTTTAGCAACATGTTAGATTTTGTTTTGAATATATTTTGTTATTAATGCTTCCTGTAGAGATGTATGTAGAAGTAGAGGTTTCCCCCACTAGATAATTTTTATCAATACATGTAAAAATACATTGTTGTTAACTTACAATTATGATCTGGAATTCATGTAACACTGTTTTTCCTAGTCTTCAAGTAAATTAAATTTTGAGGTAGGTCTTATATTTTTTAGTATTGGTTTGATTGATTTGCTTATTTTACTTCTTTTTGTGCCACGTTTGGCTAATCTGCGACTATGAGGATGAAATTGATGAATGGACACTTGCAAACATCTACGTACAGGCCAGGATTGAAAACACATTGGAAGATTAGTATGGAAAGATTGTAACAGAAAGTATGCATATTAGTTTCACTCACTATTATTCGTTCAAGTCCCGCACTTTCAAGATTGGCAGGTGATATCACTGCGAGGTCAGACTCATAAGCAACACAATCACTAAAAAATCCTTTAGGAGTTCTTCCAATCTTTCAATTCCATCTTGAAATAATTAGGGCTGGTCGAGAGACTACGAAAGGGACACTGTGTGTATAGCTATGCAATAATTGAATGATTCTACCTCCATTTTTAATGCAGCTATCTGAATCGGAAATATTGATTATTGTGGGGTGGGGTTCCACTGTATATAAAATGTCCACAGGTATTTTCAGCCCACAATCCTCCATTTAATTTTCACTAGATTTCAACATGGAGTAGTCTTTACTGAAGACACACCGTTATATGTGTACTACCGGTGCATGCTACTAGTTTTGTCTGGTCGAGTGTAGTGCTCTTAATCCCATATACTGTCTAGAACCATCTGTGAACTATTGGGCACTCAAGCGAAAACCTCTCGCACACTAATGCACATGCTGAAAAACAAGCCCTTGCAACAGGTGGATAGTGACAGTGGCCATCCAAGTAAATACAGGGTTATCTACAATTGATTGAAGTGGTTTCATGATGTTACTGTATGTGTATTATTGAACGTAATCACAAAGCAACTTTACAGTTTTCATAATTGGGAAAAGAGACACGTGGTAGTATATAAATATGGAGAAACTAATATGCACTTTATTCGCGAAACTGTTTTTTCTTCATTCTATTAATTACAGCAAATTCCAACGAGGATGGTGACAGTGGCCACTGAAATTAATAGAATGAAGAAGAAAAAAGTTTCGCAGATCAAGTGAGTACTAGTTTCTCCCTATTTACAGTTTTGCGGAGAAACTAAACAAGTTTTGCGACATATTACAAGCTATGGTGGTTTTCTGTTCCCTGTGGCGTCGTTGAGTATATTCGTGACTATTCGAAACTCAATGCTTTTTATGCAATCTCAAAATTTAAAGTTTACTGCCCCTACTTCTTGAGCGAACAACCATCACAGTTGAAGACACGCAGTGTGAACTTTATCTACCAGTTGGATGCTGCTCCACCTAACTTTCATCGCGATTTCTGCACGCTAGACTGATGGATCGGTCGTTGTGAAAATGATGATCAACAGCTGCTGTCATGGCCCGACTTTCTTGTGTGAGGATATGTGAAGGGTTTAGTGTTTGTGCCTCCATTACAGTGATCTGGCAGAACTGCAGGCTCGCATCATCAGTGCTTTCGATCGAATTGATAGGGACATGCTGCATCGCATTTGGGAAGAAGTGTATTTACAGTTCATGCTTGCAGAATCACAAAGGCGGAACATATCACACACTTTTAGTGTTACAAAACTATAAAGTTACTTCCCGATACCTTCAATAAGACATCTGGAAACAACTCCAATCATTTGTAGACACCCTGTATATCTGGCATAATCAAGAAACAGTATGCCAAGCCTACACTGCACAGGATAAGATCATAATCTTTACAGTTCATTCATTAGGGCTTTTTGTGTAAAGAAAAAAACTATTAGCTCAAACTGTACATTCTTTATTACAAAATGTACACACTTCACAAAACAAAACAACCAAACAATAAATTAATTTATTCAAGACACTTACTTACGAGCTTTCCTAAAATTTTTTGTTTTTGCTTTTGTACCTTGCTGTGCCCCGTGCTTAGCTGCTTTTACCAAACTTCTGAACTGACCACTGTACTTTGCTTTCTTCCTACAAGAGAAAAAATGGGGGAAAAAATAGAAACTTGAAAGAGAATTGCTATTCCCACCTAATATAATGTAAACAAATCACTATGGTTCAATATTAAATTGTCACAATATCTACAAACTTTAATTTGGAGCTGTGTGTGCCTATGTACCAAAACTAGGTGTACTCTTCGATAAAGTATTTTTTTAATTTACAGAATTTCTCATGATAAAATTTCATTTCATCTTATACTGTTAAGTTTCATGTGTAATACACACACGGTACTTGTTTCATTGTTTTGACTTAGTTGTGAGAGCTGTGCAGGTTGAGACGTGTTCAGTTCTGCCTACACAGGGTGGCTACTCTAAGACCATGATATAATCAAAGTATAAATCCCGGTTTTCAAGAACATTCCAAAAATTAATGATTAAAAATTTAAGGGTACAGGCAAATGTTTCTTCTATTTAACCTTTACTCTCCCGATGATACCATATGGTATCATGGTGCTGATTACGAAAGGAATGTGCATTTTGGACCTTCATACTCTTATGTTTGGGTGGAAACTCGGGCACAGGTCTGGAGCAAGCCTGGGAAATTCACAGATGCCCAACCTCCCCCCTCTGCAACATATCCATGCCACATTTCCGGACAGAGTTTCACATTTTGGCTCATTATTCAACTTGTATGGCACCCAGTTAAAAGAATACTAAGGGTTGTGCCTTCTCCACATTACAGCGGAAGAAGAGGGGGCAAACTCCAGATTTTTGTTTTTTCCATTGAAATTCAGGGGTTGTGCCCCCAAACCCCCCTTCCTTGGTTCGGCATTTGAAATTGTACACGGTTGCATGCTCTGATGTTTTAGCTGCAAAACAAAAATTATCCGAAGTAGATTGCTCCCATAGTGCCCAAGTTATAACAATTTTCCTCCAAAAATGCAAATTACCTATTTTTTGTAAAAAACAACAACACATTTTGGCTTATTATTCAACTTATATGGCAACCAAGAACATGAAACATGTTTCATTCTCTTTGGAAATGCCCATTCCTTGAAAAGAATACTAAAGTTCGGGCCCTCTCCCCAAAATAGCGGGGAAAGAAGAGGGGGCAACCTCTTATTTTTTTTCCCATTGAAATTCGGGGGTCGTGCCCCCCAACCACCCCTTCCTTGGTCCAGCATTCTGAATTGTACACGGTTGCATGCGCTGATGTTTTAGCTGCAAAACAAAGTTATCCGAAGCAGATTGCTGCCATAGTGTCAGAGTTATAACAATTTTCCTCCAAAGAGTGTTGGAATTTAAAATTCCTGCCGAGAACTTTCGTAAACCTGATCGGGAGTGTAAAGGTTAAACCTTACCTATTTCAGTGTGTAATACTAGGGAAATGGTTTGATTGCACAAAACAATATTTAAGAAAATTAAAACACTTCCGTCTGCAAGAACATTAATGTGAGCGAACAACTCGCAATGAACAGATACTAACGCAGTCGAATTTCAGTTTTAAAGGAACTCTTAGCTTACAAGGTCCGAAAAGGTTACGTTTGGCACCTTCCCATCACTTGCTATGTCTGCCAGATAGATTATTCTGCAAACAACATTAATAAAGTATAGGGACCGAGAGATTTCTGTTTTGTTTTTCACTAAACCTTTATTTTCCTTCCTCGATAAAGATAAAAGCTACACTGTAGAAACATGACACAGGACATGTATTAATACATATGCATTCAATGAGGTTTGGATTAATAAAACTTGAAATTTTTCATGTCTACAGAGATAAATTCACGTATAATTCCCGGACCCAATAATTCACGCATAAATTCTGGAATCAAGGAATTCCTAGTGAGTAGCCACCCTGCTACAGTAATAATGGAAGCAACATGCAACAAACAATACACTGCATTGAAATTACAACAAATTGTCAGCTGAGGCCTATGGAGAGTCCATTCTATCTTACAGCACAGTTTGAAAGTGGTTTAAAATGTTTAGAAGGGAGACAAACAATTTCAAAGGAAGGTGGACCTGGAGATCCAGTCAGTGCTCCAATGGAAGAAAATATCAACACTGCTGTTGTCACTGAGAGATATCAATAAAAAAAGGTAAAGTGCTCCCCTGTGCTTAGCACAACGTCATGAAGGCGTATAGGGGGTGCACTTTCTTGATCCGGTCGTGAGTGGAGGTGATGTGATCAGCATCATGCCCCTGACTGCCTTTACCCCCCAGGTACCCATGTTATTTGATGCTGGGTGGGTGCCAGCGCCGCTTCCATCGTTAGAAAAGTTCCCGGATTTGAATCGGCTGGGGATCGAACCCGGGACCTTTAGCATGGTAGTCAGACGCGTTACCGACTGAGCCACCGCGGCCACCTGAGAGATATCAATGAATAACATTAAAAAAAATTAAATTTCCGCATGCTTTTATATAAAATTTTATAGCTCTGGAACTAAGAAAGCTGAGTTACAAATTATACCTGGTTTTGTTCAGTATATATGTGGCTGGCTATAAGCCTATGACATGAAAACCAAACTTGTTTTTTTTATGAAATTTGAAAATCGCGAAGAAAAAAAAAGTAACGAGATTTTCGGGGTCAAATGAAATTAAACCTTACTGGTTGTTCATCACATACCTCAAGACTCATGCAGAACTAAAAACATGTATATCTGAACAAAAACGGAGTCACAGTATGTCCCAAAAGTCTGATACTACATGCAAAAGCATCTTGTTACCTATAGGTGACGGGTGGTCGTTTAAGGGTTAAGAGTACTATCAGAAACACTGAAAATTTCACTGTGAATTAACAGGGTGGGAGCCAGGTATACCACCTCCCCCCCAAAAAAAAAGAAAACAAAGAGTATACCATTTGACTATGAAAGAAACATAATTGTAAAATTATTTGGGAAACCGTTATTTAACCTTTACAAGAATTACAGTGGAACCTTGATTTTATGTTTTTCAGGAGACCAAGCTGAAAAAAATTAAAATGCGGGAAAATGTAAAACCGAGGAACATAAAATCAGGGTTTCACTGTACTTCCTACTTCATTTCTGAAGTTCTATTTTTAAATATCTATTGTTTTATCATACATACCTCCTGTTGAGAACTTTCCGACTGAGTGGCACATATGCAAAAGGATCAGGTTTTCCCTTCTTCTTGACATCTCCTCTGGCCTTTTGTGCTTTGTACTCTGCTCCTAATGCACTCATGTCCTTTGATTTCCTACGTTTATTTTCTTTACTTAACACTGGTCTATGGATACCTGAGCCACCAGCTGCACAGAAACAAAAACAATTGAATTTCAGTATTTTAAAGCAAACAGACAAAAATAATAAAACTTTCATACTTATGAACAGGTTCCACTCTTGAGTATAATCAAACAAAATTTGGGACCATTCTACATATACAGTAGACTCGCGATTAACCGAGGGAGTGGTTGGAAAACCTCGCACTTCAAAATGCACTCCCATGTTTGCTTATGGAGTTACGTCACCGTCCATGCTGCACGTGTTTGTTACATTGTCGGTGTATCCGATTGTTACGGTGGTGTTTAAGTCTGTAGGTCTATTCTAAGCGGAAAAAGTAATCTTCTCATTTATGTTACAATTACTATACAGTTTTAAGTGTTGTTTCGTCATTTACGACCTATTAGCACATTATCTCCGTATTATCAGAGTTTTTCCGTATCTGAGGTAATCTCGGTCCCAACTAGCTCTGATAATCATGAGTCTACTGTATATGTGAATAAAACCTAATTTTTACGAGTTATTTCAAATACTTTTACAGAAATAGCAAAGATCTGGCAATTATCCTACCTATACAGATAATTTTATCGGCACTACATGCAGACAGGGTTGTTAAGGTCCAGGAAGCCATACATTCATATGGGTTCCGCTACAGGACCGTAATATTTTTTTCTCGCACAATTTAAATTTGGTTCAAGTTGTGTTTTGTTTCATTGAAAGAAGGTTCCTGGGCAGTATTTAAATTTATCCTGAAAAAAGGTTCCTGGACCGAAATGAAATACTTTAAACTAGGGATGGGTCGATATGAAATTTTGGCCGATACCGATAAAGTACCGATATAAAATTTACCGATACCGATAACCGATATTCTACCGATCCGATAAAAAATTAGAAATTGTCCTTTAAGAACCTGAAAGGTTAACTGACCTCTTTAATATGTGTGTGTTTCAAGGTGACTGCAGTGCAAGATAAATTGCATATTTAGACATTTACTTTTTTAGAAAGTAGGGCATGGATATTATCCATAAAAATTACAAAAAAGGGCAGAATTTTGCACTAAATTATCAGATAATAATCAATATATCGGATCGGTAAAATAATCGGTAATTTTATCGATAAACCGATACACCGATATGCCTATATCAGCCGATACCGATAGAGTACCGATTAATCAGTCCCATCCCTACTTTAAACACAAGTTTACAATCTAGAACCCATTTACACCTGCTGATTTTCTCTCTTGGATGGAAATTGAATTTATTTACAATCCCTGGGCCTTTTAACAACCCTGGGATTGTTCAACATCAAGGGATTTTTGTCGCACAATTTAAATTCGATCAAAGTTGCATATTGTTTCATTTCAATACAGAACTTGGACCCTAGTTAAAAATGATCCGTAACAAAGGCTCCTGGACCGTATTTAAATTTATCCGGAAAAAAGGTTCCTGGACTGAATTGAAATACAGTAAAACCTGTCTATCCCGGAACATGATGGTTCCGAGCAAAATTTTCAGTCTTAACAGTTTTCCTTCTTATACAGGGGTTGACTTTGAATACAGTATAGAGCGCTGCAGGAAATAATGGAAAGACAGATTTACATTTCGCATTACTTATAATGTAGAGTACTAAGGCATGTACGTACATGAATAAAAATGTGAGACATTCATCAATATCATCACTCATCCCCATCTTCGCAAATTAGCCAAAAGTGGCACAAAAAGAGAAGTAAAATGGACACTCGCAAACATCCATGCCAGGATTCGAACCCAGGACTCCTGTCGTCGTAGCGCGATGTGCATAGAGGGAAAGAGAAAGATGGAATAAGAGAGGTGAAGAAAGATTGAGATAAAAGTGAAGAAAAAAGAAACAAAGAGAGATAACAAGAGAAATAGAAAGATGATGAAAGAACAGAGGAGAAATAGAGAAAGAAAGGTGGAGAAAGAGGGTAAGAGATGAAAGAAACGGAATCGTAACGGCTATGAGTATTGTAGCGCATTCTTTCATATCGACAATGTTACCGATAACAAAGTGGCAACAGAGGCATGTTCCACTTACAGTATTGCATTGTTTTCTTGCGAGCGAAGAAATTTCCGTCTTACTGACAATAAAAACATCTCGGTCTTTAAATGGTGTTCCGTTTCCGCCTTAAGCAGGTCATTGTCAGTTATAAAATCGGTCCGTTCTGGGGACTTTTTTTTCCCCGTATTTACAGGTTTCCTTCTTATAGAGGTTCCGGGATATGCAGTTTTTACTGTACTTATTGATAAAAGGGTTCTATATGGTCCAGAACCCATTTACATTTGCTGATTTTCTCTCCTGGACCAGAATTGAATTTATTAAAATTCCTGTACCTTTAACAACCCTGACTCAAACAGCTTTTCCATGGTAAATTTCCTAAATGTGTAGATAATACAGGTGGAATAGTATTTTTAGAGCCAAGCAGGGCTACTGTTACTACTAGTATTGACTCAGCTCTGGAGCCAAGACGTGGTCACTACAAAGAGTTCCATAGCAGTTACTTGGTTTTGTATTTGTATTCCCACTAGCTCAGCATTCAGCCACAGATATTACTGCAAACCTTTTTACCATTTATCAAAATTGCTTACCTTGATATTTCATTGGTGGTTCACTCTGTGCATCTGTACTAACACTTATCCCCCTTTTCCGTTTTCCCAACATGGGAGGGATAGATTTATCATCCTCTTCATCTTGATCATCGTCATCTATAAAAGAAAAATATTTAGTGTCACTTATTACATGCCCGTGAATGTAATCATTTGAAAATTGAGCAAATGCATACTCTTATATAAATGTATTTTCCCAAATAATATTCCTAGACCCAATAGCATACGCAAATGAAAACAAAATCTTATTTAACCCTTAAAAAGAAACATCGGTCTGCGAGACCTTTAGAGTTTTGTAGTTCTAGTGTGGCAACACTGATTGAGCTGTCTCTCCCCCCTCCACGGTACCTTATTATCAACCACTTGCCTACACTCTGTACATGTTACTGCTCAGTTTGTGACTGTTTGTTACGAGAGACTTATTGTTTGAAAACGTGCAGGTCTAAGAGACCGGGTGTTTTGCATTACGTATTCAATGCCAACGTTGGAAGTGATTTACACAATACATTTTTTTAGTTTTGTTCCCATGTAATTTTAGTTTTCAATAAATTTGAGTTATTAATCATAATTTTGCCCTTTTATTGTCTTTAAAAAAATGTAATAACAAATATTAAAAAATAAGGTCTCTCAGACCGGATGTTTCTAATTATGAAGTAAAGACCTATGTTTCTGTTTAAAGGTTAAGATCACTGCATTTAATACAGCAATGCGTCAATGTCATTATCCCATCCCTAAAGTGGTTTTCTGTATGGTATGCGAACTACCCCTTTACAGCTTGACCAGGTGAGGGAAAGTTTGAGTTCTGGGAAGAGAAAAAAGTCGAGGGAGCAAAATCTGGATGATCCATAAATTATTTACAGTTCAAATACCTTAATTTTGTTGAAACACTTTTGTGGCAGGTGCAGTCTTGATGAAAAGTGATTTTTCCTTGTGTAAACCAGGTCTTTTTTTTTTGCATTTTCTTCCATCTACAGGGTGGTCCGAAAATCTTGTCACCCCCTACCGAAAAGTAATAAGAACAATAGAGGAACACAAACACATGTACTGTAAACATTGTTTTAATTTTCACACAGGACATGGCACCGCATCATTTTGTGCCACGAAAATGGTGGTGTTCATACAGACCTTCTCAATGTGTAACGGTGTCAGTGGCAATATATACTAAATCCAGTACATGTGTTTGATATTATATTGTTCCTCTATTGTTCTTATTACTTTTTGGTAGGGGGGGGGGGGTGACAAGACTTTTGGACCACCCTGTAGTCAGTTCAAAAAATTGGAATAGTATTCTCTGCTTATTGTTTTACCCCTTTTGAAGATAATCAATAACTAGGATTCCTTTAGCATTCCAAAAGACCAATGCTGATGGAACCAACTTTATCTTTTTTTTTGGGGGGGGGGGGGTGAATCGGTAAAAAATATCTATAATTTTACAGAGAACCAATTAATTTGTCCTGCCCTATACCCATTATACAATTTTACAGGAAAACAATAATATTCAGTATTTTTCATGTCTTGAAAAATCTTACTTTGTCTCATACTAACCACTAGGGATATTGAGATATATATATTAAGAAAATATCGTCACAGACAATATCATATTTTTTCTGTATTGTAATATCGGCAATACATCGTCTCCATGATATTCGTGAGCTCTCCAGAAAATAACTTACGTTTTGGTGCAGTGGGGCAAGGAGCGGGGCTAACGCCACCATCTTGGTGTCAAAGCATCCTCTCACCCAGTACACATCCAGCTGTGGTAGCGTACGGTTCATGTTGCTTCTGCTGTGTTCACTGTAAATGTTTAAAATTGGTGATGCAAGCAAAAATCCCGCAAATTGTGAAGTGCAGTCAGTGATTAGATTTTTCTTGGCCAAAAACCACAAACCAATTGAAATTAATTGGCAACTTTGTGAGGTGTACGGAACCACACTAATGTGCATGATGTAGAGCGAACTGGCCGACCTAGCATTGTGACTAATAAACTGGTGGCGAAAATCAATGCAAAGATTCGTGAAAATCGCCACTTTACAATTACAGAGCTCTCGCTTGAATTTCCTCAAATTCCATGGAGTTTGTTGCATGAGATTGTGACTCAAAAGCTAGGCTACCATAAATTTTGTGCAAGATGGGTACCGATCATCCACCATACAGTCCAGATCTTATGCTGAGCAACTATCACTTGTTTCCACACATCAAGACCTTGCTCTCAACGCAGCGCTTCAACGACAACGCAGAACTGCAGGCACGCGTGAATGAGTGGTTGAAGTCCTAGGCAGCAAAATTCTATGACGATGGAATTAATAAGCTGGTGCACCGTTATAAGTGTCTCAATTTGTATGGAAACTATGTTGAAAAATAGTGCAAGAGATTGACTTTCAAATGTATATAATAAAAAAATATTTCCCTTCACTTGGGTTTTATTTATTCCAAAACGTAAGTTACTTTCTGGATAGCCTACGTATATCGCCAAAATATCGTGATGATATATTGCCGACATGCTATATATATTGCTAAAATATAACGATGGTATATCATCTAGTTGATATCGCCTGGATGATATTTCTTCAATATCATGATATATTGTCTGGACAATATATCACCCAACACTACTAACCACTCGCTGATCCTGCAGAAAATGCCCTTCTTTGTTTCCTGTCCTCTTCATCTATTGTGATGATCAGTCTTCCATCGGGCGCAGTCTTGAATCCTCCATCTTTCTCTTTTCTTGGCTTCTCTCTTGGCATTGCCGGTACTGGTTTTGTTGCTACAAATGGGAGGAAAAAATGTTACGTACAACATAATAGTGCTAGTAACTTTTTACTTAGAGCAATTTAACCACAGTACTATAAATGAATAACGAATTTAAGTATATTAAAAAAAAGGCTTCACCCACATATCCTTGGATATAACGGAAATTTGCACTGCAAATAGTGTACCTATAATTAGAGTTATGATTACTAGCCAGCTTCAAGTAAGCACATTCCTACAGATGTCCGGTTATTATTGGCAATATAGTGTGCCTCATATTTTTATATGGAATTGGAACCAGTCATTATTGGCAATATAGTGTGCCTCATATTTTTTATATGGAATTGGAACCAGTCATTATTGGCAATAAAGTGTGCATCATATTTTTTATATGGAATTGGAACCGGTCATTATTGGCAATAAAGTGTGCCTCATATTTTTTATATGGAATTGGAACTTGTCATTATTGGCAATATAATGTGCCTAATATTTTTTATATGGAACTAGAACCGGTCATTATTGGCAATATAGTGTGCCAAATATTTTTATATGGAATTGGAACCGGTCATTATTGGCAATATAGTGTGCCTCATATTTTTTATATGGAATTGGAACTGGTCATTATTGGCAATATAGTGTGCCTCATATTTTTTATATGGAATTGGAAACTATAGGTAAATTTTTTTCATATGTATCTGTGAATGGGTGCACCAAATGAGATCGCTTTGCAAAATTAAATTTATCGAAACTATTTACGCACACAATTGAAATTGCTTTTGCAATTTATGACCAATCAGCATTGGGCATACATGCCCACACACAAATAACCACAAGCCAACCTAAGTACAAGGGCCATTAGGTTGGCATCAGGGAAAGCTTGTGAGAGATATTCTCCCAGAAATTTATACCCCCCAACCCCAATTAGGATCATGGTTCATGTTTACTAACCAGTTGTCACTCATGGGAGGGGTAGAAATGCTTTATTTATAAAGAACCAACCATTGTTAGGCTAACAGTAGCCATTTTGGAGAACAAAAACCATGTGCTCCAAATCACATGTTTACTAAATCTTTTATTCTTTACTGAAAATCAGAGATAACACTCACCCACAGGTAAAATAATGCCTAATTTATTAAAATTAAACTCATTTGCAATTATCTGGCATAACTAAGCCAGAAAAGCTGAAATAACACTTTTGTTTATGCTTCTTAAGCAATTGATAACTCTGCCATCTGGCGGGAGAAAGTGGCAACTCTCCCAAAGACAAGGAAAGATCTCAAAAGACTCCAGCTGGCCAATGAGAAGCCGCCAAGGCTGTGACGTCACAGAGGGGACTTTTCAGATGGCCTATTGTGTTCTGAGCTTGCTAGTCAAGCTCACTTGTATTACAGACCCACCTGAGAGCAGGTCAGCTTGGAAGTTGCTGGTGAAATTCAGTGTGTGAATGGCCACATGTGCCAGCAACAAAGGATACATGAAGGGAAAAGGGATCTAAGGTCCTGTTACAGGAAACACAGGCCTAAGTGTGGGTGACCAAGTGGGATATTGTGTCCACAAGTGCATTTAAGGATCCCAGTGAAAATTCAGCAAAATAGCGAGTTTTGTGTCCCTCATCCCATGTGGAAATCCAAACCACATGGTCGGCAGGACTGACGCCATAGAAGCATCCAGAGGATATCAGTGAATATCCAAGTTGTCCTTAGCCATCCTTCCCAGAAAAGCCAGGAAAATTCATTTATCACCCCCCAAAGCCTTTGTTACACCAAGGAAGCACACAATCATAATTTTTTAGTGTGGTGTATTACAAATTTGTCCATGTGTCGGGATGTGGCGATAAAGAGTGAAAAAGTGTGGGTAAAGCCCCAGGTTTGATTGATCTAGTATGAAAACGGCTGATATGTAGTAAGTACAAAATCTTTTGTATATCTTTTTTTGTGTCTTGTACAGTGAAGTGCTCATGTTTGGTGGTAGCTATGCCACAAGTGATGTTCTTTTCCATGAATAAATATGTCGTTTAAAGGTGTCTGACCTTCTATCATTTTAGTGAATCATAAGCCTATTAAGCCCTCCTCTAGTTACCGATTATTAAAGTTAGGCTAAAGTTCGTCTGTTGCTTAACAGATATCTCAGGGGATATCTGTTACTATACGGAACACCACACGTGGAATAGGGTCTGCGTGTGGCCGCGTAAAGCGTGGTTCTCTTTTGTTTTTGCTGTTTTTTGATATATTATATATTTAAAGTTAACCTTTTGTAAAACCAACTTTAAAGCAATATAATATACCACCCGTAAAAAGCAATCATCATTTTTTCTCCCCTCATAAATTTTTTATTTACCATAAAGAAAATCAAGGAATGAACTGAAAAACCGGATGTACAGACACACTAAATTGTATGATTAAAAACTCAAATAAGTAATGCATAAAAATAACCCAGTCAAAATTTGCTCAACAGTTTGCACCATGAAGCATTTGAGCTATGCATGACAGGAAACATCAAGAACCACGTGATTTTCAAAGTTTAGTTGTTTGTGTTAAAATACTGTTTTCAGTGTTGGAAAACATGTCACATTATTATTATTAGAATGTTGTTATTTCACTAATATTCTTACTGTGAAGACCACGAATGATTCATACATAACTGACAATGTCTAACAATAGTTTGAATAATTATAGCACACAAATTTAACAGGTTGATGTTGATTATAACCAGGGCTCGGAAGTTGAAGACCTATAAATTGCCAAAAAAGACCTATAAAAAGACTTAAAAATATAAAAAAAGGACCTAAAAATGGGAAAAAATGACGTATAAATGTGATCCAAATTAATTAATAACTTCAGTTTTAACCTCCCTCCCCCTCCTTCTGCACGGCACCTTCAGATCTTTGCAGGCATGTGCTGTCTGGTCGTATACACCGTGCTGAAACTTACAGCACGACCCTGCAGACAAGTTACGGTTATAGGATATTGTACCGTACCTGCTTCAGTCGTCCAAAAATGTTTTTCTCTCGTTTCAGGGATTGATTCAAATATATTTATTTCTCTCTTTTTTTATTTCTTTACTACAGAAAGGACATTTAAGAGGTGATGGAACTGATAATGATGATGATTCCAATTGAGATTGGGCTGTAAAACATAGTCGAAAGAAGGTGAAGTTGCAAAAAAAAAGCCGTTAAGACCTAAAAAAAAGGACCAATAAGCCAAAAAATGCCGAAAAAGGCAAAATAAAACCCAACTTTTTCTGGCCTACAATGACCCAAAATTAACATATATTATGTTGGCCCTTGTCTTCGGACACTAGGGAAAAAAAGGATTTTTCCTCAACATAGTGAACACTTAATTAACTAGGTATGTTGCTCAAAACAAAAAAAACTGGCAAATTAATAGATATACACATTCATGGTACAGGATACCATAATCCCAAATGAAAGAAATAGATCAATGAAATCATAACCGGAAACAGACCTGTGATTTTTTGAGAAGTTGAAGGATCCATAAAATCAACAATAGCGTCTGGTCCTTCTTCTATCCAGGTTTGTTTCTTCTTTTTCTTTGGCTTTTCTTCTTCATCTTCCTCATCATCTGATTCATGTACCTCAGCTAGGATTTCTTCTATGCTGAAAAATTCAATCAAATTATTATATGGGCATGAGCACTGGAAAAAATGTTATAACTTGTACATACTATATTTTCTAGAAATGTTACTTTATATTGGTAGAATTGTCAAAAATTTTATATTCAATATAGAATTTGAATTGTCTGAATTTTTGTTTAAATTCTATTTTATGCACAGATAGGCTAATTGGGACTGGACCTATAGTTTAAAGCGAGATCCGAAACACTGTGCAATGTGCCTCCAGCGGGTATCAAACCTGGGACCCTTTGATTACAAGATGTTGATATTACCACTATGCCAACAGTGAGGCCCGGTATGTTGGTACACAGTCCGCTGTGGATGTTATAGTGAACAAAAATCACTTGTCTCGGCCCAAATAAAACATGATTTTATGTTTGATAGTGTATTGTATTTTGTTTCAGTAATAAATTTCATGTCAAGTTAATTCTGCCTTATGTCTTATTTTCTGTCACTACTAACCTTAATCTAGGTTCACTAAAAGCGGAGATAACTGTGTAGTGGCCAGTTCTTGTACATGGTGACGAAAACCATTTGCAAAATAAACATAGTTAGGGGCACGCATATTTAGTTTTTGGCGAAAAAAGAAATATCAAAAAACACATTGTAGTGTTAATTGTTCATGTTTTTGAAAGGTGTGTGATGCCTTTTGCTACCATGTCTTGTCACGAAATAATGCGAAATGTACTGCAAAATGTGAAATAAACTCTCAAACATGAAATTTAAGGTTTATTTACTGAATTATCCTGTGTGATATGCAATTCACGGAAAATTGATTAATTCTGCTGTTAATATTGGAGAAGCAAAAATGGACTCCTTTACACAGAAATAAACTTAATACTCTGATAACTACATAAATGTGCTATTGGAAGTGAACTGTTAATTTTATCTAATAAGTGTAGTTTTTAAATCAAATTTAGGATTATATTCACAATTTTAAAACCAAAATGTATTTTTATATACCACTTTTCATCCAATTTTTCAACGCTATAACACCAATTGACCACTTTTGAACCTAGATTAACTCAGTTTTTGTACTGAAATTTTGCTTTTTTATTTACCAAGAATATGTGCCTCTAAACATAGCATATCAGTACAAAGATAAAGGTGTAATGGTGACTGGATCATGATGTTGATCACCACCTCCACAAGTGATAGATCGTTAATGTGTGTGGGGGGAGGGGCTATCTTCACACCCCTCATGTGCCTCCAGGGCATGTTCCAATAAGCATTGGACAGTTACCTTCTCGGTTTAGCTTTCACTGAAAATTCATCCTCTTCATCTTCTGCAGACAACTTGCTGATTTCCTTGAACTTTTTCTTCTTCACGTCGACTTTATGCATATTCTTCAACCTTTTCTGCATGTCTGTATCTGACGATGGGATGAGTTTAAATATATTCTCATAACCAAACTTACGAATAAGGCGTACAAATATGTCACGGCATTTGCGTCGGAAGTGCCTTTTGCTGTCATCTGTCATCTCCAACAGGCTCTTCACCTGCAATGGGAAATAAATTGAAAGTCAACATAAGATGCTTGAACAGTGAAGTTTCACAATGTAAATAGAATAGTTTTAAAAAAAAAAATTGCAAGTTTCTATTAGGATGCGCAAATCCAGATAAAATTTTATCGATATCGAATAATTTTCTATCAAACTTAAAATACCCAGGTATCAGATATTTCAATATCTAGATAGTTTTAAAGTTTATTCATTTTACATCATGTTGTATTGCTACCAGATGGATTCTCAACAAATCCATCATCCAATCTGCACATTTACCGTATTTACTCATGTATAATATGCACTTTTTTCCATAATTTTTCACCCAAAAACTGTGATGCGTATTATGTACGGAATAATTTTTTCATGTTTACAGAACCCTATCATGTTATATATCGTTGTAAAGCTTGAATTCTGTAGTTTCTGAATAAGGCAACAGCATTCCATTCAACATGGCGACACAAATGTGCAATGCAGTTGAAATAAGCTCATCACAAAATGAAGGAACGTTCTGATTTTTGTGGTACTTTGGATGAAAGAAAAGATAAGAGAAAAAAAATAATAATGAAAATGTAGGGATGGGACCGATTAATCGGTACTCTTATCAGTAACGGCCAATATAGGCATATCGGTAAATTACCGATTATTTTACCGATCCGATATATCAATAAATATCTGATAATGTAGTGCAAAATTCTACCGTTTTGTTATATTTTTATGGATAATCTGCATGCCCTACTTTCTAAAGAAGTAAATGTCTAAATATGCAATTTCTCTTGCACTGCAGTCACCTTGAAACACACATTTATTAAGGAGGTCAATGAACCATTCAGGTTCTTCAATGACCATTTCTAATTTTATATCGGATCCGTAGAATATAGATATCGGCAAATTTTATATCTGTACTTTTATCAGTATCGGCCAAAATTTTATATCGGCCCATCCCTTATTGAAATGTATTACTGGCCAAATAATATGATATATATGGAGTGTGTAAATGCCTTAATGAAAGAAATCTTGTTCTGCTAACTGCTAGTTTGAGGGTCCTGAATGGGCCTCTTATACATGTTACATTAGTCATGGAGAAAGTATATATTTTAAAGTTGTTTTTTTTTTAGAAAAAGTAAGGAGAAAATTAGCAAAACCCTGCATAAAAGGCCATTTTCCATGATTTTTCACTTTGTAATGTAATTTCCTGCAACACAAAAAAAGCAGTGCTGTTCTGGCAGAATTCGAGCATGCACCTCGCGTCACATCGGATGTGTATCAGCGGTATTTGTTGGGTGAGAAATAACAGAAAACAACTTCCTACGTACTGCAAATCCATAATGTAATTTTGATCTCCCTTTCTACGATTACAAAATAAATATAATGGTTAAAGATTGAAAGTTTGAAATATAATATTCTGTTCGGTAACATGTTGCCTGGGCATGAGGGGAATGCTGAAGGCAAATACGTTCTTCTTCACCTGATCTGGAAACAGTCTTGTCCCCCCACATTCTGGAGGGATGGTACAGATGAACATGGTTTGGCATGCATGAGGGGATTTTACATCAGAGCAGACAAGCAAGAACATGTATGCGTATTTATCACGAGGGTTTGCTAATTTTTCAATGTGGGTTTTCTTGTGCAAAGATATTCTTGAACCTTAATTTGGGAAACTATTTTTACCAGAATAACTTACTGAACTTGAAAAAATGAAAAGCAATCTGCATATGTGGGTTATCTGAATATGTGGATATCCATCATCTGGATTTTGTGATCATCCCTAGTGCATACACATTATGTGCAAAAATTACCACAAAAACTACATGATACTATGCAATAAAAAAGGGTGTAAGGGTGATGAGCCTTCCACATAGTACACTCAACTGTCAACCTCCCTTCCACCTAGTACACCCAATCATCAACCTCACTTCCACGTAGTACACCCTGAACTGCATTTGGCAGACTAACGAGGCTACCTACGTCCAGTATAATTCTCTGTAGGACTGTGTGTGTGTTTTGTCCTTGTGTGTGCTGAGTGCCCCTTCACAGCCTCAGCATGTAACTGAAGTAAGAATATTTTGGTCCTTCAACATTACAGTTGTAATATTTACTTATGGTAAGGGGCTGGACCATTACCTTCTCTATCTGAAAGCCTCATGGCTTGCTCCGGGCACGTGACTAAGCGTCATCAACAGGAGGCAAGATAGCTGCCATGTTTGATTTGCTTCTTTGGAATCAATGTTGAACCTCTTTAGTGAATATGGAATTGTAATGCAAATTTGAGAACTGCAATCGAGTTTACATGACGTGTAAATATGCATAAATGTGCAAGAGGTATGGTGTATAAGTCTTGTGTGCTCAATTGCAGAGGCAATTATGATGAAAAAGGTAAGAGTAACGTTCACATTTCTTCAAGATGTTGCTGAAAATGAGAAATGTTTAGTGCAGTTCCATGTGATTCGGTCCCTACGAAAAGATACAATTTACGTAACAAAGGTTTTATACTCATAAATAAATAAGAGTAATAGTTAACATGTCCGGCATCTAATATACTCTTAAATGTGGTTATGTTTTATCTCGTCAATATTTTTTTTTTTAGAAATTTCAAATAATTTAACCTGAATTACAAACGTTGGTTAACGTTAAGATTATTGCTTATGATTGCAAATTAATTTGTTTCAAGATTTAGTCAACATTTAAAATATTACGTTTGTGTCTACCAAAGCAGTTTGTTAGTGTAAATTTTATGCAAGCATTCGATAAAATATTCATATTTTTTACACAAATTTTCAGTTTTAAAATATGGTTAATGAAAGAAAGCTATACAATGGGGCAAAGTTGATACATGTGTATATTTACATTCTCATTTTATCCCACTTTATGCTTCCTTATGCTAATTGGAGGCTAATGGAAGATATGTTGTGCATTCAAATACAAGAGTGCGATGTGTATCCAAGAATATATTACTTATGTTTCAAATTCAAATATATTCACACAGAAAACTGTTTCATATGAACTGCTTTTTATTTTTTGTCATTGTGAAGCTTCAATGTTCGTAACTTTCATTATTAAATCAGTGCTAATGTTTATTGTTTCATAATTTATTAATATTCTTCACGGTTTCATTAACAAGAGTGTAAAAACAGTTTAAGGAAATATTCCAAATGTTCCCGAGTGAACCCTAAGATCAAAATATTAATTTGCTTTCTCTTTTCAATGAAACTCTTAAGTTATTGTCACAGATCTTACTAACAACAATGAAAAGAGTCAATTTGTATATTCTCTTTCGTTCAATAAAATCAATAGGATCGAAATTACAATGTGACAAATGATTATGTTTAGTCTTTATTCACAGAAATGTAACATTGCCCTTGTACCAATTTATTTCCCTTTTGATGCAAGGATATAGAAATTAAGTTTTTGTATTGAGATTGTACAGCTACACAGAATACCTGCATTATCTGGTTGATTAATTTTGGGTAAAGTTAAAGACAATTTAATTGATTACGTAACTTGGAAAGTTTAAGGTCAACCTGACATGGAGGTTTTTGATTTAATTAACAAAAGTTCATACAAAAGCAGTTATGAGATTCACTGTAGCTGACAAATATTTCCGATAATATTATTTAAAGATATACAATGTTTAAATATTTCTGCCAGGAAGTTTCTAACGGTTTTCAACTCTTTCTTTGCGCTACGGTAGGAATTTTTGTGGTGGCCATAGTGACTTCCTGAATGAAAATTTTGGTGTAAATATTCAATATTATACTCTTTTCTTCTAACTATATTCGTCTGGAGGGTAAATGTCAAAATTTAACTTCATACAAGAAATAAATATACCTTAATTCTAAAATTACGACAAGGGGTTTACAGCATTAAGACGATCGCCTCCAGATGATGACGTCTTGACTGAGAACTGTGGCCTGAACCTCAAGATGGTCTTGGCTGGACCCAGTCTAATGTGATGGGTGCAATATAGCCTAAGTACTGACGCACCCAAAATTTCAACTTTAATCAACCAATCACTCAAAAGATGTGTTAAACATTCCTTGTACTAAAATAAAAATGAAACTATACCCTCAATGTTTCTTTTAATTGATTGATTGATTTGTTTTATTTGACTTTGCTTCTTGTGCCGCTTTTGGCTAATTTTCGAAGATGTGGATGGGTGATATGATGAAATTGATTAATGGACACTCACGAACACCCATGCCGGGATCGAACCACAGCCCCCTGGCGTCGTAGCGCGAAGTGCTAACCACTACGCCACGGGGGCTGGCAATGCTAGTTTTAAGAATGAAATCTTAATTGTAATACTCACGATCTGAGGTAAAAACGATCCAACTGTTGTGAGAGGGAATTTTGTGATGAACATATTCACAAAGATTAATGTTGTAAGAACTATTTCCCGCGTTGGAGCCTTCAAAAGGATGCACGCATTGTCCAGCAGTAATTGCACCAGATCTGATGGGCAAACATCTAGAAAATGAAGAAATCAATTACATCACATTGCAATAGAAGATTTGCTTATGTAGGCACAGGAACTTCAAGATCTGACCTTTGGTGCACACAGACAATTACAAATTAGAAATTGGGGGAAAATTTTGCCTCAAGCAGAGCTTAAACTGGTTTTGTGACCTGTTAATTGATTACTGTGTTTACTCATGTATAATGCACACCTTTTAAAAAATGTTTGCCCCCAAACACTGTGGTGTGTATTATGGATGGAATAATTCGAACCAACATGAAACCACGCATGCTTTCACTATGTCACTTATCACCACACTGCACAGAAAGCCCATATGCTGAACAACAGATTTATTTCACAAAATAAAATAAAAAGAAAACATAGTACACGGATACTACAGCTTTACAAGTACCAACAGCCAGCCCACTTCGAAACACGGATTGCACACAAACATCGTGCACTGCTCAAAGTCTGTACAGCAAGTGTCTGTTGTGAATCACTCGACCCCGCCGGTCAGCTGTTACCACTTGGCAGTGCTGCCCTCACACAATGGCGGAATTTACATGTACTACACACCTTATGGCCATACACTGCATATAACACTTATATATCAACAGGTGCAAATACAAATTACAAGGTTTGATTTCTTTATTAATAATAATTTTAAAAAAACAATTACACTGAAATGGCCATTTTCCATGATTTTTCACTTTGTAATGAAATGTTTTGCGACACTGAGGAAAGCAGAATTCGAGCATGCACCTCCCGTCACACAGGATGTGAATGCAGTATTTGTTGTGAGAGAAATAATAAAAAAATAACTTCCAGAGTGCTGCAAATCCATAACCAAATTTTGATCTCGCTTTCTTCTACTACAGAATAAACAAGGTGGTTACAGAAGTGAAAGCTGTTGGAGTTAAACATAGTGCGGGGAGGTGGCATGGGTTGGAGACTCATTGTATTCACACAACAAGTCTAAACTGCACATTATATAAGAGATATAATTGTTTGTCACTTCTTCCAATCAAAAACCAAGGTGTGCATTATACGAGGGTCACTATTTATATTTTGAGCCTAACAATGAAAAAACACAAATTTGGCATTGAAAACTGCTTTATTGTTTTTCGAAGTATTCTCCTTTATGGTCAATACACTTTTGCATTAGTTCGAACCATTTGTCAAAGCAGTTTTTCCAATCTTCTTGAGACACCTCCATAATATGGTTTTTAAACACATCAACGGCGTCTTCCACAGACGAAAATCGTTGTCCACGCAATCTATTCTTGACCTTCGGGAACAAGAAGTCATTGGGTGCCAAATCAGGACTGTACGGCGGATGACCCATCATTGGGTGCCAAATCAGGACTGTACGGCGGATGACCCATCAATTCGATTTTTTGACAGTTCATAAAGTCGGTTGTTAGACGAGATGTGTGACAGCTGGCATTGTCTTGATGAAGAATGATCCGACGGCGTTTGTTTGTTTTCCGTATTTCACCGAAGACCTCTGGCACACAAATTGTTGTGTACCATTCAGAGTTGACCGTTCTACGTTCCTCTAAAGGCACAGTTGCCACATGACCAGTTTTCCCGAAAAAAACAGGCGACCATTTGTTTCGATGTGCTTCGAGCGCGAACAACTTTTGTTGGATTGGGTTCATCTTGAAACACCCATACAGTCGACTGCTGTTTACGTTCCGGCTCATATGCATATATCCATGATTCGTCACCTGTTACAATCTTATATACGTCTTTTGAAGCACCACGATTGTATTTATTGAGCATTTGTTTGCACCAATTGACGCGTCTTTTTGAGTTTTTGTCAAATTGTGTGGAACTAATGCCTATGGTTGCCTCAATCTCACAGTATGTCACATGACGATCTTGCAGTATTAGGTTTTGCACAGCATCAATGTTTTCTTGAACAACAACTGATTTTGGATGACTTTCGCGAATCTCGTCGGTGAGGGAATGGCGGCCATGATTAAATTCGTTATACCAGCGTTTCACAGTGGCAAAGGATGGGGCTTCATCGCCAAATGTGGAAGTAAGTTGATCGATGCACTCTTGTCTTGATAATCCACGTCGAAAATCGTAAAAAATCATCGCACGAAAATGTTCACGAGTTAATTCCATTTTATTGTTGTCGCGCAATCTCCAAGGCAACATAAACAACACAAATCAAGCTATTGACAAAACATTTGAAGTACGTTATGGTCAATAATGCCAGACAATTCCGTGCAAACGTCAAATCGCGCCTAACTTCAATCAGTGTTGCCAAGGCTCAAAATATAAATAGTGGCCCTCGTACACGCATAATATTTGGGTTGTCAGAATTCTGCTTGAAAATATTTACATTACTGGCACAAAATTAATGAAAACTGGGCATTGTGCATGCACTATAGGATGTACATATTGATCTTTACTGGTGATCAACTTCAAACTGGTAAAAAACATTTCATCAAAAATGCACTCACCTTTGAATTCATAAACTATATGTGTGAGAGCCAATACAGTTGAACTGACTAGACTTGGTGAACCAGCCAATCCTGCGAGAACCATTGCCAAGTAGTCACGAAGGATCTCTTCCAGCGGCTTTGCAGTCCATCTCTGGAAAAAGAAATTACAAAGGATTTAAAGTGCACTAACTTTTCAAGTTTTAGAAACAGGATCATTCCTTGAAGAAGTAAATGATAACTACCCATCATAGTGGGACAACATGCTTACAATATTCTTTATCTCCTTGCATTAAGGAAATAATTTTTAATTTATGTTCCTTCCATGGTTTGAATCAATGACCAGCAAGATATGGTCATTCGCCAAGTCCGATAAAGTACAATTCTTTTGTGGTTGAACCATATTTCAAGTACAGAAAAAAAGTTCTTCAACTGTAAGCTGGGCAGATAATAAACAAAGAGGTGGCAAGGTTGTTACTATATTTTGAATATTCTGAATTTTACAGAGCGTACCATTGATACACTATACTTTCGTTCTTTGTAAATATGATTAGAAAAATGTTTCATCTTCATTAGAAATTAAGGCTAGGACAGAATAACCTTTAGTTGGCCGAGCAGGATGAAAGTAACCCCCTTCTGGGTCAGGCTTCTCGGCGGGAATTTTAAATTCGAACACTCTTTGGAGGAAAATTGTTATAACTCTGGCACTATGGGAGCAATCTACTTCGGATAAGTCTTGTTTTGCAGCTAAAACATCAGAGCATGGAACTGTGTACAATTCAGAACATGGAACCATGAGGGGGGGACGTGCTCTCTGAATTTGAATGGAAAACAACATAAAAATCTGGAGTTTGCCCCCTCTTCCCCTGCTATTTTGGAGAGAAGGCGCAAACCTTATTATTCTCTTCAAAGAATGGACGTTTCTCAAGAGAATGAAACATGCTTCATGTTTCTGGGTGCCATACAAGTTGAAAAATGAGCCAAAATGTGAAACTCTGTTCAGAAATGTGGCATGGATATGTTGCGGATATGTGAATTCCCCAGGCTTGCTCCAAACCTGTGTCAGAGTTTCCACCCAAACATAAGAGTATCAAGGTCCAAAAAGCACATCCATTTCATAATCAGCACCATGATACCATATGGTACCATTGGGCCAGTACAATCTTACTTTTGATGATACCATATGGTATCATCGGACCAGTAAAGGCTAATTGATACTCTAGGCTTATAACTTTTCTGGACCAGGGTTCTCAGTTTCATATTGGTACTAGGGTCAGTCTCCATTCACCCTGCTAGTTTGAATCAAGGTCACGGAAACACCCTGTGTATGCACTCTACAATACTTTGTTACGGCATATATATAGATTTACAACGTTCATGTGTATGGACTTCATGCAATAATCTCACGTTTTATGCCTCGGCCTGGTCTCCTTAAAAATCTAAAATCAAGGTTCTACTGTATACTTATAAACTGCATCAACTAAGGGCTGAGCCGTGAACCGATACCGATACTGATATTTGTATAATTCCAAATTTTAAAATAAGGGAGGTTATATTATATATACAATACTAATAATGAAGGAGACAGTAAACACTTACCACACGAAAAGAAATAGTTTGATATTTCGCGACCTAGGTCGCATTGTCATTGGAGAAGAAAGAGATCGTGGTTACGAAGTGTAGAGGCACAGAATACTGACGGCAGCATCACTACCATCAGTGTTGCCAGAAACAGTAGATAGAAAACAAAGTTACTTTCACCAGTGTTTACTGCAAGGTGGGTGGGTAGTTTTGGGGAGGAGAGGAATAAGGGTTATTGGTTAGCTAGGTTGAGTCTGGGAGGGGGTCAGATGGATCCATCTTTATCATATAAATTATATTTGTCTCTCTCTGTAATTATTATTGTTACATTTATACCTATGCATTACTGACGAGGGGTGATAAATAAATTAACCCACCAAACTATGGTCTGTTGCAACGATGCATCTCAACTTTACAGTATTTTTTTCTAGGTACAATATATCAGATGTTCCAAATATGTGAGAAATATTAAGTGTAGCTAAGAGCGAGGCAATCGTGCGGTCGTCATCCTCCTCTCTCTCCAATGTTGAAAAATGATATCATGCCTTTTCAATATCCTCTAAAACTAAGGGATCAATCTTCCCAAACTAACATTAAATCATCTGTGAACACAAGAATAATTGCCGATTTACCAGCCCTAGACGAGACGTCGAAAACTAACAGTAAAGCAGTAATGAGAAACCAATCTAGTCTCTTCTTTGTCCTTTAACAAAGAGAATAATAATTAGTAAACAAAATGTAAGGGGAGAATGAAAACTTACCAGTCTCTTGCTTCTATATCAGGCAACTGAGTTCAGTACAGTGATATTCAGAAGTGACTTTGCTTTCGATATACCGGGTGATCCGTTTGAGATGTCAGAAAAGTAAACCTTTATACACAAGAGGTTAATGTACATATCAGTGAGCAGTTCGTTGTAATATAAGCACTAGGGATGGGACCGATTGGTACTCTATCGGTATCAGCCGATATATGCATATCAGTGTATCGGTTCAATTACCTATTATTTTACTGATCTGATATATCGATAAATATCTGATAATTTAGTCCAGAATTCTGCCATTTTGTTGTAATTTTTATGGATAATCTTCATGCCCTGCTTTCTACAAAAGTAAATGTCTAAATATGCAATTTCTTTTGCACTGCAGCCACCTTGAAACACACATTTGTTAAGGAGGTCAATGAACATTTCAGGTTCTTCAAGGACCATTTCTAATTTTATATCGGATAGGTAGAATATCGGTTATCCGTATTGATAAATTCTATATCTGTACTTTACCGGTATCGGCCAAAATATCCATCCCTAATAAGGACAAAGGATGTAAGTTTCAAACGAGTGGAGGTTTACTGACTTCAGCTGCGTGACAGCAGTACATGCATGTAATACTCGACAATTCCGCATACCATACGGCATACTGTGCACGCTGTTGTGCCGTGATCATCACCTTTGTTACCATGCACATTAGCACCACCATGGTATTCGGCAACTGATTTCTAAGATAAATTAAATGTATAGTTTTATCGTTTGACGTAGGAGGAAATTCAAACCCATCACTACACTTTTCAGAAACTAACTGCCGTCATCTGTAGTTGAAAGAAAATTATTTCCCTGCCACGTTCCTCGTGCCGAAATACACTTGCTGGAACCCAGTCGGGACAAACAAAAAAAAAATGTCTAAAGTTGGAAAGGAATAGGAGGATTAGCCCAGGTATTTGAATTTCCAGGAAAATGCTATGTACTATGTCTGAGACATGTCCACCACTTTTATGGGCGATGACCTTTTTGACTACGGGAGGTCACTAAAGAGAGGGATGTGTGCAAACACCAAAGAAAGTGGAAGGATTAACCACAGGTGCCTCGTTGGTTTTCGGGACCTCATTGGGGTTATTGTTACACGACACCGCATCTGTACGGACAAAGAGAACTAAACCCAAGCAGCCAACTCCTATGGGGATAATTTCACGTTACGCTTGATTTGAGTCATCTGCGTATAGATCTTTGCTTCACACACTTACTGTTTCTGGAAACTTGAGTACATGTTCATTTAACAAATGCACAACTATTTTTCATTTTTTTTTTCAAAATTAAAGGTAAGTTGGAAAAGGTGATCGAAACTTTGAAATGGAAAAAGACAATTGGGTTTGGCCGTGCTTCTAGCGACACAAAAACAATGGTACTGGCTCAGCCCTAGTATCAACACATGATAATGCTTCAGACAGAAGCAGTTACTATACAGGGTGTTTCTAAAGGTCGTTTACAACGCTTGGGAGGTGATTCCTCACACGAAAACAAGCAAAAAGTCTAAGTTCCATTTTTACGACAGAGGCTTCGTTTCCGAGATAGGAGCCTCGCAAAAGGTGACAAAGTGAACGTCACACTTAACTGGGACGAATACTATCACAGATAGAGAGGCGGTTCCAAGGGAATCATAAAGGAATCGTATGTGCTCAGTCCGGAAGTCACTATGAAAAGTTCACTGCACGCATGCGCAATGGAGTCCTCAAAGGAATTGGGGATTTCCAGCAACAACAATGCATGGAAAAGGTATGTTACGCAGCAAGAAGGACCGTGACAATGAGAAATGCGTTCAAGACAACACATCCCGACCTCAAACATCAAAACATGACCACCGAACACAAAATCCGAAAAGTTGAGCACGGTTGCATACCCCAGTTACACGCGAGGAATGAACGAATCATGTCATGTGGCATACGAGAGACAGGAGGAGGGAAAGAAAAACACAATATCCGATGATTGCGACAACGTGTATTTTTACACGCGACAACTACGTAATATCCCCCCCCCCACACACACACACACAACAAACAACAAATGCTACAATATCTTACGCACAGACAGTCCGTGTCACTGTACACCAACTGAAGATGTCACTTTCACCACACAAAGGGGGTGGGGAGCAATACCAAAAGTGTTCGCACGCGATCATTGTGACGTAAAAGAGACCAGTTTTGGAAGCGCTGCACAGGCAAGTCTGGCTCTCGTAGTCTACGTTTGACCTTCATGACTGCTGTTCCCGCGAGAGGAGCTCGAAGGGTTGGTTCTCTCCGGCAGTCGTCCCAATCGTGTTGCAGGTGCTGGGATATGATCAGCAGTTCGCTCTAGGTTGTCATACGCATTGAAGAGTACTAGTATGTTGCATTGAAAGTTGAAAGTTGACGTGGTGGAGTGGGCAAGTCAAGTATCGCAACAATTGGTCTGTGGTGTTCGTACGGTGATACGGCCAATTTGTGCAGTGTGCCAGTGTTAAACAAAAACAATACTTTGCAGTTCCAGCTCCCTATTACACAGATGGCTGCGTATACGACCCAGCAGCTAGCAGACATGCATCTCATGTATGGGGAGGCACGTGGTAATAGCCGTGAGGCAAGGCGTCTTTATGGAGAACGCTTTCCACATAGACGTTTACCGTTTCACACCTTCTTTCAGGTAGTGGACAGTCGACTGCGTGAAACAGGGTCAGTGTTACCACCGCGACAAGAAGTTGGAAGACCCCGAAGTGTACGCACACATCAGTTTGCAGAAGATGTGTTAACAGCGGTCGCAGAACATCCTGGCACCAGTACGCGAGTGCTCGCTCGGGCACGAAACACGTCTCATGTGAATGTTTGGCGAGTGTTGTCAGATGAAGGAATGCACCCTTTTAAACTGCAGAAAGTACAAGAACTGTTACCTCGTGACTTTCGCCCTCGTATGGAGTTTTGCCAATGGTTGTTGCATCAGCTGGACACAAACCCTCACTTCGGGGCAAACGTATTGTGGACAGATGAAGCCATTTTCACCAGGATGGATGTCTTCAATAGTAGAAACAGTCATGTATGGGACTTTGACAACCCACATGCACTTTTTGTGGCCCATCACCAGCACAGGTTTTCAGTGAATGTGTGGTGCGGGATAGTACATGATCATTTAATTGGACCATACATTCTCCCTGTTCGCCTGAATGGTCGCACGTATCATGCATTTCTTAGTGAGGTTCTGCCTGAACTGTTGGAGACCGTACCTTTGGCACTGCGGCAAGAAATGTGGTACCAACACGATGGTGCACCAGCTCATTTCGATCGTAATGTACGACATTTCCTGCATGACGTGTTTCGCAATAGGTTCATTGGTAGGGATGAGCCTGTGCCTTGGCCACCGAGGTCGCCAGATCTCAACCCTCTCGATTTTTTCTTCTGCGGAGAAATGAAAACCCTCGTATACGACACACCTGTCACATCAGCTGAGGACCTCGTTGCTCGCATCAACGTCGCCGCCGCGACGGTAGCAGATACACCTGGCTTGTTTGCTCGTACTCGACAATCCTTGATTCGTCGCTGTCATCTCTGCGTAGAAGTAAACGGCAGACATTTTGAAAACCGTCTGTGATTATTGCCCTCGGCAAATACCAGTGAGAACACTTTTGGTATTGCTCCCCACCCCCTTTGTGTAGTGAAAGTGACATCTTCAGTTGGTGTACAGTGACACGGACTGTCTGTGCGTAAGATATTGTAGCATTTGTTGTTTGTTGTGTGTGTGTGTGTGGGGGGGGATATTACGTAGTTGTCGCGTGTAAAAATACACGTTGTCGCAATCATCTGATATTGTGTTTTTCTTTCCCTCCTCCTGTCTCTCGTATGCCACATGACATGATTCGTTCATTCCTCGCGTGTAACTGGGGTATGCAACCGTGCTCAACTTTTCGGATTTTGTGTTCGGTGGTCATGTTTTGATGTTTGAGGTCGGGATGTGTTGTCTTGAACGCATTTCTCATTGTCACGGTCCTTCTTGCTGCGTAACATACCTTTTCCATGCATTGTTGTTGCTGGAAATCCCCAATTCCTTTGAGGACTCCATTGCGCATGCGTGCAGTGAACTTTTCATAGTGACTTCCGGACTGAGCACATACGATTCCTTTATGATTCCCTTGGAACCGCCTCTCTATCTGTGATAGTATTCGTCCCAGTTAAGTGTGCCGTTCACTTTCTCACCTTTTGCGAGGCTCCTATCTCGGAAACGAAGCCTCTGTCGTAAAAATGGAACTTAGACTTTTTGCTTGTTTTCGTGTGAGGAATCACCTCCCAAGCGTTGTAAACGACCTTTAGAAACACCCTGTATAATTCACTTTTTTTTCTGTACCCTGTTATTGATTTGCTTTATTTTACTTTGCTTCTTGTGCCACTTTTGGCTAATTTGCGAAGATAGAGATGAGTTATTTAGATGAAATTGATGAATGGACACTCGGAAACATCCATGCTCAGGCCGGGATTCAAACCCGGGACCCCTGATGTCGTACGTCATACCACAATGTGCTAACCACTCTGCCACGGGGGCCAGATTCAATTTCTAATGAATTGTTAAAAGTGAAACTACACAATTTCACTTACCTGCAGTGTTTTTCCTACTTCCTTCAGTAGATTATACGCTGCGGTCTTTGTCCTCTCGTTCATGTCCTTGCAGCACACAACCGCCTCTGGGACAATTACTTTCAGCGTGTCCTCATTGCCCTCTTCGAGGTTGCGCACAAGGTGCATAAGGCACCGAAGCCTTGGTGCTTTGCTTTTTAATCCAGAACTAGACAAGGAATCACACAGGATCTTTCTAAGCTCGTCCACATTGTCGTTAAAGAAGTCTTGGCAGGACTCATTCCGGCTGCTGCAAATGTCCTCCAGCAGCCTGTAGGCCTCCTTCTGCTCTTTTTGGTCCTTGCTGTGTACCAACGGAACGCATAAATCATACAACTGCTTCATCCTCTGGCTGTCTTGGTACGGCAGAAGAGCACGCATGAGATCCATGACAGATTTCTTGACAAATGGGTCATTTTTTGTCATATCATTCAGTTTCCCGTATGCTTTATCGAAGAGATCGTAACAGAGGTCTGGATTTGCAATTTTTAGATAAACCTTGATTGTCTCGTATGTTGCTTCATGTTGGCCCTCCTCCTGGCTGTTGGTCGGTTTGACGGTGTACACGTTGAATAAGATGGGGATGTAATTCTTAGCAAACCGTGCTAGCTCAGCACGATTATCTTCATTATCCAAATTTTTCAAGACTAATTTCCTTAGGGATGCCATAACATCTGGCCGCAAATCCTTCTTCTCACTGATGGCTGTTCCAAGTATTTTGGCAATACTCTGCAATAATAACACAATTGAAAGCATATTGGTTTAAATATTGAAGGGACAATTCATCTTTAATAAACATGCTGACAATACAAAAAAAAAAAAAAGCTTAAAAATTTTGGAGAAGTAAATTTGTGGACTTTGTTCTTGCACAAAATGCATGGTTACTGATATATCCAGGGCTGAGCTGGTAGTCTTAATCATTCACATGGACACAAATAATAACAATTCAAAGTAGTTCAGAATATATTTATAAGTTTTCCATTGGAACTATACCACAGCAATCTACCATACTTTTGCTTCAAAATATTTACAATTTCACACAAGATAAACTTTTAATCATAAAACACACAATGAAGTTCCAAAAATAATAGAAAAGTTGCATTTTGCATAATTTCTTGGGAGTTTAGAATGTGAAAGTGTCACGTGGTATTTTCGCAGACCTCGTAAGACACCTGCACTTTTGGTCCTCCTACTGGTTGCCATGTGGGAACTTTTATAAACAAAACACTGCTGTTAGCATCCCAAACGTAACAAAACTAACTGATTTCATAGCACAATGATTTACATAGGATTTTGACTATGTGGTGAAGCTATGCTTCATTCACATCTATGCTCAAGCAACAGTTAGGTCATGGTCCACTTACGGTCAGGGAGTATCCACACTAGAGTGGAGGTTTCACTCCCGTAAAGGTATGATCATTGTCAGTCTGGCTATACATACCATTTTTTCTGGTACAAAGTGCCTGCACATTGTTCTCACTACATTTTCAACAACGGACTTGGCTGTTAAGTGCACTGGCGTTAGAAGAAAATGACAAAAAAGAAATAGAATTATGAAAACAGTCTATAAAATTAGTGTAAACCGCGAAGACTATTCGAATGTCACTCGCAAATTTTGAAGGCATACTGAAAAGAATTGAGCCTTTAATAAAGAAAAACACAAAATTCCATGCTGCCATTTCTCCTAGGGAAAAGTTCATAGTATGTCTAAAGTAAAAAAAAAAAAAAAAAAAAATTAGGCTATATAATGTTTGTACATTACTATCCTTGAAACATACTTTTGCTTTCTAAAATTATCACATATGAACAGATAGGGTATAAACCAACGAAAAATATATTCCACACACGATTTTCGTAGTTGTACACCTGCACGAGATTGACTCCGCTAATGTTCCCGTCAAATATTCTTACCAATTGATCGTAACCGTACCATGAGCAGAGCATGAGCTGAGCAGAACTTGACCTGAGCGCTAGGTGTGAATGCTTCAATTTAAGAAACATTCAATATTTGTCCGGACCGTTCCCGGAGCATAGATGTGAAATCAACCCTTAGAGAGTCATTGAGGATTTGAACGTTAAAAAGAAATGCTGCTTCAACATAACTAACCACTGAAAAATACTGGGTGATAACATGAAAAAACTTACCTTGAACGTTTCCTTCAGATCCACAGGTTCATTGCAAAAGCTTGGAAGTAGAGCCCAAATTTGAGCCTGAAGTAGATCGTAAGTGTGGGCACCAACTCTATCATCCTTGGAGGCCGATTCAGCTGATTTTCGTCTGGAAAATGTATTAACTTTGAAATAGGTTCAAGTACTTAACATTTTAGATTATGCATTTTCTTTAAGAAAACTGTTTTCTTTTCTCTACATGTAAATATAAAACTTGACAGTGGGGTGACGAAATAGATCAACAGCATGGACTGCATTCACATATCATTTTCTGGTCAACACAGCAGATGAGACATGCATATATGAGGGATGAATGGAAAGTAATGCCTCACACTATAACTCATCAATAGATGAAAAGTCATAACCACAACCTTCATTCCCCCCCCAAAATAATTAAAATACCATCCACCCTCTCTCAAAGATCAGTCTTGCTTCCTGGCTTCTGCAGGTGACTGCTTTCAATTAAGTGAAATAAGTTTTACTGAAGTATCTTGAACACAACTTTGTACTAAAAATTGTCCATATTTGAATTTATTTCTACTAGGGATGGGCCGATATGAAATTTTGGCCGATAAAGTAACGGTATAAAATTTACCGATACCCGATATTCTACCGATCCGATATAAAATTAGAAATGGTCCTTGAAGAACCTGAAAGGTTCATTGACCTCCTTAATAAATGTGTTTCAAGGTGACTGCAGTGAAAAAGAAATTGCATATTTAGACATTTACTTTTTTAGAAATTAGGGCATTGAGATTATCCATAAAAATTACAACAAAATGGCAGAATTTTTCACTAAATTATCAGATATTTATCAATATATCAAATCGGTAAAATAATCGATAAACCAATATGCCTATATTGGCCGATAACGATAGAGTACCGATTAATCGGTCCCATCCCTAATTTCTACCAAATTAGCCTATCTTATCAACTGGGGAATGCAAAAAGCTTTGAATTAAAATATACTTCACATTATCCAATATATGTAATAATGAGGTTTTCCTGTAAATATTGCATTGAAACATTACCTTAACAAAACACCACAGTTTAGTTTTAAATAAAGTCACGTGAGGAATTAGACAGACATAAATCCCAAACTATCAAATTTACAAGATACGGGGAAAAATATATTCTTAGGAATATATCTCATAAAAAAATCAGTAATTTGGAAATCCATGACTATTGCTATCGAGAAGAGATGGAAATACGTTGATCTGCTCCAAACAGGGCTTTGTTAAACAAAACCCAAAAACCTCATTTTTGGAGTTAAGTTCCTCTGGTTCTCACATGATGATAAGTTCACATGTATTTTCAATATATTAATGGTGCAAAATTAATAAAAATAGGGATTGGCCAATATTGACGTAAAATTCCAAACGGTTCATTGACCTCCTTAATAAATGTGTTACCAGATAAACCAAACTTTTGCAATTGAAAAGACGATTCATATTTAGACATTTACTTGAAAAAACATATGGAATAGAGATTATATGTTTATGTGCATTAAAATTGTAACAAAATGACAAAACATTGCACTAAATTTTAAGATAATAATCGGTAATTATACCGATAAACCAATATGCCTATATAGGCCTCAACCGATAGAGTTACGCTTAATCTGCCCCATCTCTAATAAAAAAATGAACTTTGTGGAGAGTGAGATATCTGGAATCCAGAAAATTGTAGACTATTAAATTTGAACGGACACTTTCTGATATCGAAACCACTGGTATTGAGTGATATTGCTTACAAACTACCAATATATGTACAACATAAACATATTTACTTGTGGAGGTATTAAGACCACCTGGGCACACAACGAAGAGGGACACAGGAGTAGCCACCCCTTTAACTCTCACCTAGCTTTACTTTCTAATAAAGGCTTACCTACACACTGTTGCCAGGGGTAGAAAGTATTCCACAAAGAATTTCAGTTCTGTTTTCTGAATATTTTCACGAAGCAATGGGAGCAACCAACTGCGTGTGAATTCATATGACTTTTCATTTCCTGTAATCTAAAAAGAACAAAAATAATCAGGTTATTTATAGGAAAAAATAAACCATAAGCAATATGATTTTACATCAGTAACATTTGTCATATTCTGCCAATTCATCCACAGTCACTGTTAATACTGCAAACCTTAACTTAGATTTTACATTTTTCCACATGATACATTTAACCTTGTTGGTCCCAACATAGCAAAATGTTCTAATATTTTCCTCGATTTCACATGCTCCCACACTTAAGTTTTATTAACTTGGTCCCCTGAAAAATGTAAAATCGAGATTCCATGTATTAATAGGCACTGATTACGCACTGAAAATTTACGTGCTTTAAAGCCATCGTTTACCAAAGTTAAAACCTATGAATTTTTAAAAAAATAAAAACCTTTAAAATTCTAAAAACCGTTCACTATTTCACCGTCAAGTTGTCTGCCTTTAAAAACTGTAAAAACCTTTAAAATTCTAAAAACCGTTCACTATTCCACAGTCAAGTTGTCTGCTTTAAAAAACTGTAAAAACCTTTAAAATTCTAAAAATTCATACAGGAGGACAAATAAGTTTGTAATATAGGTTTTAACTTTGGTAAACGATGGCTTTAAAGCACGTAAATTTTCAGTGCGTAATCGATCTTCCTATACTTTTTCTCTCTCGCATTTCACCTAACCCTTAATCCTGATGACTATGGAAGAAATATTTTGACGAAGCTAACTTTATGAATTGCTTATAAAACACCGAAACCTGAAGAAGAGAGAAGTTATCTCTCGAAACGTCGTAATTGAAGAAAAGTATTATACTCGCAAAAATGTAAGTAAAATTGTAATTTATATTGTTAATCTTGTGAGTAATTTGCACATAATAAATATGAACTAAAAAATATCAAAATTTAGGGAAAAATAAAACAAAAACTTCACGCCCCTACATATTAATAACATACTGATAATGTGCGAATTACTCACAATTAAATATAAACTTTAGGCTAAAAGATTAAAAATCAGCAACTTACGTGTGTGAGTATGAGATTTTTCGTACTACGTTTCGGAGGTTACACTACCTCCTTCTTCAGGTTGAAACGATGTTATTCAGACACCTGACATGGTGCCTCGTCGTGAAAGTGAAGGTTAAGGATTTAGGTTAAAAAGTTGCATGAAGGACACTTTCTAAAAAAGAATATAAATTACACATCTAAAACCGCGCAATACTATAAAAAACAAAAGAACGTCCAAGGCTGAAGTCGGCGAACTGCCGACCAGTGCTCGGGGTAGGCGAATGCACGGTGTCAGCCCATACCGGGGAAAGAAAACTTCCCCTCCTCATTCCTTCCAAACTGGGGCTCGGGAGTCACCAATCCAAGGAGAAGTCGACTTCCACCTCGGCGGCTTTCCTAACCTCAGGAGTAACACGGAAGCCCATCTCGTCCCTATTCACTGCGGCTTTATCCCATTTTTTAAAGAAATTAACCCAGCCGCCTTCTAAATTCCCATCGTCCCTATTAAGTTTGTTCCAATTTTTCGCGCATACATAGGCAGCTTCATATACGTTTCTGTCTAATTTATTGTTAACCTCCCTAATAACTTCCCTTTTAGCAATCTTATGTCGGTTAGCCAATATGTGTTCAGATAATCCTGTTTTGGGTATGCCCTCCTTTACGTCCTTATCATGCTCTCCCCACCTAACTTGCATACTTCTCCCGGTCTGTCCCACATATTCCTTTCCGCATTCACACACTATCCTGTACACTCCCTTCCGCTCTTCAGGGTTATTGCGCCTATCCCCTCTCCCTTTCTTATAGGACGTAAAGTGCTTTTCAATACTCCGGGGCGCTCTTACCCCACATTTTATTCCGTAACCCCTCACGGACTTTTCAATTTTTTCTGAGACCCCCTTAAAATACGGGATCCCGACAAAATATGTGTTCTTTTCACCGTTTCCTATCTCAGTTTTTTCCTCCTCTCTGTCATTTTGCGATGTTTCTTGTCTAACAATCCTTTTGGCTTTCCTAGCTACTTTTTCCAGGTCGCGGATAGTGTACCCATTCTTTACCCCCACCTTCCTTATCCATTCCCCTTCTTTCTCTTTCTCTTTTTCGTCATTGCACAGTCTTTCGGCGCGAATGAAAAAGTTAAGAAAAACATTTAATTTAGTCCTATTCGAATGTTGGGATCTCTTATGGAGGTACAGCTCTCCAGCCAACGGTTTATGGAAGACCCCGGTTACGATCCGTTGTCCGGTTTTAGTAAGGCACAACCCCAGTGTCCCCCGGGACAAAGCTGGAGATTGTTTGTATAGATGGTTGATTGACCAAAACGTTGAAATCTTGGTCGCCTGGGAGTATGTCCGGTGGTTTTTTCTCATTACGGGGTACAATTACTTCTACGTTAACGATAAAATCTTCCGACAAAAAGAAGGGTTGGCCATGGGCAATCCCATCTCTGGCCTTGTGGCCAACATCTTCATGCACTACGTCGAAAAAGCCGCTATGGAGCATGTAGGGGGGAGGGGGAGGTAAAGTATTATGGGAGATACGTAGATGACATCCTCATCATAGGGAATGAAATCAAACTTGACAGCATTTTCGACCAATTGGGGAAGCAGGACCCCAGAATTGGGTTTACTAGGGAAGATATGGCCAACGGAAAGATCCACTTTCTTGACTTGTGCCTTACTAAAACCGGACAACGGATCGTAACCGGGGTCTTCCATAAACCGTTGGCTGGAGAGCTGTACCTCCATAAGAGATCCCAACATTCGAATAGGACTAAATTAAATGTTTTTCTTAACTTTTTCATTCGCGCCGAAAGACTGTGCAATGACGAAAAAGAGAAAGAGAAAGAAGGGGAATGGATAAGGAAGGTGGGGGTAAAGAATGGGTACACTATCCGCGACCTGGAAAAAGTAGCTAGGAAAGCCAAAAGGATTGTTAGACAAGAAACATCGCAAAATGACAGAGAGGAGGAAAAAACTGAGATAGGAAACGGTGAAAAGAACACATATTTTGTCGGGATCCCGTATTTTAAGGGGGTCTCAGAAAAAATTGAAAAGTCCGTGAGGGGTTACGGAATAAAATGTGGGGTAAGAGCGCCCCGGAGTATTGAAAAGCACTTTACGTCCTATAAGAAAGGGAGAGGGGATAGGCGCAATAACCCTGAAGAGCGGAAGGGAGTGTACAGGATAGTGTGTGAATGCGGAAAGGAATATGTGGGACAGACCGGGAGAAGTATGCAAGTTAGGTGGGGAGAGCATGATAAGGACGTAAAGGAGGGCATACCCAAAACAGGATTATCTGAACACATATTGGCTAACCGACATAAGATTGCTAAAAGGGAAGTTATTAGGGAGGTTAACAATAAATTAGACAGAAACGTATATGAAGCTGCCTATGTATGCGCGAAAAATTGGAACAAACTTAATAGGGACGATGGGAATTTAGAAGGCGGCTGGGTTAATTTCTTTAAAAAATGGGATAAAGCCGCAGTGAATAGGGACGAGATGGGCTTCCGTGTTACTCCTGAGGTTAGGAAAGCCGCCGAGGTGGAAGTCGACTTCTCCTTGGATTGGTGACTCCCGAGCCCCAGTTTGGAAGGAATGAGGAGGGGAAGTTTTCTTTCCCCGGTATGGGCTGACACCGTGCATTCGCCTACCCCGAGCACTGGTCGGCAGTTCGCCGACTTCAGCCTTGGACGTTCTTTTGTTTTTTATAGTATTGCGCGGTTTTAGATGTGTAATTTATATTCTTTTTTAGAAAGTGTCCTTCATGCAACTTTTTAACCTAAATCCTTAACCTTCACTTTCACGACGAGGCACCATGTCAGGTGTCTGAATAACATCGTTTCAACCTGAAGAAGGAGGTAGTGTAACCTCCGAAACGTAGTACGAAAAATCTCATACTCACACACGTAAGTTGCTGATTTTTAATCTTTTAGCCTAAAGTTTATATTCCTACATATTAAATATTAATTTTGACAATGCTACCAAGAATCACTGATGGTGCAGTGACTATGAATAACAGCTTCGAAATTCTACATTAGCAAAAACAATTCCTTGTACAATACCTCATTTAATTTCTAGTATCGACAGAATAAGTTGTACATTATTTTTACATGAATGTAGCTGAAAGTTCCAATCACTTCTATTGAATGCATTATAGACAGAATTTTTAATAGCTGAAAGTTTCTAAAAATAAGCATTTCTCACTCATATTATACTCATTCGCTGATTACATCAGATAAGTGACAAAGGTGGTAATAGCAACAGTATTAAACACAAATTGCAACACTAGTCAGTACTTACATTCAGGGGTATAGCAGAAAGAACAATCCTCGGACCCATTGATTTAATAGCTTTCCCTACAGCTTCTTCTAACTCCACAGTATAAGAAAAGTTCGTCGAGTCTCTGAGCTGTGCTAGACTTGTTAAGCAAGGTAACATGAAGCTGTAACATTTATCACCAGCAACCTGAAAAGCGAGATCAAAAAAGTTTAATGAATGAAAACTAGCTATTTGTTCTTTGATAATGGTAAATGTTTACAACACACATGAAATTCCTCTAGGAGGACAGGGTTACTGGCCTTAACCAGCACAAACCCAGTTATCACCCAAACACATACAAAACGTGTGAACAACCTGCCTCAGGAAGAGAATGGAAGAGAACACCTGGATGGGAAGGGGGAGAGCAGGGTGGCCATTCTAGGACCATGATAAAATTTAAGAACAATTCCTGGTTTTCAAGGCAAACTTTCCAACTATAAGGGTGGGCACAAACAGATGTTTTCTCTATTTCAACCTTACGTATTACCGCCTCTCACCACCCACACACGTACACAAATATATTATTAATATAAAAGTTCTGCATGATTTCAATATGTCATAAAATTCTAATTCAATTCAATGGTATCTTTATCTGAAATATTTAATTTAAGGTGTGGAGTCTACATTTGCCATCTCACATATTGAGACTTGAAATACATCTTCAAACATAAGTCACAAATGTTATGGGTAGGGAGCAGAAGTTGATGACCTAAAAAATATAGGTATATGACCTATAGAATGGGAAAAAAAATGTTAGTTTCAGGTTAAAAATTGAAATGAAAAGGAAATTAAACAAAATGCAATCTTGCTTTCAAAAAAAAGAAGGTACCAAATGATACCATATGCACATTCAATTAAAATATGCAACGAGGATTTCCAATGGAAAAAATCTTATCTTAAATCTGAGTTTGCCCCAGACGGACACCTAGTAGTTTCCCCCCACACAACAAAGACTGTCACCAGTTCAGCATTTATTTTGCTCGTAAATTGCAATCCTGCGAGATATATATACGTCTATGTTCACCTTAATGAAAAGACTCAAGAATATTATCAAAATGAAATAAGTGACAAAATATGATGAAACAATACACCAAATATTACGAAAAATGACTGAAAAATGCCGAAAATCGGGGAAAATGACCTAAAACCTGAAAATTGGCAATACAGTAAACCCTCGTTAACACAAACTCGCTTAAGACGAACATTTGGTTAACATGAACAAAATGTTGGTCCCGGCAGGGATGTATTATATCTTATAGAAAGTTTTATCGGTAAACGCGAATTTCGGTTACCACGAATTACGAACGGTTTTTTAGTCCGTTGAGTCATTAGATCTCATTTAAGACGAACTTTCAAAGTTTTTCATAATTTCTGTTGTTCCTCTGTCGTTCCACTGCTAGGTATGTAAGAAATCCCTCAACAATCTCTATCACCTTGCCAACAATCAACTTATACAGTATTGTAACCAACAGATTCAGATCAACAATGTGGTTTTCTATTCTTTAAAACATAGCCAGTACGAGTAACGTCAAGATTAAAACTTCCGTGCAATTGCTTGACAATCACGATAACAATGAGCTTATACGTATTTAACCAACAAATTCAGTTGTGTGATCAGATGTGGTTTTCTATTCTTTAAAACGTAGCCAGTACAAGTTTGATCCGAATTGACTGCTAGTTTTAAGGAAGCGATGAGTACAGTTGACCATGAAGTTACCAGGCATTTGCGTTACCGTCTGCGACAGAGAGAAAGAGATTATTTGGTTTATTTTACTTCGCTTTCCTGCCACTTTAGACTAAAGATGAGAATGAGTTATGATATAATGAAAGTGATGAAGGGACACTCACATGAAAGAGCACACTTGATAACTTTCTGTCCCGAGAGGGCTATAGGTAGCAGAGGCTTCCAGCCAATAAAAGTTAAATGTAGAATAAGTGAGAAAAGTATCGATTTCATTGCATATGTACGATGGACTTTGATTTCTGTGTGTTCAAAAAGAAGCCATGAGAAAGTACTCTAAACAGATATGATGTAGATAACATCAATATGCAATCTAATTTTCAATCAGCAGTAATATTGTACACATTACATTTGAAAACACTTACCGAGAACATTACACCTAGCACATGAAGGATGTATTTCCAAGCCAAATTAAATTGATATTTGAGTCCATCCTCGAGGGCTGAGAAGACCTTCTGCAGAACACCCATGTACTTCTTGCCACCTTTGTCGCAAGCAGGTGGCACACAATCCATAATAACAGCCTTAAGCGTGAGGGCTACATTGTTGTGGATTTCCTGACTGTCCGAGAGCCACAGCTGGATACAGGTCGCAAACAGCTTCTGAAGATTTCCCATGCACAGGTCCAAGTTTATCCTTGAATTTTTTTTTTTAAAAAAGTTAAATTCTTCATTACATCAATATTGTACAAATGAACTATTTACAGTGGAACCCCTCTTTTACATTTTCCTGCTTTACACATTCAATCTTGATCGTCTCAACATAGTAAATCGCTATAAAATTTTCCTCTGTTTTACATTTTTTAAGTTCTTTCACCTTGGCCCCCTGAAAAACGTAAAATTGAGTTTCCACCGTATGACTTGCATCTTCATAGAATGTCCATACAACCAAAGGCACTGCATATCCAATACTACGATTAACTTTTAGAAAATATCACAAAATAAGGCATAATGAACAAACACTATTCGCAAGATTTACAAGCAAGCACAGTAACTAATTGCGTTAGGTTGATAATTATTCATCGTGGCACATCATAAGATTTGGAATCTGATGTAAATTGCCAGGTCCAACAGGAAACCTGTGTACAACCTTCCACTGTACACATTTTCCTACTTTTTCTACTACAGTCTACAGTACGTAATACTCTTGTTCCTTAAATCCACACCTGAAGGGGCCAAGGGGCTGAGCCCATACCCACACATATACTTGTACCAATTTTCACTGATAGCGATACCGATGCTTGAAAATGGTAATAATTAGAGGAATGCATATTTTGCAGGGGCAGATATGAAATTTTGGCTAATACCGATAAAGTACTGATATAAAATTTACCGATACCGAAAACCGATATTCTACCAATCCGATATAAAATTAGAAATGGTCCTTGAAGAACCTGAAAGGTTCATTGACCTCCTTAATAAATGTGTGTTTCTAGGTGACTGCAGTGAAAGAGAAGTTGCATATTTAGACATTTACTTTTTTAGAAAGTAGGGCATGGAGATTATCTATAAAAATTACAACAAAATGGCAGAATTTTGCACTAAATTATCAGATATTTATCGATATATCAGATCGGTAAAATAATCGGTAATTTTACTGATAAACTGCTATCGGCCGATACCGATAGAGTACCGATTAATCGGTCCCATCCCTAATATTTTGATTTTGACGAAAACACGAAATGTTAAATAAAACATTATAATGTTAATTTTTCACATTTCTGAAAGATGTAAGATGCATTTTCCCACCCTGTCTTGTCACAAAATAATGCGAAATGAACTAGAAAATGTGAAATGGACTCTTAAGCCTCGGCTGGATGTTTCTCTCAACAGCTGAAAACTGCTTCTCCTTCTATTGACAAAATCTCGTAACATATGCTTCCAATTTCGATGATACTCTGCAAGGCTTTTCTAGAAGGATACACAGAATGATGTAATGAATAAAAAAACAATTTGGGATTCTAGTTTGGCGTACAAAAAATTGGAAATTCAGCATTAATTGGATCTGAAAGCAGCTTTAAATGGGGCGTTTGAAGAGTTTTAAACCATTTTAGCATTTAAGTTCAATATTGTGCATCTTAGTGTCGTGAATTTATATAGATAATTCCAAGCGTTTGCACAATATCTTCAACAGAAATTACATAATTTTATTAAAAAAAAGACAAGTATTTAGTTCCCACGCCTTCTGCAAGTTCGAGGATTTTCCGCTTATGGCGCTGCTGTCGCTTCTGGGCAAGCAACCCTCTGAAGTGTAAGCTCCCATCTGCGGCACCGGTCATGTGCCGCTCAGAGCGGAGGAGGGGGAGGGGGAAGGTTTCACACCGCAATTTGTAAACTTATCTTGCTTTGACATCTGGTTTATATTTTGTCCGCGCAAAGACCTTGGAAACTCAGGGAAGTGCATTCATTCCTTCAGTGGGTGGCTACTTTCAAAATACAAGACAGACAGTCTTGGAAGTCGAGGAAGTGAATCGCCATCACTTAGTTTACACAAATTACGTCGGTTCGTACAAGTCTGATCCGAAACAAGAAAGACAGTTACTTCGTTGACTTACTCTGTGATGCTCTCCGATTTTTTTTACATATCTAGGTTATATGCATCATAATGGGAATTGAAGAAAATGTAGGATGGAAGAGGGTGGTTCAGAGATTCCCATTTTTGCATTTTGACTTTTGTTTTTACCTAATACAATAATTATACTTATACTAAATCTTTTGCGCTGCGCTGAGACCCAAGAACTGACTTATTTTAATTTATTGGGGCTCAAAGTAAATAATAAAATAAACATTTAAATTAACGTTCATCATATTATTATTATTATAAAACGTAAAGCGCAAAATTTAATAGGGCGACAATGCTCTGTGTGAGATTGGTGTGGAGTAACAAAATTTTAATACATTTATTTCCAAACCATGAATTTCATCTGAAATTAATTATCTCCCTGATCGCATAATGGTAACGTCATCACCTTGTACTTTAAACTGTAGGTCCAATCCCAATTAGCCTATCTGTGCATAACATAGGACTTGATACAAAAATTAATGTAAGATTATGTAAAAATTGACAATTTTGACTGACGTGTCGGCGTTAAATGAACCTAAAAATTAAAAGACAAATTACACAAAAATAACAGAAAATTTACGAAGGGGAAAATTTATGTTACTGGTTGGAAGATGTAGAGGCTGGGGAAAATGAGACAGGAGACAACTTACCTGTAATCCCCTTGAATTTGAACAGTGACCTGACATTGGTAACATTAACTAAGGAAGCATTCATTCATTAACTGACATTCCAGACTATAGGACTTATGACCTTGCGGTGCATCACGGTCAGAAATCTGGTGAAATCTTAATTTTTAGTTTCAAGTGGGATCCAAACCACTCCTTCGGGAGCGGCGTGCCTTCACCGGCTATTGAACCCGGGGCCCTCTGATTACAAGGTGTTACTTTTAAGCCACCTGGGAGGCCCTCCTTAGTAATGCATAATATTTGAATACAATTGAATTGTGTTCCTTTTCCAGCAGTTTAGCGAGTAAAATTTTAAAATTTCGCTTACACTCGAAACTAGGGCGACTTTTTTTTTCGCCTCATTTGAGCTGGAATGATACTTGGGAGAGTCTAGAACTTGTAATTCAGAAAACTAACTTTTATTTATAACTCTATTATCTCTCTGTGTGTGTAAAACCATAGTATCTTTTTCACGATTAGGTCTTGTTCCATTTTCCCTCCTGCGTTCTTTGCTCTCTCTCCCAGGCTCTTCAGATATAGAGCTTCCTTCATTTCTTGCCCTTCTCTTTCTCTCTCCCCCTCCACTTGCTCGTTCTCCATTTCGCTTTCTACCTTTTGCTTCTGTTTCTCATTCTCTCTTTCTATAGTTTTTTCTGTATGCCTATATTTTTGTTTCTCTTCCTTCCATTATCTCTTTATCGTTCTGTACTGTTTCTTTTCTTTGTTCCTTTTCTCACTCCATCGTGAGAAATGTTTATCTTTATTTCTCTCAATCCACCCCTCACTCTGTTATTATAGTATGTTTTGGTTGGTTTTCCTCTTCCTTTTCCTCTCTTTCAGTCTGTGTTGCCTCTTTATTTCCACTGGAGGCACATGGCACAGTGGTTCGGATCCCACTTTAAACTGTAGGTCCACTCCCGATTAGCCTTTCTGTGCATAAAGTGGACTTAAAACCACAAATCAATCAATCAATCTTTATTTTAACTTTCATTCTCTATCCTTTGGTTTTTAAGCATCACGCTCCAGCCTCCTTTAGCCTCCCCTGCCCCTTGGGGTGTCGTCCTTCAATGGTACCTATTTATTTGAGAATGGGTAAACCCCAGAGCCACTTTATGAAGAGAGAAGGCCGCAAAAATCCGACCTCACAAAACACGCCCAGGAACCTAATCTTAGTTTCCAGCAGGCCAGTGAGACGCCCAGCCGACTTTACAAAGGGAAAACTTCCCTGTTATTGTCCTTCAATACTTCTTCTTCTTCTTCTTCTCATACCAAATGAAAATAAAACACCAACAGTGAAATTGATTTACGGCAATGTATTCTATGATTCAACCAAATATTTAATCTGCCTCTGTTCAGTAAAGGTTAGATTCATGACACGGAACCCGCATTCACATTCAGTTGTAGATATTGGTACAATTTCAATTAAATTCACATAATCCTTGACCTTGAGTGAGGTGAAAATGTATCTTGGCTGACATGATTCCATAAAACACACGTTCTTAATCGTCTAAATGCCATGTGTGTGCATTTAATAGGACCATATTCACATTTAATAAATATTTGATCCTTGATCTATTTGACATTCATTTCTCATTTCATTTCTTTGCAATATTAACTACACCTAAGCTAGATAAAGAATATGTGTTGTTATATCCCTGTCCTTACACCGTATTTTTGCCTATTCAAGTAATAATAATAATACATTATTAATTAATTTACATATTTAATTAATGTCATTAATCTAATGTGAATACTTTAATTTCATCATTTATATTATTATTATTTCTGAGACTTGGTTTGGACTCTCCACCCCCCGAAATATATTTCTTGATACGCGCCTGCTTTTGACTAATCTTGATTGATTGATTGATTTGTTGTTGGAAGTCCACTTTATGCACAGGAAGTCTAATCGGTAGGGGCATGCATATTTCGTTTTTGACAAAAAAACGAAATGTGAAAAAACACATAGTAGTGTTAATTTTTCATGTTTTTGAAAGGTGTGAGATGCATTTTGTGACCATGTTTTGTCACGAAATAATGCGAAATGAACTGCAAAAAGCGAAATTAACTCTTAAACACGAAATTTACCATTTATATACCGACGCGACACTTTCTGAAGTCTGAAGTATCCTGTGAGTTATGCAATTCATGGAAAATTGATTAATTCTGCTGTAAATATTTGAGAAGCAAAATTAAACCACTTTACACAGGAATAAACTTAATACTCTGGTAACTTCATAAATGTGCTATTAGAAGGGATAAGTTTATTTTGTGTAATAAATGCAGTTTTTAAATCAAACTTAGGATTATATTCACAATTTTAAAACCAAAATGTCATTTTATATAGCACTTTTCATGTGATTATTCACCGCTATAACACCGAAATTTCATTTTATTTACCGCTTTTGAACCCGAAATAGACTCTGTTTTTGTACCGAAATTTTGATTTTTTAATTACCAAAAATATGTGCCTCTACTAATCGGGACTGGACCTACAGTTGAAAGTGGGATCCGAACCACTATGCCATTTGCCTACACCGGGTATCGGACAGACTAATCTTGAGTAATAGAGGTCCCGAGTTTAGCGGTTATGTACAGAATGGTATTTGAAAGGGAAGAGGAAGTCAGTCCTCCATCTGCTTGCTAATATTTGGTTATTGTGGGAAGACTATATATGTACAATTTATAATATATCGATGCTTCAAGAGTAGTTGCCAAAAATTTTGCAAATACCTCACTCTTTACGTGCATCTATCCATTTTGGACACTTATCAATATCTCCAACTATTTGGGCACAGCCAATTTATGATTGTGAACTGATAGCAAAAAGTTTGTTTGTTAAACTTGTTTTAAGATCAATTTATGCACAGAAAGGCAAATCGGGACTGGACGTATAGTTTAAAGTGGGATCCGAGCCACTCAGTGGGGTAGCGCAGATCTTTGGCCCCATCTTGCAAGTAAAATATTGAGGAGCCCCCTTAGTGTCAAAAAAAAATTATGATGCCAGAGTGGGACAGAGGTACAATAGTTAGATAGTTATCTGCCCTACCCCCTTCGTTGTACAAGAAATTAACTTTTACCTCAAATATTATGCCTTCCCATTTTTTTGTTATCGACTTATATCACTGTAGTACCTTCTTGAAACTAAATCAGGATGGTCTGAATCTCTGAAAAATAACTGGAAGAAGAATCTGGAAATATTTTCTCTACTTCAACGCAGGGACACAGCCAGGAATCACTTTTGGAGGAGGGGGAAGCTTCCCCCCGCCAAATATTTTGTTCCTGATGCTTTGTATTTTTGCTTGAAATATTTTTTTTAATGAAGTTACATATATTACACAGATATTAAAAAATACTGTTTTGGTGGAATTGTAAAAAGATAGTAAACACTCCTCTTTTGGACTTTGAGGTGAATGTGCCTTCAGCCCCTAAGCCATCCCCTGGTTCCTCCAGGCCAAGATTCAACGTAAGAGTCGCTCATATTAGCCTTCTAATACTGAGTGAGTAATATACTTGAACCGGATATCTAGATTGTCGGTAGTAACCTATCGCAAGGTAAATTTCAATCTGCTACGAAGAAATAACTGCGGACTCTAGTCTTGAGTGATAGATAATAAAGCTGCGAAGGAACTCTATTCACTGAAAATTTGTCACTCCATGAAATGCAGCTTGGAAGGACGGAAACCTCCGCCCCCCCTAACAATATAAAAGAAGGTTGCCACAGGCTAGTAGACCTCAACATCATTATTCATAATTTTAATGCTGACATTCTTTTTTCGATAGACCAGTGATCATACTTTCTTAAATACTTTTTCATGAAACAAGAACCTTTTTATTAATAGACCATCAGTGCTCGAATTTTCCTTTCTTCTATCCCAACGCGAACAAGGAAATTTGCAGCGAGGAATTTTTCCTTCGAACACTGAAGATCAAAAAATCATAACACATTGGAAAATAAGAACTAGTTTGACAGAAATGTCCACAAAATGCCAAATTGTAAGAAAAATGAACTTACAAAATTACACAAAATAATGGTCACATTTAACTCATACGTTGTATACCCTGCGTGGCAGAGGATGGGATAATGGTCTTTACAGCAAAGGGATAATTTACTATGGGTCCCACCTTTAACTGAGGTTTTCGTCCCCTTTGAAGTAAAACGTAACAAGTGTAGACAATATGGAAAATTCATTTCAGCTCTTATTTCAATATGAAAAGAATTGGGACCCCCTTGAAAATATTAGGTGGGAAGTTACATTTTAAATATCACGTGTAAAACTAAAAGGTTACGAATTAACAATTTTGATGTTTATTGTAAAATAAGGATAGACTGGTTGAGCAACTGAATATTTCTACTGGATTCATAACTATAGACAATTGACACGCTACACTACGTTTACGACAAACTGCGTAGATACAAAGGTATGAGATGAGGGATATTTTCCTATCGATGGACATCTGCGAGCAAGTAAGTTAATTCTGCATTTCGGAGGGGGACCCATATGACAAGTTACTGGGGCCCCTCTGGCTGAGATAATACGTCACTGCTTGTTATCGCAGACGTCGTATATGATGTTACTGGGAACCAGATTTCTGTTTCGTAAATAGATTTTTTTATAAGCGACACTATATGTGGAATGTCTGCGATACAAGAGCGCATTGTGGGGCTCCTACACCACGTCAGCGCCTCCCTCGTGTTCTCTTGGTACTGTTGTTAGAATGGAACTAACGACACCCTCGAAATTTGGATTTCTTTCAACATCCAGCCGAGGCTTAAACATAAAATTTGGAGTTTATTTACAGACGCAACACTTTCTGAAGTCAGAATTATCATGTGAGTTATACAATTCATGGAAAATGGATTAATTCTGCTGTAAATATTTGAGAAGCAAAAATGGACCCCTTTATAGAGGAATAAACTTAATATTCTGGTAATGACCTAAATGTGCTATTAGAAGGAATATGTTTATTTTGTGTATTAAGTGCAGTTTTTAAAACAAACTTGGGATTATATTCACATTTTTAAAACCAAAATGTCATTTTATATGCTGATCATTCAGCACTATAACAGCGAACGAAATCTTATTTTATTTACTGCTTTTGAACCTGAAATTGACTGTTTTTGTACAGATTTTTTGCTTTTTTATTTACCAAAAATATGTGCCTCTAGTAATAATTTAAAGATGTTCAAAGGATTGATTAATATTAGTGTGCAAGTATTCCACTATAATTATATGCATCATTCTATCAAGAGTTCTGATTTAAAATATTCAAGAATTACATCAGATTATAAAATATTTGTTATGTAATTTAAAAAAATCATTTTTTTCCACACACAAATTTCAATTTTGCATAATTTCCAGGATGATTAGATTCTGCGAAAGGGTCACGTGAAATTTTGCAGACCTCGTGCAAGACCAAAATGCCACAGAAGTCTCCTAACTGATACTCTCTCTTACATCCGATATTGACTGATGGAGGTACATTGGCAATGGCTCCACCCTATTTATTATGTTAAGATGTGGTGTGATCAATGTGCAGATAGGCCTACTGCTGGAAGTGGGATCCCTTGATTTCAAGGCAACTGTGTGACAACTATTTCATTAGGGAGCCTAGTAGATTATAGCAATGGTAATCTTACTTAGGAGAAACATGCAAGAATATACTTGGGCCATTCAGAATTGATTGAGACTGTGCCTATATGCCGTAACTGAGAACCCAAGTGAGGGTGGTGTGTAAGAGCGGTGACCTCAGACTGTGCACCACCAGTGTTTCATTTTCATAGCTGCACACAGCACCACGTGACAGGCATTTGTTTCTCACAGTGCAGTCGGAGTTGTGGACAAGTAAAGTGCTGCCAGTGAAAGGTGAATCAGTTCACCACAGTGAAATGTGAATCACGTGCCTTCACGTGGTTGCATCTGCAGCTAGGAAAATGAAACTTAAATGGTGCACAGTCCAAGGCATATAGGCCAATGGGGCACAGTCTCAATCAATTCTGAATGGCACTGCTGACATGAAGTATGAAGCAGCAATGATGTGATCAGCATCGTGATCCACCTAAGATCACCCACACAAGAAATTGCACCTGGCTCCCACTGTATGGACTACTATACAAGACTTCCAACAGGTATAAAGCATTCTCAGGTTTCAGGTGCATGATGTAATTTTATCTATCCAAGCCTGCCTATCATAGCATGACTCAGGTGGTTGTAGAGAATTACCTGTAAAACACGCAGATTCTACGCAAAACAATTCCCAAAAGAAGCTTTACTTACTTTGCCAAATTGATGTGAGCTTCTTGCATGACAGCCAACCAAGCGAGCATAAGCTGCGCGTCGTTTAATGCTGGCTGATAATCGTAGAGAGCACATATGATTTGAGCATTCAGTTCTGGAGTAACATTCTCAGGGGATGGCCGGTGGGCAAACAAAGCATGCAGAGCTTGCATTCCGCAACAAGTAACCAAAACATTCCCCAGCGTCATTACTTTCAAAATGGTTTCACACGCCAGCTAGAAAAAAGAGAAAATGAATAAGACTTAAATATTAACTTTACTTTGAGATCCTGAATTACATTACCTGCCTTAAACAATGTATGTGATTTTCACTTACATATCTTGTTTTGCCACATACTGGAGAGAGCATCCTATTACCTGTTTAAAACCAGGAATTAAATTTTTAAAAAAAGAGCAATACAAAATACTACCCTAAGATTAAGAAGTTTCTTGGGCTACCCTTCCACAAGTAATACACATATAAATGGATAAAAATGACTGTGATTAAGTGAACACATGAATTTTGTTTGCGTGTGTAAATATTATACTCAATTTTATATAAACAATATTTCTCTCTCTTCTGTGTACATTAAGAGGAACATTATAATTAGAAAATTGTGAAACTTTTGTAAGTAATTCAAAGTTACAAGTTATTAATAACAGTTGTAATTATTCTTGGCCAATTAAATGAATTATTTTCCTGTAGTTTACGGTTATTACAAGCATAAGAAAACAGTTTTTCTTTGTAAAACTACAGGAAAATAATTCTATAATGCAAGCAATGCGTACATATAAGAAAAACAATTAAATGAAATTACTTATAAATAAATAAGTACATTACCTTTAATTGTGTTTTAGGAAAAGCTGAGAGAATATCCTTCAGCATGGTTAGCATATGAAGCGTTGTCGTGGAGCCTCCCAATACGCTGGCATCCTCCAACTGCTTTATGCAGAACTTTGCTGTGTGACTTGCAGCAGGATGGTGCGACAGAGGGTTCTCAGACTTCATCATGCAGCTGGAATGCAAAACAGCACATACTGCATGGTGTGCTGCCTTTCTCACCTATTAAAAGATTAAACACTATGGTCAACATGAATGTCTATTTGCATGACATCAGAGAAATACATACACTGATGAGAATAAAAATTAAACAGTAGTGGTAGTTATCACCAGGGGTAGGAAAGCAAAAAAATAATTCTTATTTCCAGGAGTTTTTCTTTCTATTTTTTAAATACAGGATAAGCCATGAATGTAGCTAAATACAATATTGGATTAAAAGCAATTAATTCTTGAGCCGGAATGGCCTTTCTAAAGAAGGTTCAACTGGTAACAGTACGAATACCTATGCAATACACTTTACATGGTTGCTACGATTTTTTTATGAAATTCCCTGATATTTCCAGGTTTTCCAGTCCAAAAATAAATTTTTCCAGACATGTTTATAATCATGTTTTGATTTTGAACCTTGTGTTTTTCAATTAAATATAAAAACCATTATTTATTATGAATATTCACTTTCACAACTTTCTTTTCAGCAAATTTCATTCTACACACACAAGAACACGTGAAAATTCAAATAGTAAAATGTAAAGTTACAAAGGTGCACAAAGTCCTGGTGTACCCGTTGGAACAACACCGGGGTCGTTCAAACAATGTCACAGACAGCGAGAATTCTTGCCAGGAGATCCTCTTCAGTCTCGACAGGTGTCTTGTACACAAGACTCTTCACATGACCCCACACGAAGAAATCAAGTGGGGACAACACTTTGAACAACTGTTGTGAATGTAGCAGCTTGTGAAACTTGTGCAGGTAATAAAAGCATTACATCTTCATACACCGATTTTCGCTTATAACTTTCGACTAAGTCGTTTCCGGACCAGGGTTCCTGATCTCAAATTGATAAATGTGCCCTTCTCCATCATCCCTGAAAGTTTGTATTATCAGCCTGGAAACACTCTGTATATCACCATAACACATTTCCACAATATAAAAACAGTTCATAAACCATACACGATTTTTTATTTTCTGGTGGATTTATAGTGTCCTAGAAAATGTTGCTTTCTTCCCTACATTTGTAAGTACACAGCATCTGGAGAAATCTTTGTTGCATACTGGAATTCTATAGGAAATGCCAACAAGACTAAGATCTATAAAATAATAGAGGTTAACCTCATCTTCACCAACCTTTCCGATAATTATGATCATATTGTCAATGTACTTTAATCATCAATCAGATATCTGGACTGCAAGTTTTACTTTTGATATTCTTTCTAATATCTAGTATTATAAAAGTGAAAATTTATTAAAAAAATTCGAAGGAACCATAATTTTGTACAACACAGAGAATCGCAAGAATGAAAGAAACCAGTTTCTAAACAGAATCTTTTTTGGGAGTGGAATCACAAGAACCGAATCCATAAATGGAAGTGAACTGCTTGTTCATTTTGCAACTTTTTCTCTGACTCCAAAATACATGTAAATTCCAGACGATCTGCAAAATTCCCTAATTTTACCCTGACAAGCCAAATTCCCTGTTTTCCAGGCGCATAGCAACCCTGATTCTAATACATAGATGACCACATAGTTTTGTAGATTTTAAAATTCTACTAGCAACAGTGCAAAAATTTATAATGCCATGTTTATTTATTATTCGGATTTAATGATACACATAGTCTTCAAAAAAGGGCTATGGAAATTTCCGTACGTGGAAAAAAAAAACTCAAAATTCAGGCACCATGTAGATTAGGCACCTTGTATTTTTCTACCCTTGGTTATCATCATGGTTATATAGAACATGAGGGGTTTACAGGTCCAAACGCCTCCTATTACTTTAGTAAACATTTTGCACTAATTGTCATAAAAAAACATCATTTCAAAATTAGTCAAAACACTACATTGGTTCAAAAGAATTTGAAATGTATATTACTATAACACACACACACACACGCACAATGAAGTAGGATTCTAAAAATAAAAGCCTAACTCATATTGTGTGGAGCTCCACATCCTATATGTATATTCATGGCACAGTGAAGAGTTAACCTTTTACTTTAATTTTGTTCATCATTGCAAAGTGAAAGTTATGAGTGCATCAGCACTTAGGCTACTTGCACCCATCTCATTACATGGAATCAAGCCCTTACCATAACTGAAATTAACACATGTGTCAGATGTCTAAAATTTCTCAGCCAGGTTAAATATTAGGTGCAAAGGGGCAATCTGCACATATAAGGACAAAACACAATCCTTCAGAGGATTATACTGGCCATGCGTAGGTCAAGAGCCTCATTGGCTTGCAACACTGCAGCTACCGAGGTTTACTTTTAGATGTCTTCAGTGAAGGACAACATTTACACCACACTTTTGCCTTTGTGATATAGGCATACTATTGGTGTGTTGAGGTGTTAAGCCTTATTGCTAAAACATTAAACAATATGTTATTTGTAGAGCAATGCATATTTAGTTTTGACTGAAGCACAAAATGTGAAACACACACTGTAATGTTAATTCTTGGTGCATAGACTCTTAAACAGCCGGTCCCCGTGGCAGAGTGGTTAGCACATCGTGCTACGATGTCAGGGGTCCTGGGCTCGAATCCTGGCCTGGGCATGGATGTTTGTGTGTGTCCATTCATCAATTTCATCATATCATCACTCATCCCCATCTTCGCAAATTAGCTAAAAAGTGGCACAAGAAGCGAAGTAAAATAATGCAAATCAAAATAAAAAATAAAATCAACTCTTAAACACTATATTTATGTTTCATTTATCAACTCTGCACTTTCTGAGGTCTGAATTATCCTGTAAGTTATGCAAATCACAGAAAATTGATTAATTCTGTTGGAAATATTTGAGAAGCAAAAATGCACCCCTTTATACAGGAATAAACTTAATACTCTGATGACTATATAAATGTGCTATTAGAAGTGAAATGTTAATCTTATGTACTAAGTATAGTTTATGAACCAATTTTATGTTTTTATTTGCCAATTTAACACCAAAATGCCATTTCATATACTGCTTCTGATCCCAAAATATGTCCAGTTTCTGTACTGAAATCTTGATCTTTTATTCACCATAAATATGTGGCTCTGGTCATAAGTTATGTTGTAAAATTCTAATTACTAGCTAAGTCAAACAAACACAACATACCTTTGGTTTAGTGTGTGATACAAAAGCCAATATGGAATCATACACTTGAAGAGTAGACGAGTTGCTCCAGACGGCAGATTCTTGAGCCCTCAGAAGAACAGACAAACAGCCAATCAGCTACACGTAAAAGAAGGGGAAAATACAGTTAATACTACAACAAACAATTCATTTTCAAAAGTAACGAAAACTTATTAAAGATAAATTAAAGAGAACAAACTGTGTACCAATGAAAGAATGCAACTTACTAATGTGAAAACTCACCGAACGGAGAAGTACGTTGTTGTCACTTTCTGCAAACTTGCCTAACAAGCTAAGCAATGTCTTTGAGGCATCTGCGAATTTAATCCTTAAAACATTCTGTGGGACACTTTTGATCCCCATTCCCAACAGGGAGAGCACAGCAGTCACAGACATCTCAGCTTCTGTTGCATCTACGGTCGTCATCTGGAAAACGTGGAAGAATTAGCCAATGGCACATTGATTCATCAAATAATATCACAAAGTTTGACACTCTAAGGATGGCTGGGACTGCAGGTATCCCCCCAAAAAGTAAAACCTTGAGGATGGCCCCATCCCAGTACCATGTGTTGGCATTAAGCATGTCACTTCTCGAAAACCGGAGATGATATTTCAGTTTTGTTTTTGAATGAAGGTATGACATACTTGAATTTAAACACAATATAAATATTGGAAATTTGTAAAAGATGATTTAAATTTTTCTTTCTTAAGAATTTTAAAGTGTGGACTTTTTTTTAAATTTACAAAAATGCTTTTAAAATTCCATTGAATGAGAACTGCTCATCATAGAGAGTTGTAGTTTCTTTTATTTTGGATGGAATGACTAAGCCTTGCGTCAGGTCAAGTTTGCAGCAGGTTTTCACACATGTAGATCCAAACGTGCACGCAGAATATAGTTCCGCTGAGACGGATTCCATTCAGACACAACTGCATACTTGCAAGAAAACAGTTATTTAATTTGTAATATACAGACAAAATGATACATCCATTAGCAGGTACGAACTCGATCGGTTGCAATCACTGTGCAGATGAACTTGGATCCGCATATTCGCCAACTGGAGTGTGTACTGCGCTGAAGAATCGCTGAAGATCAACAGCGAGTCGAGAGAGAATGAATACATTGCAAAGCACGTGGAATCAGCGTGATACCAGCGTTGCACATCCCACTATTTTAACCCTATGTTTATCGTGATTCATAATCGTACTATACATCGGCAAGAATGGCTGAATCGAGGTCTCCTGTTCAGTGCCCGGCTTTGCCCGAGTGTTATTTTGAGCATCATCCGAAGGAAAAAGCTCTTCAAAATCAAACAAGATGTTTTAAATCCATATTCCTCCTTAAGGTAACAAGACCAAAATAAAACGGCATGACGTGACTTGCTGTCAATGTGCGCAAGAACTGTGTCTCGGATGTTGAATGATTTGCGGTTGAGTTTAGGAGTAGGAAATTATTGTTTGTTGTTTGACGACAAAGGAATCTCCGCGGTATTAAAAATCGCAACGTTAATTATTTGGACGAGGCATGCGTCAACATTCATTTGAGCGTGGGAATGTGCAAAAACGTGTATCTTAACGTATGTATTGCGAACGAAGCATCCAAGATTTTCATAATTTTATTTTTCGAAACGAGAAACCATAACTCTGCATTCAATTCAAGAGGGGCATGTCGTTTACTCTTACCTTTGTTTTTTTTTTTTTTGTGCATGCTCGACATATACACACATGCCCTCATGTTTCGAAGATATTTCGCGATTTATATTAAGTAAGGACACATTTATTACATAATCTATGAGCAGAAAGTAATTTAAAAATTGTATGGTTCAGCTGACAAAAATAAGCAAAAATGCATTCTGCTTGACATGCATGTACGGATTTTTGTGTGTTAAGGGGTTGGCAATACTGCCGATTCTCTCATTGTCTGTGATACCAAGAGCTCAGTGGTTCAGACGAGACTGGCATGGATGATTCCGAGCTCCATTCTCACATGGATTAATACATAAAACCTGCTGCAAACTCAACCTGACGCGAGGCTTAGGGCTTGCACAGTACAATGTTGACATTTAATCTCAATATAGGTGCAATTAGAACATGAAAAATATGTTGCTCACAAAATCCACTTTTTGGGTAGCTTGTTTTTTCATGAACAGCTACACCTAGCTTACTGCTAGACTAAGTTATTTGTCATGCTTCCTTTCTAGTACTTAATAATGTTTTTTTTTTCCCTTTGCAATGAACTATTGAACTGCTACCAACAAAACTTTGCAGAATTGTAAGAGCCTCAGAGTACTGTATTTAGAATTTTTTTTTAAAACACATCAGTTCATTCCTCTATTTCTTTTAAATGGGACAATCCATAAGAGTTAGATAATTTGAGGAGGAAGGGGGGGGGGGGAATGCAAACGCTTATGGTGAAGTTTTTCTTCTATGAATTCATTTGTACAGCATTGCGTATCTGAAAGCACATGTTTTAAAAACTCCCGTCTGCTAAACGTCGTACACAATTCATAACCAATGTAAGACTAGTTTTAAACGAACTACAGGTTCATGTTTTACTCAATATTACTAATTTTTCAACTATGTGAAAAGCACCTTAATCTATTAGTATTGGTAATCTTTGAAATGCAATTACATACTACCAGGTACATCAAGCAATAACATTTAGAAAACAAAATTAATGATATATAATTTTGATGTGTAAATTAAAGTAATACCTACAGAAGAAGAAATTTAATAAAAATAAAAACTATAATAATGGAAAGATATCTAACCAGTGCAGCAAAATATTCTGTTTCCGTTTCCTTTCCACCATTTGATTTTATGACTTCAGTCACAGCTGCCAACACTGCAAGCATTTCTTTGTGAAGAGCAGACCTAGAGGAGAATTTCTTCAAAAATCTGCAAAGATGAAAAGAAAAAACTTTCAATATTATGAAAGAAAGATAAAAACAAACCATGCAATCATCCTTCCACTTTTCATACCAACATGTACAACCAAAAAATGGAAGACAGTTACGATGAAGAGATTATCTTGGTCTAGTGACTGACAGGTGATTTTTGGAAACATTACCGAGAACAAATGATGCTCTCTTATTCCATCCAGTTACTGCAGACCCGATGCGACATGGCCGATATGAAATTTTTCTATAAAATCATCAATGGAATTTCTGCTTACAGAATTCAACTTCAGAGTTCCCTCTCAATCGACCCGAAACACTCAATTGCTCCACAACACTACCGCTAGGCTTTCCTTTATACAGCGCTCTCTGATCCACAGGCTGCCCCAGTTCTACAATAAACTACTCACAAACATAAGACATTTTTGCCCCTGAAAGCATTTTCCGATCTTCCCTAAAATGAATATGTAAATCTTTGTTTGTTTCCTTGTTTATGCCTTATGTTTATATTTAACCTTTCTTGTTTTTTACGTAAAACCATCTTGACTTGTTCTTGTTATTTGTTAGAGTTTTCAGTGTAATGGCCTTAAAAGTGCTGTATCTGAAACTTGGAATAAATAAATAATCAGAAAATCAACTCTTTTAGAGTACTACAGATAGAAACGTGTAAAATACCATACATGCATTAATTTCCAAGAGAATGTAGAATTTGAACTACTTGTCAGAAAATTTAAATTGTTAACAAATCAAAGTATTGTTATGAATAATGCCATTAATTGAGTTTCAGTGCAAACCCTTGCAAGTACTCACTCTCTATCATGGAAATGATTAAAAAAGAAAAATTATAATTTCTCCTCCCAAGCACTCATTTAACTTGCACAGCACAAGATTCAATTCAATGAATTCTCTATACTTTGGAGTGTACAGTATGACATTCAGAGCTCGCATGAACCAAGGTTTGCTGATAATAGAATGTTGTCACTAGATATCAAGTAGCTGGACCACTTGTTTGTATTGCTTCTGAGTAAACAAGTTCAAAGAACTTGGAACTACAATTTATGGGTCAGGAGTTCAAGAATTTGTTTTTACAATGAGGATGAAATTTGTTACCACAAAGCAGAAGGGCTAATTTACAATAAAGATTTAATTTATATTAAATATTTCAGTAAGGGTTCTGATTGTTTTATGATTTCTTCTAGCACAAAGACTATTATCGAAGAATTTTGGATACCATTGTCACACGAAATGTGAACCTTCCTTAAAGTAATGAGCACTGTTTGGACTTGGAAAAAGGTTATTTATGTTGAAAAAACAACTTGAAAATTACCTTACACACTTCCCATGGACAAGATATTCTCAGTCGACAAGCGACAGTAAATATCGTAGAAGCGTGGGAATGAATGTAGAAGTAAATCGGAACCTTAGTAGAATGCATTTAGGGACTTTATTTTAATGCTAAGGGAAACTAACCACGAAATAATATTTTGAACAAAACCTTAAATAATCGCTAAAACTCCGCAGTATGTGTTAACAGACGTACATCGAAATCGAACCACGTAAAAATCGCATTTGTAGCATGATGAAATCGCAATAAAACAAAGGGAACTTGGGCCAATATTTCATTTATATTGAAGATTGAGATTGAAGATTGAGATTGAAGTTAACCATCAACATCATAAATTGTAATAATCAAAACAAAAAATAAAGAGTTTACTAACCAACTATGGACCAAGATGAAAAAGCTGACTCTTACTGATAATTTCTCACCCTTGTCATCCTGCTCATAAGTAATTAATAAACACCACACATACCACCATCTAGCTATGCAATGATTTATGCAAAATTAAAAAGTTTTTTGATTTATCTACTGGTTAGTTAAGGAAGTAGTTTTCTGGAGTACTTTAGGCTGAAAACAAAGCAATTTCACCTTCATATAAAATATGTATAATTCCAATATGTATAATTCCCTAAGTTTGTAAAAATAGCACATTTTTTTAAAAAAATATGATTGCTTTTCCTCTTGCACATCCATCAATATCAATTTCATTAACTGAAATTGCTTGCAAGAGATTCATACTGTTCCTCATACTAGCAATTAATTTTAAATTAGCTCATGCATCTTTTAGATTTAGTTACTTACCCTCCAAAAGAAGGGTTCGAACATTCACTCCAATCTGATGCAAATGTTTCAAATGTTTTGAATGTTTTTCCTCCAAATGAAAACAACTCATCATCCTGACTGCTGGTTTCACTAGATGCATTACTCTTGTAGTCCAGAACTGCATCATGTTGCTTCAATGCTTCAGTTGTGAGAGTGCTCTTACCTAAAATGAATAGAACTTTATGAGAATTAAACCAATAAAAGATTATCAAAATTAAACCAAACCTAGTTTTATTACCATCAACACCATTGTGAAACATCAGAGTTCTTAATAAAATTATCGGAGTAAATGTACAATACCGGAAGTATCTTCAATTGCTTTCAAATTCGGCATACTCACTAATTTTGGGCTCATAATCAGGAATCTGCAGTTAAAATTTGGCGGTCACGTCTAGAAATTGCAAAATAAGTCGAAAAAAGTGGGTCTCGTGAACGGAGTAAACACCCTTGATTTATGAAGAAAACAACTATTTTTTTGAATGATTAGCGTTTCAAAACTATGTTTATGATGACCCTTAATTTTAACTATGCTTGCCTAACCTAACCTAATCTTACCGTGAATGGTTCATGGGGCAAATATGTTTTCCACCTTTACGCAAGATGCCATATCCTCACATGCAAATCAACACTCACTTATTGCACCACACTTGAGCAACATTGATAGGAAGACCATTGTGCGGAAAGGAAGACGTCTTGACAAGGTTATTTTGCAATTTCTAGACATGACCGCCAAATTTTAACTGCAGATTCGTGATTACGAGGTCAAAATTAGTAAGTATGCCGAATTTTAAAGTGATCGGTGATACTTCCGGTATTGTCAATTTATACCAAATTATCACATACAATAAGTACACTTATAAAAATTAACAAAAGAATTGACTTGTCAGCTGCTTAGTTTAAAATATAAGTTACTTGTAGTTTGCAAAAACTTAAAGTAAAAAACCCTAGGCCATAATGTGCCTTGTACATTACAAGCAACAAACATTACAAACTGGTTGCACAAAATATTTGTGAACTATGTAACCTCAACATACTGACAAATATCAACGTAATTACATGCATGTTATTCGACTAATAAACAATATTTCAGTCATCTCTGTATTATGTACACAATTTTATGTCAGTAGTTTACAAATTAAAAATTTGTTTAGAAAGAAGCAATTACTGAATAGCTAAACATGCCTGTTGTTACCATATCAGCCGTCAGCGACCAATTTGAGAGTTTTAAAAACATTTAATTATACATGTATGAGTGTTAGTGCAGTTCAAAGAAAACTTGATCCAACATGCTGGTGCTTTACTTACCCGGGTTATCTTGAAAAAAACGTGATTTCGCTGCATCTCTATGCTTCGTGGTATCTGGATTTGCACTGCAACTGTGACCTTTAGACCATCGTTTCCCTCTGCTTCCTTTTATTCTTGGCCTAAATTTACCCATCTTAATATCTACTTATTTACTACTACCCAATGCCACCAATACAAGCCAGAAATTCTGGCACATACGTAACGCACGTGTTTTCTTGAGTTCTACTGCACCTAAAAAGGCTACTGCACCATTTCCGTAGTCAGAATCATGTTTCGACGGCACATCTTATAAATATTGCATCAAATTTATACTGTCTTAATGATTTATTTTATTTTTTACTGTAATTTATAAGGTGAGATACTAACACAAAACAAAATGTTTCTAATTGTTAAAAATTAGTTGCTCATATGACAATATCCCATTTGTAAATTGAAGGATAACTTCAAACCTATATAGAGCGCATGCGCTACACGCAATTGCGTTCTATAAAAATAATTATTTCAGAATATTTTTCTGTATCATTCTAGTAATTACTGTCTACTAAAGAAGTTGATGTGTGGTTTATAAATACAATCGTGGTTTAGAAAATCACTATGCTTAAATATTACATGTCTCCTTGGAACTTTTATTACGTGTTATAATTATAAAAGTAGTTTGCTTGACAATATTTATAAACAATTTTAAAATTGGATATAGAATTGCAGTTACACCTCTTTCAAGGATACAACTCTAATTTATCCGCATGCTCATGCATCTTATTTATTTTATAGCAACTGTCCTGTCTACAGCTCCTACAGGCTCCTTTTGCTTTATTTGCGCGTGGTAGAATAGGAGGCTAAAGTAGAGGACGGTGCCATCTTCCCAAGTGCAAGTGCAAGGACGGCCGAGCAAAGGCAGGCGGTGTTTACGTGAGTGATGGATTGCGTCTGCTGTCTGCTAGTAGCAGACAATTAATGATTTGTTTATTTATGCGTGAAGTAGTAATATACTCGCGAATATTGTGATGAAGTGGTAAAAAGTGGCCTGCTTCCGTTGGGTAGAAGATTGAAATGCATTATTTGTTGTGTATGTGATTTTGGTGCAGTGAGGAAGATTTCGTCTGCTGTAACTGGCTGGTTTGACGACATATTTTTCAGGAAATACAGTAGTTTTGACAGGTTTAAGGGGATCTGTGTTTGCGGTAAGTAGTGCCTAGGTTGCATGTTGCTAGTATTGTGTGTAGATGTAGTTACTACAGTAAAAATGAAAATAATCGTGCCTCTGATTGTGAGCTGGAAGTAAATTTTTGACATTTACTGTAAGGGTGAAGTATACGTTATGTTTACCTTTGTGTACAGTTGCTCTAATTGCATTCGACATTAGGTAAAGGCAGGAAAGGAAAATCTAAAATTTCAAATTCTCATCAATAAAATTATAAAGCCGAAATTAGTGATAAATGGTGAATAATATTTATTCACTGGCAATAAAAAAGAACACGCAACAGTTTCAGTAGATATTTTGACCGTAATTATTAGCATGATATTGCCACCTACCTAGGTGACAATAATTCCGCTAGAACTGTCTGAATACGTACATGTATAATAGCGTGGAATTTTAATAGAGGTGCGGGTGAACTCAATGTGAAGGAAATTCAGTTGTGGCAGGGATACACAATATTGCGTTGTTTACCATTAGTAGGCGACATTGCAATACAATACTTCAAAGAATCATGTCAAATAAGAATCACATGGTATCTGACAAGTGGGCGGGATCTGTCCCTCCCTTTCCTCTGTGCAGTGATCTGCCCAGAAACCTCATGAGTAGAATATCTTGCCTACGTTGGTACTCAAGGTAATATCTCTGTATCTTGTTATGCAGTGAACATTAGAGCTGCCCCCCCCCCCCCCAGAAAATGAGTATGCACCTAAAAAGTCTATATTTCACACATAATTTCATTTCTGTCACAGTAATTTCTGTTAATTATTACAAGGTTGTTGAAGGAACATGGTAATATCAGACCGAAGCAGTGTTTTTTGAGGGAGCATCACTATTTTTGGGGAAAAAATATGCCTCCTTTGCCCCCCCCCCCGGGAAAAATCCTGCGGACGTCCATGGGCTACAAGGATAGTAGTTTAAACTCACATGAACATATCCTCTCTTGCAGGCGAGTGCTTAGTTAAAAGAGTCCACACATTCTTGATCTCACCATAGTGGTGGTGATGAGAAGGACATTAACGGGAGAAAATCCTAGCTGACATTCAGGCACGTATTTAGAAATTTCGGGGGGAGGTCTGAACCAAGTGTCTCAGAAATAATATAAACGTTTAAATTAAAATATTAGTAATTAATAAATATTAAATTAAGATTGTATTGCTATTATTACATTAATATGTAAAAACGGTGTAAGCATGTATTCATTATCTAGCATGTAGCGAAGATCGCTAAAATTTGTATGAAAGCAACTGCGCTGGCAAGGAAATCAGTGCCAAAAGAATTTAATATTTTTTTAAATGAACAAGAAAGTACGTTAGATCCAGTTGACGAGAATGAAAGTTTCAGATTAATATATTTGATACTGTCATTCAAAGTTCGGCGGAAACAAATAACCCTCGATTATACAGCAAATGCAAAACAAGTACAGGGTGGACCAAAAGTCGCAATACATAGGAAAATAAAATTTTGTTTTTAAGTTTCCATATTTTTTTTAACGTATTAATTTCTAATGCGTGTTCATCAAGAGTGGGAGAAACGTATTGAAAACCAATGGTAACCACGTAGAGCATATTATATGAATACATTGTTTCTTATCACAACATATTCATTTTTCCTATGTATAGCGACTTTCGGTCCACCCTGTATATTTTCATTGTTTAATGTTCGTACTTGGTAAGTCTTTCGGGGGGTCCGGAACCTTGGGCTTCGCCCACGGGCGTTTCTTGGGTACTAATTTTGAGGGGGCAGAATCAAACTCGGCCTAATTTTGATAGGGGCAGAATCAAACTGGGCCTAATTTTGAGGGGGCAGAATCAAACGGCCTAATTTTGAGAGAGGCAGAATCAAAATAGGCCTAATTTTGAGGGGGCTTAAGTTTTGGGGAAGAGATTCGAAAAGTTTTTGCATCCAATAAAAGCAGCGTCCAGGATTACATGCTAAATAACTGTGACGTTTCCGAAATCACAAATATTACATTTTATTTCTTTGTTTCTCAGGTCCCCTAACTTGTACATTTTAATAAACATGAAAATTTGGGGGCACCCCCCCCCCTCCAAGTTACGCCTATGGCTTCCCCCTTAAATATGTCCTTGAAGTGCGGTAGGATACTTTAGTGCCAAGCATCTCCCAATAAAATAATTATGTTGTTATACAACAAAAGAGTCATTGTACTACGTTAGTTTTTGTTTAGACACACACACAGGTCAAATTAATGTTAAATAAAAGAATATTCACTGCCTTCAAATAAATTAAAGCAAATAACCCTCGATTATACAACAAATGTTAAACAAAGCATATTCTCATTATTTAACTTTTGTACTTGGTAAGTCTTTCGGGGGTGGGGGTCCGGACTCCCTCCTAAATACGTCCTTGCTGACAGTACCTTTTTACGGGTAATCTCCGTACATACTTTTTTTAAATATCGGGTATATTACACACATTTTTTTCTGTTTTCAAGCGCATTTCTCTTAATACCTTGTTTTCGAATTTCATACTTTTATCTACATTTTCTCATTATCAACAGTGTCTTGTCATGTTGGTCTGCAATGACATTTTTTTTTAAGGGACACCCATAGGCAGTACTTTCCCTTCGTTGTTCTCTTTCTGTCAATTTTTACTCAATATTCTCAATTTTTCACGTTCAGGACAACACAAACAGCCATATCTTACCCAGGATTCGAACCCAGAGTGCTCCACTCACCACTCCGTCAAAGAGGTCCATAACAACTCGCCAACGGAGATCCACTCACCTACTTGACCATTGCAGCTTAAGATGAGGAGTTACAGTTACGCACCATGTGTGCTTTCATTTCAATATCGTCGGAATGGGCAATGCTACTACAAAAAACCTGGGCATATGTAAGAGTACAGCGCCTTGAATAACGTAGTGTGGAAAACGGCACAGTTCTGCGCGCTCTGGCTGGTTCCACTCGAAAATGATCCGCTAGAGGCGCTGGTGTTGACCCCGGTGCTTGGTGTTCGACTGCTTATAATGGAAGTAAATGGAGTTTTCGCTGCAACGTCTGATTCTTTTACATGAAGCATTTCTATGAATGTGATAATTGCCATGATATTTGTTACAGTGGTCGCGAAGATATTAACGAACATTCTAGACAGTCGACCACGTCCTGTTATCGTAATACTTTCGTTAATAATACGGGAGAAAAAATACGCGTGGAGTGCTCTTGGCAACTAAATTTTTGTGTATGAATTAGGTTCATTATTATTATCATCATCATCATTTCTTTTAAAGATATAAACACTGAAGCATTTGTATTTTGGATATTTACTGTCTCTTTTCTTCCGCTTTAAACTAATCGCGGCGATGATGATAATGATGATTGCATGAAACGACAAGGGGAACCCCACAAAACTTTCTTAGTGCCATCGACATGAGTGTAAGGAAACTTTCAAACCAATGGGACAAGCGTCACAGGATGTTCACACTGTCACACTAGTGACACACACTTCAAGACTGTAAAATAGCATTCATTGCACATGAGGGTCCAAACAGCAAACAACACGTTCATATGGCGTATTCGCGTGCTACTTGTTACTTCGGTCGGAAAGCTCCTTAAAGGAAGGGTGCTGAGACCGAAGCGACGCGCTACAGGGGGAGTTCCCAACTAAGTGACAAGCGACATGGTGTCTTCAGTCTATTGGCAAGCGTTCGCTGCTAATTGTGCGAACAACAGATAGGCGACACGAAAAACCGCACATTACAACAACAGATCTAGGCGACACGATAACTCACACGTGTCGCTTCTGCGTCGCTCAAACTGGGCCATTTCCTCAATAGCTTGCAACATGTTGCCGTGGTTTGTTGTTCGCGCATGCGCGATGCAATGAGTGTCTTGCTTTAGGGAGATTGCGCAGCAAAGCGACAAGGGGCACGCGACACTTATCGCTTGAGGATTTCACCAACCGAACGCTGGCCTGTGCTTCCCGTCATGCCGCTACGATGTGAAATGTTGCTCTTGATTGGCTCGTTTCCAAGCAACATGTGTCGCTTCGGTGTGAAAGTTGCCTTGGACCGAAGGACCCGTGTCGCTTTGGTGTGAAATCCTCGTATCGTTTGTCGCGTGTCGCTTTGGTGTAAAATCTCCTTGAGGAAACGGTGCAGTCAGAGCTTGTGTCCCTACGGTTCGAAAGGCTGCATTGATTACGGACTGCTCGCTTCCAAGCGACACTTGTAGTTTGTTGCCTCAGTATGAAATATCTCTCAGGATACTATTTATATTCTAATAACATAGAAAAATAAAACTCTAGTACACAATCCAACACCTGACGTCCGGAATCACTTTGCGATGTTTCTTCTTGTGTTTCTTCATGCTATTTATTTATTAATTTTATTTTACTTTTCTTTCCAAATTAATGTAATTTCGTAACTGCAAATCACTCCACAAATATAACTGTTTCCATCAATTCACGTACCGCCTTTCAAGACAAACAAATCTACATAATCTACATAATATATTCCAAAAACTAACAAAGCCGCATTACTTTCATAAGAAAATTAGCACCGACATTGATCGCACTGCCATCTATGTTTCTCATCCGTCTGGGAAACCAGTTTCTTGGGTCGTTTTCCACACTACGTTATTCAAGGCGCTGTAGTAAGAGTATGAATTTCTTCCTATGTTGCAAGTGGAAGCGTTTTTTTTATGTCGATTATTAAGACACGGTACTTGAAAAACATAATGAGTGAGAATTTTAAAAATCCCATGTATTCCTTATGAAGAAAGAAACTCAGCAACTTCAACTTCAAGTTGCAGCTAATCAAATGGAAGTTTTGACTTTTCCACCTATCAAATGCTTCATCAAACTGCCATCTTTCCGTTGATATCTTTTTCTATGCCTTCGGAAGTTTGGTATTCCCAAGAGAACAAATCAAATAATACTCCTATAAGGGCAATGCATTTCTCCTTGTATCCTACGGCCATTCTGGCAGTGTTGCTAAACCTGATGCGCATAAAGGAGCTAAATTTCACATTAAATTGAGTTAAAACTTACTTTCAAGGAGCTAGATTTACGAAGGCTGGATAAAGTGCCTCCTAGGGTAATTTTGATTTTAGGTTTCGGAGGGGGGGCGCTGCTATTGCCGTTAACTTTAAAGTAGTGACAGTTTGCAGTGGCGGAGTGGTTAGCACATCGCGCTAAGACGCCAGGGGTCCCGGGTTCGGATCCTGGTCTGGGCATGGATGTTTGTGAGTGTCCATTCATCAATGTCATCATATCATCATTCATCCTTATCTACGCAAATCAGCCAAATCAATCAATCGATGACAATTTATTCTAAGTTTTCCGGCCGCAACACCCATCTCAATAATCCACCGATGGACGCATGAGATGGAAAATGAAGGATTCTCGGATAACAATATTAAGTCATCTTCACGGAGCTATAAAAAAATTGCTGGGAAGATAAGAGGGGTGGGGGCGACGCAGCCAATATAACAATATCACGTCACGTGCAAAATGTATACTCATAGCAAAAGCTGGTCTATGTGAGCCGGAGCCAGATCTGGCATCATAGTGGGGCATGAGGGCGGGCGCTACAGTTCGCAGCCAAAGGTGTGCACGAAAGAGCCAGATCTGGCCCCAAAAGAGCTAAGTTGGCAACAATGACTCGAAGGGAAGAGCCTAGCGGAAACTGTGGCGCATTCTCTTAACTTTGACTTCTGAGTATCTGAACAGAAAGCAACAACGATCTCTTAATTTGAATTCTTCAGCACCTTTCATTATTATGGACCCTTCACAGTAATTTTTCTACATAATTTCCCATTTTCTAAGAGTGTGCCTTTCAGTCATCAATTTTTTTGTTAATATTTTGGGTGTTTTCATTACTGACGACATAGTTGTAAAATTGCAACTATGTCCTGTGTCTGAATTTTTCTCAATGTAGATATTCATATTGTCGTAGGCTGATTCAAATTATTGTTGGTGGGTTTTTATGTTTTTCACAAAACAATGAGTTACTAGCTTTATTTATTTTGTTTATTTTACTTCGCTTAGGGGTATATTCCACTTTTGGTTAATTTGCGAAGATGGGGATGATATGATGACATTGATCAATGGACACTCACAAACATCCATGCCTAGGCCGGGATTCGAACCTGGGACCCTTGCTGTTACTAGTGCGTTCGTTTTGGCTCTGGGCCGAGATAGCGCGTGAACAACTCTTAGGTTAGTACTCGTTGTAGGCTCGTGGCAAAATACAGGACTGGCAATCAAAAAGGAAGACGCATCCCCTCCCTTATGGTCATATCCCCTGTTTCTGAAATCCTGTGGACGCCGCTGCTTGACCACCCCTTGGAACAAAGGGAAAATGATACTCCTTTCATGTCCACTCAAGTAAGATTTATTACTTCATCTTCTCTTCATCCGCACTTCACTCTACCATTCATTGTTCTCTTCTTTTCGTTCCCACCGTCTCTTCACTTTTTTACTTCTTCTTTTTTTAATTCTCATATTTTCATCTTCCTCTCTAGGTCTACAAGTTCTTCTTTTCTCTTACTCGCCCGTGTTCATAGTTTATTTCTGTATCTTTTTGTTTCCATTTTTCCTTTCTCCTCAATCTCCATATTTTGTGTTCACATGAAAACCCTTTTAGATAAATTGGATGGTACCTTTTTTCTATTCTCGTTTCTATTTGTACTTTTGTTACTTCATTGAGTATTAATCACATCACACATCTTGAACACTCAAACCCGCGCCGGTGTTGAGTTTCGGCACAGATAAGGGTATATAAGCAGATATGGAAAGAGGCAGAAAAACCGGTGCACTGATCCCCCACTGAGAATCGCCAATCGGTAAAAGTTTTGTAATAATCCGTTGAGAGGCACTGAGGCGCACCACTCGCAATCTTGCTTCCACTTATTCTGCCAGCAGGAATAAGACATGGCGCTGCTGTATTTAACCTCTGTCGAGGTCAAAATCTAACATCACCAGACTCCCCCCCCCTCCCCGGAGGGATGAGGGTTCCCGAGAAAACAGTCCCCTGCGATTCTGCGAAACCTCAGTGCTTCGAGTTCGGTGGCTTCGCTATTGAAAATTGGCGTGAAGACGTGACTTTTACTATAGTCGTTTTCACGTTCAGAAGACACAATGGGCTCTTATGGGCAATGCTTTTCTTATGGGAAATACGAGCGCGCTGTTGTGAAATTTCTGGATTTACAAATTTATCTTAAATAAAATCGGTACCTGCAGTTTTGCAGGAAATTTTGTAGAGAATACGATGGTGAACACAAAAAACTGGTAACTTGCTTACATAATTTTAGATAAATTAAAAACGCAAATTTTCTGTGAAACAAAATTTTTACATTGTTTTCATTCCTAACGTTGAAACATGCCGTAAAATTGAAGCATTCATTATTAAAAAAATTTGCACTGTTTTTTAATTGTCATAGGTGATGGTGGTACTCAGAATTCGTCAATACTTTAAAGCATATTTGCATTAAAAAATATTCAAATAAAGTATGTGGAGATTTTTTATATTCATGCAGTAGAAAATGTCGTCGCTGGCCATTTCTTGTTCTGTAATTCCAAGTAAAAACTTCCAGCGACAAAGTTGTGGAGAAAATAATGAAATTATTTTTTATAACCACTCAAAGGTTCCCAGAAATATTACTTCCATGCATTTGGAATTTCTTTTTAACCCGAACCGCGCGCGAAGTAAGGAAACATTGTCTGGCCATCTTGAGCTGGCTCACCGCAGCATTCCGGCTAATCACCACCAAGTTTTCGAGTTGTTATTTTATTTCCATTCAGTAAAAATATAAACTTCATGCAGTTTGTTATAATAGAATTGAAATTACTTAAATTTAATAATTGACAATTATTTCCAATGCTGTTGTTGTGAGCAACATTAGTGCTGTCGCAAATACACGTTGTTTTTGTTTACGTTACTGTCGACATTAATACTGAAATGAAGATCACTTTTCAGTTTCCAACGTACACACAAATTCATAGACACCATATTAACCTTTGAAAGGCTTTCGAACACGTGACAAAATATGGGGCTTCAAGATAGAAATATGACATGCCTTGCTTGAGTCATTCACGTCTTATCAGTTCACGTGGGCCATAACTCATTTGTTTGTTTGGGTTGCAACTTGAATCTAACCCATGTGCCACGTTCCCGTTACTTGAGTGAGAGATCTGCTTTGGTCTGTTTAGACTTTTTCCCTCTCTCGAAAAAGTGTTTTCCGTTGTGTGAGCGCTCAGTGATTTTAACTTTTTTAAGTGATTTCTGAAGTGCCATATTCGTGCATTACACTCGCGTGTGTAGTGATCGCAATGGATCATAGTAAAAAGGGTAACTGTAACGTTCACAGTATAATATTAATGTTAATAATTACATATGATTATCATTATATATACAAAATATGTAACACCTTCATTGTGAAGGAAGGTCATCATTTCCCGGCGACATGAGCTAGCGCTGTATTGGCAACACTGTGCGGTTTCTCCATAAGCGCCGTTGTGTCTTCTGAACGTGAAAACGACATTAGCGGTTAGGAAACAATAGAATGATGTACACATAGGCGCCGACTCCATGGGGCTTGGGGGGGGGGGGCTAGTCCCCCAATGTTAACGATGTGGGGGCAGAGCCCCCAAATAATTTTGCTTTAGAGGAGGATCTAATGTATTATTTTGCTTCTCTTGTAAAGTTTACTCTGAATTGTACCACATGAACTTAACTTTAAATACACATTTGAAATGTTCTGCACCATCAATTTGGGGGACTGAGACTGCTAAACCATCAACTTTGGGGGTGTTATGATCAGATACAGCAAAACACATGACTTATTACTATATACTAAGTATGTAATTATGAGTATTGTTAAAATTTTTACTAAAAAGATTTTCAAAAGACGATGTGCATGAACTAGGGTAGTGGATGAGACTTTTGGGCTACAAATGGCTCTAACATGACATTCAGAACGAGATAATTGATATATTAGAGAGATCTGTTTTGCGCTCGGTGTTGAGGGCTGTATATTTCGGGTCATTGTCCTGGGCGAAGATTTATTTCCGCAGAACTTATGTAAAGGTAAGTAGTAGATTGTGATAATACAGATTTGCGTTGACAGGGCATGCGCAGATTTATGCCTACCACTACAAATAATAATAATACGCATAAAAAATAATGATCATAGACTTCACTTTTCATCAGCTGGAAGGGGCCTCCCCGATGGCGCAATGGTAGCTTCGTTGCCTTGTAATCAAGGGGTCTCGGATTCGATACCAGGTGGAGACAGTGGTTTGGATCGCGCTTTAAACTGTAGGTCCAGTCCCAATTAGCCTTCCTGTGCATAAAGTGGATTTAAAACACCAACTCAATGAATCATCAGCTGGACTTCACAACGTTTTTGATATTCTATACATAATCTATTAAAATGTTTTGGCATTAGTTTCTTTGGTAGGACTGCTGTTTTTGTACATAGTTTAGTGATTTTAGCGATACATACGGTAGATAATGAATACATGCCGTTATATCATATTTTTTACCTGTTCATATAATAAAAGCAACCAATATTATTATTATTACTACTACTAATTGGATTATTTTAATAATGATGCTCTTAAGGGGCATATTATTATTTTACATATTAATTATAAACTTTATTATTATTATTATTATTATTATTATTGCATGAGACGCACCTCCCTGCTTGTCCAGTAACTAAATGAAATATGTCGAAGGAAAAGAAAGCAAAATGCTAGTTTTTATCGTCACGGTTAACCTAAGTAGCGGAATAACTACATGTTAAGCTGCAAATGCCCCTTCATCTTTGGAGAAGAAAGCGAGCAACAATATGCACAGGCGCAGTGCAAAAATGCACACAGACCGTGTATTATGCGGAATGCACGCTAGAACAGGCATGCACATGCATGATGTCACATCGCGTATTTATCACCGAGTACTTGGCACAGCAACTCGAATCATGCTGAACCATCCCATGTTGTGTGAGGTTTGGCTCGTCACCAAATTATAAGGAATACGTAGACAAGAAGGGAATTCAATATTGCTCTCATTTACAGATTCTTGAGCTCTCGAACAAGCTTTCTTAGTCTGTGTGTTAGCTATGGACATCCGCAGGATTTTTTCCAGGGAGGGGCAAGGAAGGTATTATCTTTTCCAGGGAAGGAAAAGAGTCACATTTCCCCCCAAAAGTGTGTTGTTTCCTAAAAAAAACATTACTTAAATTTGATTTATGGTGTTCATGCAATATTTAACACATATTATTGTGGCTAAAATGAAATGGTATGTGTGAAATACATAATTTTTAGTTGACTTTCATTGCCCCCCCATTGCCCCCCCCCCCCTTTGGACACCCATGGCTTTGGATGTTCTACGTTCAAATCCAGGGCAAGGTATGCGTTAGAGTTCGCACGTACGACGCTAGATAGAGTACGGAATTGAGAGCTTCTTCGCTCGAGCGAATAACGCTCGAACAGGCAAAACGAGCGATATAGGTGTGTCACCTACGTCACAATCTGTATCATTGTGGCT